>NW_027176307.1:11791207-12041207 GCF_023349555.1 Cebidichthys violaceus | reverse complement strand
GTCTGTCAGGGTTTTATGGGTTGCCGGCACAGCGACGACAACTTCCTGACCTGGCCTGTGGCCGAGGATGAAAGCAAACTCATGGCGGGAGGGAGGGAGGAGGGAGGGAGGGAGGGAGCGCAAAAGTGAAGAAATGGAGAGAAATGACGGCTTTATTGGTTTTCTGTTGCTATCTGATAAAGCAGAGAAGACGACGCTCGGTCTAATAAATATAACAACATACACACACGCCCACCTCGCTATGGAGGGGCAAGACAAGGGGGGGGACCCCGGTTTCCGCGGCAACGACATGCATGGACTACAACAATAAATCCCCATGGAGACAAGAGATTACCACAGTAAAAAAATACAGATTAGCGGACGAGCGTGGAAGTGACAATAGAGATTATAGCGTGTCTAAACCCATTTCAGACCACATCCGATTTACTGCAGATATTACGTGCTGCACCTACAGGAACTACAGCTACACACACACACACACACACACACACACACACACACACACACACACACACACACACACACACACACACACACACACACACACACACAAAGAAGAAAAGGGTCCTTGGTTCACAACCTATTTGTGATATTCTAGTAGCCATTAACCAACCAATTAAAACTGCATAGCTTGCCGTCGATGTGGATATCATTGATTGCTGTTTGTTTGTGTCGCTCCACGGTTCACTTGATTACATGAAGTGTTTTTAATTGAGCCACAAAGGTTGTTTCTGACAGCTGGTGGACACCGAGTCCCAATAAATTAAGGATCATAAATAAATAAATAACGGTCAATCGGCTGTCATTCAGGTGGGAGAAACCAATTAAAAATCCAATCCAGCAGATCGCGCTGGGACATCCCAAACAGTGACGCAACGAGCGAACAGCTTTTCTAACTATTCCACCGCGGACCGACAACCAACGGTGACGGAGGCGGAGCCCCGGTTTGGTTTTGAAATAACCGACACGCAGAGCGCAGAATCCTAATCTGTTGCTGTTCTCTTCTACGATCTGTCCATCTGTCACGCAATGACTGACACACACACACACACACACACACACACACACACACAATCAGAGAATCACTTATAAAACACGGCGGCTCTGGATCGTGTTGTCAATCACACGACACACACACACACACACTGCTGGTGTGAACATTTTGAACATGCCTCTGTCCCTTTACACTGCACTCTGACCCTCAAACTGAGGATTACACAAAGGATAATCCCTGTGTATGTTTGTCTGTCTGCCTGTCTGTCTGTCCATTCATCCCTTCATCTTCCTCTACGTCTCTGTCTGTCTCTCCCAGCTACACCTGATATCAACCCTTCAAAAGGACACGCGTCTCTTCGCTGCCTCTCACTTTGAGCTCAGCTTAAATGACTGGTCAGCGCATAAGGGATGCTTAAATGACCGATACTATGTCATTACTTTTGTTACCGTGTTATTACCGTCAGCTCATAACTGCTGTTGTCAGCTGCAAAACTATACGGCAGCAAAACCATTTGAGTTTTACTCTTCAACACATATTATAACTGATATTTATGTCTTGCTGTTCCACCATATTACCATTTTCCTTTTTGCCATTTTGCTCATGCTTTTAGTGCAAAGCAGAGAAAATAGTCGACCAATTCAATTTTGCGTTATTGGTAAGAAACAACAAGAATTGTGGGAAATATAGGATGGTGAAAATGCAGAAAATGAACCCTTCTAGTCTCTCTCTCTCTCTCTCTCTCTCTCTCTCTCTCCTCTCTCTCTCTCTCTCTCTCTCTCGTCTCTCTCTCTCTCTCTCCTCTCTCCTCTCTCTCTCTCTGTGTGAGTGTGTGCATGTGTGTGTGAGAAGAATGGGTTAGCTCATAACTACTATTGTTAGCTGCTAAACTCCCCTATTCAGCGATTAAAGCAGTCAGGCGCAAGTGCCCCTGTCTGTGTGAGTAGGTGTGTGTGTGAGAGGAGAGAGAGAGAGACAAAGAGATGGGTGGGTCACACGAGTGCACATGAGATGAGATACAGAGAGAGTGTATGTGTGTGTGTGTGTGTGTGTGTGAGAGAGAGGGAGTGAAATAGACGGGAAAGAAAAGAGGAGGAAAGCAGGCATTAGATGGGAGGAGAGCGAAAGAGAGAGCGAGTTAACTTGTGGTGATAGAGCACTGCCCTACGTTGTCTCTCTCTCTCTCTCTCTCTCTCTCTCTCTCTCTCTCTCTCTCTCTCTCCTCTCTCTCTCTCTCTCTCTCTCTCTCTCTCTCTCTCTCTCTCTCTCTCTCTGGGTGTGGTGTTGCTATGGCAACCCACATCCCATAGAGGCTGGCAACAACAGGTGCCTTGGCAAAACAAATGACTTCATGGGGCATTGGAGGCTCATCATTACAGCGGCCTGGTGAGGAGAGTTTATGCAGATGGAGGGAAATAACATCCTCCTCCACGGGCACAGACAGAATGAGCAATGATCAATCACACACACACACACACACACACACACACACACACTTAACTAAACTACTAACCTTAACCCCTGATTCTAAAAGTAGACCGTCCCCTTGTGGACGCCGTAAGATGTCCTCATTTTCAGAACATCGTCCTGTTTTCTCGATTACCGTGAGGACGCGTCTGCCACACACACACACACACACACACACACACACACACACACACACACACACACACACACACACACACACACACACACACACACACACACACACACACACACACACACACACAATGTTGCGGCGAACTGGCTCTTCTCAATAGGTCAACGACATGACCAGACAGATTATATTAGGCGGGCCCTTTGTATCAGCTAATCCCAGACCAGTGACCTCTGACCCCTAACCAGGAAACGGGAAGTGTAGCAAAAAAAAGGGGGGGGAAACTTCAATACCCGCCTCCTGTCTCACTCGGTTTAGCTCCACCTGTATCGTCAATTCTCATTTTTAGACTCAGATAGCATCTGTGTGTCTCTCTCTCTCATTACTGTCAAAACAAAAAACAGGAAGTGACAAGAGTGCAAAACATCCGTAGAGTGGTGTTTTGGATTCTCGCTCTCCTTGAACGTTTGAAACAAGACCACACCCCACTCCTCGTTCAAGATGTTTCACAGACTTCAGAGCTTCTCAAAGGCTACTAACAAGGTTCAGTTCACTGGTCCCTCTCAACCCCTCTTGCCTCCTCTCCTCATCCCTTCCTCTTCATCGCTCTGGCCCGCTGTCCCACCTCCTCGCTGCTCCCCACGTCGCCGACTTTCATCGCGACCCGAAAGCGAACGAATGAATAGCCAACACAGAAAGCAACTGAATGAATCCTTCAGTCACGGTAGGTTTTGATGAAAAACTGACCATCTCATCTCGGTATTTACCAACCTTTTGTCGCCACACACTGACATCAGATATCAAGTATATTTATAGCACAATATTATCCTTTATTCTGCCAATGTGAACCTCTGTTGCTCCCTAAGATGTGGCTTCTTTTTTTTTTTTTTTTTTTTAGAGATGAAGGCAGCGCCCCGTCCTGCCATGCTCAGCCTCTCTCTGGGAGAATGTGACCCTCCGATGCTGATTAATCTGTTTTTAACTACGCTTGGCCCCCTGCCAAAGTCTCTCTCTCTCTCTCTCTCTCTCTCTCTCTCTCTCTCTCTTTTATTCTATCGCCTCTTTCAGAGCAGGACACTTGCAGTCTGCCCTCTCTTTATCCCCCTCTGATGTTAAATGTTGCCTTTCAACACAAGGGTTTTCTAAATCTGCTCTAAAATGACCCTCTTGTTGAACAAAAAAAAACCCCTCCACAAACATACAACCAAAGTGTCTTTTTTTTGTTCAATGCAATTAAGTTAACGCTGATGCACTTAAAGTCAACAGTCCTTCACATATAAATTGTTGTTGGCATTTAGCTGACCCCTCTTCCCCAGAGAAACCTCCCACTCCCTTTCTGTCCCCTCCATCACACACACGTCCTCTACATCTCTATCCCCCCCCTCCCCCGTTCCCCTCCTCCCCTCCTCTCCCCTCCTCTCCCCTCACTGTCTCCGTGGCTGTAATAAGCTGAACATTGCATTACAGTTTCCATTCATCCGTGCCCCTCTGATCTTCTCTGCGTGAATGCGAGTCCTGTGGCGCCCGCCGGCCGAGCAGCTCTTGAGAGAGCTGGAGGCTAATAGCCGCCGGTCACGGCCGACCGCTGCACTGTACAATATGTCCACCTCTAGCAGTGACCCGACGTCGCCGCAATCGTGGGGGAGATGAACGCTTTGATTTGGACTTACAAGTAGAAAAACACCTTGATATGATAGAAGGCAAAAAAAAAAAAAAAAAAAAAGACAGGATGAACACTGTAACCAACTAGAAATATTCAGGAAGAAACAACCGGGACAGTTTACGGGAAAATTACGTTTTCTCTGTATGTGCGTCTTTTCTAAAAAAAACACACACAGTTGGTACTCGATCCGATGTGGGACAGTAGGGCTATCTGTGTGTGCCTGACGTGATGTGACGTGTTGTGCTCCTGTTGAACCGACAAGGTCGGGATGGAGACACACACACACACACACACACACACACACACACACACACACACACACACACACACACACACACACACACACACACACACACACACTCTCTCAGGGATGTTCCCATAGCCTTTCCGAATGGTTAAGCAATCTCTCTCTCTCTCTCTCTCTCTCCTCTCTCTCTCTCTCTCTCTCTCTCTCTCTCTCTCTCTCTGTCGCTCTCACTCAGTCTCTCGTTCTCCTCTTGTGTCCGGCTCTTACTCACTTCCTCTCTGCGTCCATCAGTATTCCTTTCTTTTGTCATTTATTTTATGTTTTTGTCGTGTCTCTCCAACCCTTCGCAAGGTGAGAGGGAAAAGTACAAATGCAGTACAGCACACGAGCATTTGTTGTGTTTTACTTTAACCAACTGCTAAGAAGTTATAAAATATGAAAAGAGAAGAAGCCCGAGTCAGTTTTACAATCTCTTTAAGACGGTGACAAACTTGTTTTTTCTAGTGTCGACACCTACAGGAGATGATTCTTGATTATCACCTGTTTTCAGCTGTAAAGTATCACTGGTACTACTGCTACATGGACTTCTTTATCCATCTCTAGCGCTCTGACGCCGACGTTTTGTGCAATTGGGACGAAACACACACAAAAAAAACCAACATAATCTCATAAAAAACACAGATCCTGAAATGGCTCAAACGTATGGGTTAGCATGGTACGACTACGGCGATATAGAGAGGAGGAAATCGTGCTGGTGAACGGAGAGTCACTTCCAGCTACATTTAATGAGCAGATTCTCCCACCAGAACAACCAATTAAGATCTCTCATTAGTGGACTCCACAGAGCTCCACTGTTCTGCACATCCTGAGAGTCTGAGAATGAACATGGCACTGATGATGATGATGATAGATAAACTGTACACACACACACACACACACACACACACACACACACACAGAGAGAGAGAGAGAGAGAGAGAGAGGGCCTGACGGGTGACGGACGACTTGTGGATTCCCCTTGTGTCTCACCAAACCAACAGTTCTTCCCGCTCACACTATATGGAGCAGAACATGTTCAACATTCTGTATTCTATGCGTCTTTATATCAGGAAAGCTTTACTGAGGCAAGTTTTTTGTTTTTTTTTCTTACACTTGACTGAAAGTTCACCCACATGTTGTCCTAAATAACCTGTAACACAATACAATAATCACACACAATAGCGCTGCTGAAAGTAACACCTTTGTGAAGCATGTGATGTTCAACTGCTGTTAACACTTTGCAGACAGAGAGAGGCGTGTCAAATTAACACTATGGTCAGTTTTGGGTATTTCGTTTCAGCTGTTGTTGTTCTGCATGGGATCATTTTATCTCCATGTTTGTAACGCCAAAAGAAAATATGGATCAAAATCCTAGGAAGTCTGTTTAAAAGTCATAAAAAACGATTGTGAGTGAACGTACTGTAGCTGGCTGGCCGTGTGGCGTGATGGATGATGATGATGATGATGATGATGACGACTCGGTTACGTAACTTGCTCGGTTCCACGGGGTTTCCACTCTGCTCTCAGAGAGCTTTAGGTGGCAGAAAGATTACAGTCTTGTCACCATATTCTAAACTAACAGAGAGATGGGTGGAACGTGGAAATCAAAGATCATATGTATGGACAATCCTCTGCTGTCCAGTTTACGGCCATCACTTTAGAATGAATAGTTGTGCAAAGTCAAAACAGGGTCCTCAGCGTCCTTGTGTGTATTCTAGGAAACATGTGACTTGGTGATTGCGTTGCGCTCATTATCCATGGAAACCAATGCGATCCAAAAATATAAAATGTTACAATGACACACAATAAAAGCATGAAAAGAAGCATTTCCAATGTCTGGAGTCCCACACACACACACACACACACACACACACCAATAAAGTCCATGACATTGTGTCTATACCCGGACGTCCTCCATTTCTATCTAACCTACCTTCCTTTTCCTCAGAGGAGAAGAGACAAGAAAGCCGCAGGCACCGAAGCAGAGTTGTGCTGATTAAAGTGATGAGTAACACACACACACACACACACACACACACACACACACACACATATATAGATATATATGGAGACACATGGAGACGGATTAAAGGGTGATTGTTAGCAGCATTGCCTGAATATCAGTGTGCCGGTGCTGCAGCACACATCCACCATTGAACGGCACAAGGCTGCTATCAGATAGTTATTGATAAAGCCGGGTATGTTTGTTCAAAAGGAGAGAAAAAGAACAGAAGTAGCTTGAGGAGAAGCAAACGGCATCGAGTCTGACTGTGGCACAATGCGGACATCGGTTTAATTCATCAAAATCAAATTAGGTTGATGTGACAGATAGGTTTGCCAAGTGACACTGACTTTTATTTTTCTTCACGTCAGCACAATCTCGGCTCAGTCCAGTGTCTGCCTGCCTGCCTGCCTGCCTGCCTGTCTGTCTGTCTGTCTGTCTGTCTGCCTGTGAACTAGTTGAACCTTAGCCATCTGTCAAACAAAGTATGACTGCCTGGGAAACACACACACACATGTTGCCGGTGGACAAATAGTAGTAAGAGTATGACAAGAAAGTGAGACACGTTTAAACAGAGACAGGTGGTGCGGTCAAGGGCAGACCCACCAAAACTGAAACAAAGTCTACATGTTAGAGGGTTTTAAAGCCATTTAAATCAATCATTGACAGCAGAAATGTGCCATGCATGGTATGGTTATCATACACTGCTAGTTACATGGTCAAAACACTAACTGCAACTTTTTATTAAAAAAAAGAAGCAATTTTTACCATTATCATCTTTGACTCTTGGTACTGTGTGTCCTCAAGCTTGGAATTAGATTTAAAGTATCAATACGACACATTACAGACTAATAGCTATTTGTTAATGCTGTTCCATAAATATAGTTAACCCTTCATTCGTGCGGACGCTCTGAATATCTCGGTCACAACCGGGACCAACCCCATCTTCTGAATCCAGTCACCACACGTCTCCACCAAACAGGACTTCATTTCCCAGACATCTTTGTGAACCAATATCCAGAATGAACCCTTGTGCATGAAACCGAAAATCCTTTGATATCAGTGGGAAAAAAACGAGCCTGTTCCAGTGTTGCTGCATGGGGACGGACACACACACACACACACACACACACACACACACACACACACACACACACACACACCATCAACAACGATCAAAATGCTTAAAATGAAAATAACGGACGTTTGAATAAGTCTTTAAACGCAACGATTACGTTTGCATGACTAGAACTTACACCAGGAAATGCAACCACCACCACCAGCACCACCAGCAGCAGCAGCAACTCGAAAACCCGACCTTTTAATAAACATGTTCACGCTGGTTTAACTTGAGCTAAGCGGCTCCATTAAAGCCGTGATGCAAACCACAGGAAACACAGACGTGAGAGTAGTTTAGGTGATGATAACCGCCACGAAGAGCCTTAACGGCTACATTCAAGGTATGACTGCGACTCCAGATATAACGGGTTTCATTGGTAAACGTGACCATTTACTGCTTCTAAAATCACCGTGGTCGTTGGTGCAGGTTGAACACCGACATATTTACTGCAACAAAATAGACATTCGAAAACGCTGCATATCTCCCCCCAAAAACGCATTGAAGCAGTCGCTAATATATAAACCACGTGATTTAAAACATGGTAAAAAAAACCGAAACGTTACCTGTTTGTGATTTTCAACGATGCGTGTTGAGGGAACTTTTCCAAATGTGGCCTCTCACTCCCGTTCTCCTCCAAAAAATAACGTACGTCCCACTATCTCAACCTCCAAAAAAAAATCTCCCACTACAGCCTCTCCACACACGGAAAATCTGGCCAGGGCTCAAAAGCAGACGATGTCCATCATCCTTAAGACCCGCCCCCATACAGTTAAAAACATCTTTTAGCGCTCGCTCATTGGCTCAGAGGGGACACTGTATTACATGCTGAGATGTGATTGGTCGCCCGCGCTGTCTATTCACGTTGGAGGGACGTTCGAAGCAGATGTGGCAGTGCTATGTTGGCGAGGTAGCTCCCCCTAGAGGACGTATGGCATCACTGCAGTATGGTGAGGATGTAGTTTACTGTTTCATTCAGTTTACTCACATTTATTCTGGGATTTTAATAGGAAATTGGTGATCTGAGCCAAAAGAAAAACATTTTCTTTTTATCATTTAGTTTTCAAATTCAGTGTCCTATAATTAATTTCTTGCCAGAAAAAATCCAAAATGATGGGATGTTTTAACAGAATTCCCAGGTGTCTTTGTTCTCTTGTTCAATACAAAGTTTACAGGCTACTTTTTAAATATATTTTTCATTTTTTCATTCATATTTTACTTGCATTTAGTGTTGATTAAGCTCATCTGTTGGTTTTTTTTCTTTCTTTGTTCGTCTTTGTCTGCTTTGACCTAACGACATTTCCTCAGCCAGTTCAGAACTCCCAATTCCTCTCACACATTGGCGATTAATCTACAACACACACAGTTTAATCCCAACGTGGTGCCAACCCAGCATTTGAGAAACACTGCAGTGCAGTGACATGAATATTTATGGCCGGTTGTCAGCAGTGACCCCTCGATGTAGCTACCTTTGGAAACCGTTAGGTGTTCTGTAAGTCACACAGTACAGAGACAGTTTAAGTCTGGACCACTGCTCTGTCTTTCAAATGCACACTTGACGATGGACACATTCATTAATGTTAATTACTTCTTCCACACTTATTCTTTCTCTTCTGAACTCATTCTTACTCACACGCAAAGGACACACTTGTCATTGCATAGCGTACACACACACACACACACACACACACACACACACACACACACACACACACACACACACTTCTAACATACTGTATATACCAACACCCCCACCCAGATTAGAGAAGCTCAAGTAATTGGCTTATAGTGTAAAGCAGCGTGGAGATTTGACATCTATAAAAGCGGTGGAGTAAACAACCGCATAGGAACATCATCTATAGACTAATACGAACAACTATAGGAGAGAGTGAGTGAAATACTAATAATACTTATTAAATACATAATACTAATACTAATAAAATCTTTTGATCGTAAGCTGAGAGAATCACATGGTGCAGCAGGTAGCGTGTGTTTCAGTGGACTCACCATTAGTAGAGCAGCATGGATCCAGCAGAGAAGCACAGCCGGCCAATGGAGCGAGCGCACACACACACACACACACACACACACACACACACAAACACACACACACACAGAGGAAAACAGAATATCAGACGTTTATTTCAACCCTGAACACATCTACGTGTTTATTTATGATCTGCTACAGTTGCAAACCTCAAATTTTTACTGAAAACCAAGGTTGAATAATGACGGATTCTGATATAATTTCTCGCAATTGCATTACAGAGATCCACCCGATTGGTTGCAGTTACATGATCCCTACATTCTTAAGAGAATGAGGCATGAAGTGAGGCATCCGACTCCCGTCTACCTGCGAGTCTGAGCATCCAGACCAGCCATGAGAAGAAAAGGAAGAAAACAAACACGCAGCACATCTCCTCTGTGGCGTGACAACAAACAGTCAGGTATCAGTCTAACGTTATTGACTCAAGATCCACATGTTAGGAGGGTGGAAGGAAACACACCCACACTGGTGGATTTAATCACACAAATAACACAGGGCTGATTGAATTAAGGTCTCCTCCCACTGTCCCTGAAGCCGTCGACCCTTTTGGCCTCACAGGTCCTTAAATTGAATTGCAACCTTGTGAGGAGGAAGCGCAACAGAACAGCTTGACCTTTATCAGTCACTTTCATGATAAAATCAAGCCTGGAGGCTTGCATCACTTCATCAACGGTGAAAAATGTGAGCGCAGTTTCTAAAGCACCACCTCAGAGAACAGAGAAGACTCAAATTCAAATGTAAAAGCTGCTCCATACGTGACAACAGACTGATTATATCTTATTTATGTGACTTCACACAACCACGTAGATTTAACCGTAGAGCACACCGACGTCATCATCCTGGTCATCTTGCACTTTATTTTACCGCCCAGTCACAAGCTATAACATTTAGAACACCGATAAGGTCACAATGAAGACACAAAAGCCAGAAATATGAGGCCACTACAGAGCTACTGCATGCTGTTCCAGAACTCTATGATGTACGAATAAACAAAGTCAAGAAAGTCAGAAAGGTGTACCTGATCAAAAGTCCCATATTGCAGAAATAGTTCCCACACTGAGATTAAGTCTCGACCTAATCAGCCTTATCTAAGATCTCTCTCTCTCTCTCTCTCTCTCTCTCTCTCTCTCTCTCTCTCTCTCGTTCTTCTCAGCTATGTCTCTCCACCTCCAACAGAATACTCTCATCAGTTGCCTCTTTGCCTCACGCTGAACGCCTGGTCTCTCAGTGCAGAAGCTGATTGAAAACCCTTGCCGGCGTCGATAGGCGCGACGGGCTCGGCTGTCAGAAAGGCAGTGCGTCCTACAGCCGGGGAGCTATACGGTAGGGCCGGCTGTGCGGTTTTCTCATGCAGGCATGAGATCAAGCCAGCGCAGATTCTCCGGAGGATTAGTGGCGAGCCCTTCTGAGGGGGAATTACCGCGACACAGCCATCTGGACAGCCAAACATTGCCCACTGCACCAACTATGTAGCCAAGTCCGTGCCCAGATGGAACGGGTAGATATTGCGCAGTCATTCTTCTATATACCACGATTCATAATCAGTCTGAGCTTTGTGACTCGAGATCAAAGAGACTTTTGTGTAATAATTGAAGATTATAAAGTTACGTTTCTGTAGTTTGGATACCAAACTACATGCCTTTTCATGGCATGTATTTTCATGAAAAACTCCATTTTATACTGCCTGTGTGCAGGGATTGTGTTCTCCGGAGTGCCTACCAACCCACAGACTGTACTGTAAGACAGCCTGGTCAGTATTTAGTGGGCTGCCTCGATCAGAAAACGTCATGTGATTCAACAAGTCATTCAGATTTGGCTCCTCTTCTTATGTCTCTTACAAGCTCATTACAATACACCATCCCCATCTGAGTATCTCTACCCACAGCCTGAGAACTACCTTTGCAAAGGTGCGCCATATTTTGCTCGCAAGCCAATCAGAGCAGACCGGGCTTTTTCAGGAGGAGGCTCTTAAAGAGACAGGCGCTAAAACGGAGCGTTTCAGACAGAGGGTAAAAACAAGTGTATTCAGAGAGACGGTATAAGAAAAAATATGGTTTTTTTTAAACATTAAAGGATGCAAACATGATCTAGTTGAAACCCCAAATACAAGTGTGAACCTGAAAATGAGTGTGATGTGTCCCGTTTAAAGCTTTGGTGAGACATCAGCTGATATTTAGCCAGGGGATGCTCCCAATTTACAAACTTCATTATTGAAGTGAACATGCAACCAGTACATTTCACCTGCTCCATAAGAAGTTAGCTGACTCCATTAAAATGCCATTAGACAACTGCGCTATATGAATGCCACCACACCCTCACTGCCCATGAGACAGTTCACTTTGTAATCGCTGTATCAAAAGAAAAAAACATATATTTTATTTTACTATTAATACTGTGAAGATTCCAAAAGCTTATTTGCTTATATGCACAAATAAACACATATTGGGATAATCATTTTCAACAGAAGCACAATAAAACTCTCACCACATTCCTCAGTTTTCATGATACCTATTGCCTCTGCTCTTATCTGAACCCGTTATTAAATAGGAAAATATCATATTGCACTGTTGCCTATAATATCCCTGGATACAGAGAGGCAAATTTACACACCCTGCCCGAAGACATGCACACACACACACACACACACACACACACACACACACACACACACACACTTTCAACCCCTGCGCTCAAAACATATGAATACAACAGACACATCAAACTGTACCTGATCACCACTTTATAATCAGCTGGAACAAGCTGCTTGAATAGATTGAGCATTTCCTCGCATGACTCCGCTTTCCCTCACTCGCTCTGTCTTCTCGTGTGTGGCGCGAATAACACAAGACACTGAACAAATACTTCTCTCTCAATTCACACCTGTTTGTTTTATGTAAAGTCAACCATGACCACCTCCCTCCCTCCCTCCCTCTCTCTCGCTCTCTCTCCCTCCCTCTTTCTTTCGGTCCCTCTCTTCCTCTTGCGCGTCTTTGTGTTTTGTTGTCGTAACTCTAAACTCCAGGATCAGGTGTCAGCCAAGGAAGAGAGAGAGAAAGAACTTATTAAAGTGAAGCGACCTGGTCAGAAAGATGGTGAGATGGTGAGAGAAGAGTGAGCACGCAATAGAGAGAAGGAGCTTGTTGCAGGGTGCACCCATGGGTGGCACCTCCTCCTCCTCCCTGGCAGTAATGAAATGAAAACTTGTACTTCAACCATCACTGCACCTGTGCTACAAGAGTGTGCCTTTAATTGAATGTCTCAGCTGTGTTTGTGTGTGTTCTTGTATTAATCAGGTTCAGAGTGAAGCTTAAGGGCATTAATGTAAGGCCGTTCAATGTCCTCCTGTGTGTGTGTGTGTGTGTGTGTGTGTGTGTGTGTGTTTGTGAGATGGAGTAAACAGTCATAGGCGTGTCTTGACTTAAGCTTAAGCAGAAAAATACACAACAGTTTGTGTGTTTTGCACGATCACATGTTTGAGTGCGGCAACTGTCCAGCACCTCAAACCAACAAAGCGCACGAGCCGCCTCTCAATAAAAGCTCTGTGTTGTCCTGTGTTGAACCATGTCAACATGCATTAGAGGCCTGTCATGCCAGCATATTAAGTCTGAACTAATAACATGACACATTAATGAAGCACCGACTAAAATGAAGTCAACCACAAGCTGGAGCAGTTTCTCTGTCTCGTGACTTTGAGACCTGAATGCACCACAACAGAAGAGGTAGTACTCAGATCGTCTACAAGTATGTAGTAGTATAAAAGTAGTATTTAAATGCACAAACGTTTTAGCATCAAACAGTTGTCGGTTGCCGTAGGGCCCTATTTGCAACAACACATATTATTGTAATATGATTATTGATGCATTAATGTCTATAATATGTGTATTGATTTTCATAAAATGGGGTTAGTGTTAGTGTTTGTATACAGTATTTGTGTTACACCTGCTCTGTCCAACTCAATATGTGCTTTATTGGCACAAATGCAACAAAGACAATATTGCCAAAGCGTCAAGTAAGTTTAGCAAGTTTATAATAATGAGATTATTAAAAGGTATAAATCATAAAATGAAGAACATAGCAGTGTGTCAGTACCTTTACAGGGTCTGGGTAGTAGTATATTGAGCTCCTACATTCGACCCTCCATCACACAGTGAGTATCAGTGTCAGTTGTTCTGAGAGAAAGTAGTTATTAAAAAGTATATTAAAAATATTTCCAAAATTTAAAATAACAAAATCATATACAGCAACCATGTTATAGTATCAAAATGTGATCACTAAATTATCTATAAATAAAATAATGTATAACAGTCAGGTTATAATAAACTAGATAAAATAAAGGCTTTCAGCCATTTGTATGTTTTATTGCATAATGCTGATTATTTTGGTTATAAAATGTAATGATTTTTTTACAGTTTCTAACCGTTTTCTCATATAAATCTTTATCTGACGGCGCTGCCTCGCTGACAGCCTGTATAGTCTATAACAGACCACTAGAGGGCAGCAGCTCCTCTTTACATCTTGAGGCTCATCTGAATCCATGACAGAAAAGTAGTGTAAAAAAACTCCCAGAAAAAAATGTGAGTAATTTAGTGTATTTCATACCGAGAGATTTGAGAGGAAACACATCTCACCCCAGATAAATAGCTGATCATGCATGTGAGACACCCGGCTCACGTCACACGATGTCCCTGTTACTGACTTCATGAAATGAATGAAATCAAATCTGAAGAACAACAATGTTGTTATTGTTAAACTGGTTAAATGACGCTATTATGTCACAGCGATTCATTGTTATTACTTGACTTTGACTCTTCATGTAATAACGCCACTGACCGGTATATAATGCATAACCCTTCCCTACCAAGCATCACATACGTTTATTTATTCAAACCTCATGACCCATTTAAACTGACATCTTTGAATAACTTTTTTTAAAACATTATCTTGATTAAATTAGTTACAATTAAAAATTCCCTTTCTCTAAAGGTTTCCATAATTTTCAGTTTGATTCCAGTTTCACTGTTACTTTGCTTTTATTCTGCAAACAGATGCAACATTAATATCTAAACTTCTATAGTTATCGCAATCTTTACTTTGATGAAGAAGACAGATATTGAGCCATGCTGCTTATTATCAGCTGGAGGATATTTCCAGCAGTTTAGTTTCAGTTTTACATCCGAGCTCTCCAGACCCGTCGTCCAGACTCTGTATTTCCTACCTCAAATGGAAACAGTGGAGAGAACCTCATCCTCCTGTATCCATGGATACAAACTCATCCACAGTTGCAACTTTCACAACCAGGGTTGAATTTTTGACTCCGTATAGTCCCACGAGGAGCCCGCAGCGTTATCTCCCGACACTTAGAAGGACATTTTCTTGACATCCTTTAAAACAAATAAATGGTGAAACACTCTACAGACGTTACACAATATTGAAAGAGAGTGTGTTTCCTTTTGGTATTCCTTGAATCATAGGACTACATCCACACCTGTGGTCAACATTACTCCACCCATGATAAAACCAGCCTGGGCAAAGCCATAACCTCGCCCTCCTGACTTGTCCATCGGACTCAAATGAGGCCAAAGTCCTTTCATGTTGGCCTTCTCAATCTCCAGCCATTCTTTAAACCGGCATACAAACACTGAGTACAGATATTAAATCATGGACACGTGGTCACAAACACACAACATACATTCAATGAATGCCTGCTTTAGTAAGTTTTAGGTAAATATTGTAAATTAGATGATTTGTAATACAAAAAACTGATCTGTTATTGATTGTTTTCTATATTGATTACATTTTCTGGTTTGGATATCTATTGGATTAGAAGATGGAATAAGGAAACCGTAACGAGCTCCTTCAAAATCGGCCTTCTTCTTTTGAAATCTCCTTTTTTTTTTTACCAGTTTTCTTCTATGGTTAGCACTTTACTGCTACATTCAAGTTGTTGAACTTTATGTCACCCTGTCGTACATTTTCTTCAATTGATTGTCTGTAATGACTTTGCCCACCGGTAAAAAGCGAGCAAATTTGAACCTGACTAGAGGTCTAATTAGCCGGAGTATTGAAAACACCTGTGTGGGTGTGCGGCCTTTCCACTTAAATTTCTATGAGTCACTTTAAACAAACAGCTTGCCACTCAGTGACCCAGCCTTGATTATGTAGTTATATAGTTTAGTCGCTATTAGTGTGTGCTGTATTTGTGTATATAGGCTATAAAGTGGTAATATACGGACCATGTGTCTTTTATTGTAGCATTCTTGCAGTTGTGGAAAGTACATTTACTCAACCTGTCAAGTGTACTTGTACTTTATCTGAGTATAAATGTATGTGCTACTTTTTATTTCGGAGGGTTTATTTGACGAGTGTAGTTATTAGTTGCTTTACAGATTACAGTTTTACACGTTAAATACAAATCAGTTTATGGAATATGATACAATATTGTAAATTAAATGAACAGTGTGTAGCATTTGGGGGGGGGGGGTTCTCCTACATGCTTGGCACATGAGAGAAGTTTCAGTTGGTTGCGTCACCAAAACAACAACAAACAACATCAAAATAGTGTTAATAAATCTGTACTAATCCAATAACATTATACACCTAGGGCTATATATATATATATATATATATATATATATATATATATACATATAATAATCAAACACTCTGAGGGAGGCCAATCTGCATAATGAGCACGTTTTCAAACTTACATTACATGCTAAAGTAAATTCTACCTATAATAGCCTACTTGTAATGAAGTATTTGGTGTATCACCGTTGGTAGAGGTACTCAGATCCCAGTACAGTAGGTGTGTTTAAAGTAAATGTATCACTGAAACATTATGTTATTATCATTGCATTAGTAGAGTCATCATAAAATATAGGCTACTTAAAATACCAAAAGGGAAAGTAGGCTGCTCATTATGCAGCGCGACCCATTTCAGAATGCCACATCACTGGATTCAAATGAATTAGCGATGCATTAATGTGCACCTGGGAAGCAGCACACAAGTCTGCAGAGACCCTACCAAGTACCTCACGCGCTTGTGCACGCACAGCCTTATCTGAGGGCTTCCCCGCACTGCACGCGCGTGTTCAAAAAACTGGCGACAACAAACCACCGCGCGCACGGTTTTCCAGTTTCAGTGAGTGAACCAGAGAGAGAGAGAGAGAGAGAGAGAGAGAGAGAGAGAGAGAGAGAGAGAGAGAGAGAGAGAGAGAGAGAGAGAGAGAGAGAGAGAGAGAGAGAGAGAGGCTGTCTTGTCGCTTCCGGCTTCAAACTCACAAACAGCGCTTTACTACGCGCACAGTGGTGTCGAGCAGCACACATGACTGACAACAGAAACCTCCCAAGAAACTATGTATGCAAACTGAGAGAGGACTCCACCGCTCGGCACGAAAGGCTTTGAAGTTTTTCCTAAAATAACCAGAGAGATAGAAACAGTCTATCTTTTTCTTCTGTGGAGGAGGATTTGGGTTTTTTTTGGTAAAAAGGTGAAGAAAAAAAAGGTCCCGCGGCAGCGTCGAAGAAGTTCGTTTATGGAAAAAGAAACACACACACACACACACACACACACACACACACACACACACACACACACACACACACACACACAGACACACGACCCAAGAGGAGCAGTTCATACGTTTGTTTTTTTGGTGCACGAGGAGCCGTGTCTTTGTGGGAGTCAGACACAGACTGAGAAGAGCCATCCTCGGTTTACAGCTTTTGGTGTCTGTCTGTAATATCACTCCAGACCAATAAAAGTGTCCCGGAGAAAAGCGTCGGAGAGGACGGCACAGCGCTGAGGTAAGATACCAGGACCTCCATCCGAGGAGGTCATTGTTTATTACACTTTAATAACACCACCTCTGCTGTAGATGGAGCAGGGTTACAGGCCTACCCGTTCAGTAGGGGAGACAATCAAACTGATTAAGTAGTTTAAAAAACATTTTATTCTTATTTTCAATTGAAAATGCACATTAAGTTCACGCAGAAGTTATTACTTCTTAATAGATGTTTTGTGATTACAGATGCAATCCATTCATGTTTAGCTTGTAACAACTGTATGTTACCAATGTTATCTTAAATATTGACATCCAAACAACTGAAACTCAGGCTTTTCCAGATGTTGTACACATGTGCTCTTCAGCTACACCTGAATGTTTTTGCACATCACTGTTTGCTCTTAAAAACACGCACCTGGGGCTTACTTTATTTTACCAGCTGGAAACCAGATCCAAAATGGGACCAGCTACAGGAACCCCCTTGCTTTATGTTAGCATTAGATCATTATCATTTGGTTACAGGTTATTTCTCGGGATGCAACTTTACTACTGTGTATTTTCTCCATTGATCGATTAATGGTCAATAAAACAACAGATAATTGTGAACATTTTTTTCCAAATATCATCTTGTTTTGTTGAAACCTCAAAGATATGTAGTTAACAGTGCATGATGTAAAAGAAAAACATAACATCTTCACATTGGAAAAGATGGATCTGTCAATGTTTTGCTTAAAAAAAGTACTTCAACGAATATTCTATTATCAAAATAACAGATAGGACAGCATCTTTTTTTTTGGGGGGGGGGGGGGGGGGGGGGGTATTTTAGGGTGTTAAATACCTGACAAATAAAGTTACATTATAATGATTCAAAAGGTCATGTAAAAATCCAACATTACCACAGATTAGTCCTGCTCATTGATGTGTAACATTCCCCACAATGACGTAATACAGAGATATGAAATGGATTTCAATAGTATAAACAGTATGGCAAAGTATAAGACCGGGTGGTAATTCAATATGATCATTATCATCTTTACTGCGATGAAATGTCCTATATTGAGATATCGTGATACACAATTACATTGTTGACAATAACAAACACATACCAAATCAAATTTCTCAGAAAATTTGATTATTCTGCTCTAAAGTTCTTCTTAAAATTAGAAAATACTTAATTACAAAAAAACATGGTTATTTTATATAGACTATTTAATTATGGAATTACCAGAAAACCTGCTATATTGTGGCATATATTGTTGCTGAGATATCAAATGATATTGTGATAGAAAACTTAATAAAAATATCTGACTCAATGTATTAGTTCGTCTCCTGCCATCTGCGTTTGAATTTCAAGGAACTGTCAGCATCAGCAGCTTTCAAACTCTTTCTCCTCTGAGCCGCGCTCAGACTTCGGTGCGTAGGTTTAGTGCCCACTTGTGTAGGCGAGTGGACAGTTAGAATACTCAAGCAGTCCCACTCAACCTGACATTAGGCCGCGCTGAAACACAGACAGCGTTCAGAAGGTATACGTGTGATTAAAACAGACTCATCAGCACCGGGGTCTGTTCACTTTAATGGTGCTAAATGCTGCATTTCTATAATATCCTTATGGCAAATAAGCACAGTGCAAAGTCATCCCGAGAGCCGGGATTTGCTTCAGTTTCCCGCTTCATGGCTGTTGTTAATTGCTACTAATATGACATATTAATTGTTTGTAATGTCAATATGGTGCTCATGAATACACCAGCGTATTTTCTGCTGACACATGTACCTTTTTGGACATATTATCTGTGACAATGTGTTTTATAAAGGCCTTTTGTCGCTGACTGTTTTCATCCTGAGAAATAGACTGCATTTGTTTTAAGCAGGTCAGGATGCAGGAGACGTCCTCTGTTACATGTAGTCCTTCTGTTGAGGCCCGTCTCTCTTGTGAAGCTACTTTAAATGCGAGACCGACCACATCTGAGAGTCGAATCAGCCCAGGGTTTTAATTTTTTTTTTGTACCCTGTCATACTTTCATATTCCAAAACGTTTGACGATCCCCGAGCACAGAATTCAGAGAAGTCGAGCCTGAGCTGAGCAAAAGAAAAGAAGATGAAAAAGGTCTTTGGGATGCAGCTGACCATGTTCAACATGCACTGTGAAAACTGTTCCCGGTGCCCAGTGCTGCTGCTTCATTACAGCCGTTTCACTGAAAGTAGAGCCGCTACTTCTGCATGAAAGAGTCAGAATTGACAACGGAACCAAAATAGCCCGTGAACACCTCTCTCGTTCCCTCCTCTGTCTTTCTCTCTTGGTCCTTGTCCTGCACTGTGTCCTTTCCTCCCTCCCTCCCTCTCTCTCCCTCTCTCCCTCCCTCCCTCCCTCCCTCTCTCTCTCTCTCTCTCTATCTCATTTGATCTACTCTAAGGCCTGACTCGTGTTGTTCTCACTGAAACATAAGGGATGTTAGTGTAGTAAACTACTCAAGAGAGAAGCCATCAAGATTGCTTCCTGCCTCTCTCTAACTGCGTCACTCCCCAACAAGGAAATCCCATGTTTACCCTCTAGTTCATGACCTGATGTCTTAACTGATCTGGAATCAGAACACATCCCAGGGCACTTTTTTTGGCAGCTCAGCACACGATGACAAGAATACCTGTACGCTTGAATGAGCCCAAGAACAGCTTTCCTTTTCCTGATGTTGGAGCTTCAGCTTAGCTTTTGCTGGCCGTCCTGCAGGACAGAAGCAGACACACACATCTCGTTCCTTTGTTCATGAGAGGAAAAATGACTCGATATCTACTCTACTCTAATTCCTCATCAATTTCTGTGTAAAACAATCACTTGGCATTTGAAATATATATTAAAAAAACAGATGATTTGCCTGTAGTCCAGACACCAGTAATGACCGCTCACGCTTATCTCACATGTTATACAAAGCAGACTGTGAGTCAGCCGGCTCTGGGTCATCACTCGTCTGTCTGAATCAAATACGAGGCGCTGGAGTTGTGGACATCGCTGCATTTGGCATTTTTCAGCTTGAAAATGATAATAAGTTAAAACACATTCGGCAAAATCCTAATCCGTTGTGAAATTGTGCATTTCTGCAAGTGTTGCGCAGTTCGACTACACCACTCGTCGACTCCGGTGAAGCTTATTTGCATAGTTTATTTTCAGCCGTCTCTACCTGTTTGGAGCAGGACGTGACGCTACACGTCGCTCCGGTTCCGAGTGTGAACTCGACCACGATAAATATGATAAATGATGATCGACATTTGGCTGTGTTGTTGTGAGTGGAGCCCCTGAGGGTCCATCTGAATCACTCTGAAAGCAGCAGGCTTCAGAGCGGTTCACCTCCCAACCGTCGTGATTCAGGAGCGACTACGACCTCTTTTGGTTCCTGAAGGAGTTTCCTACGAGAGCACTAGACCGCGTGCACAGCTAAATAAAACCCAGTTCTAGTTTATCACCAATTAAACATGATCATAAAACACAGTCAGATGTTTTGGATTCTGTCTCCATACAAGCATGGAACAACCTGTTTGTTCAAAATAAGAATATTTGAACATAAGAACAAATACTGTTGCCTTTCCTCCATGTTTTTCCCAATTTCAAGCTCTCCTTATCCTTCTGTGTTTAAATCTGATGCCACTTTTGAATCTGTTTGCCTCTCTCTGTTTCTCTCTCCGTCTCTCTGTCTCTCTCTCTCTCTCTCTCTCTCTCTCTCTCTCTCTCTCTCTCTATCTCCTGCCCTTTCTTATTCCCCCTTTCCACGCGCCGCCCTCCTTTTCTCCCTGAAAGAATGTCCACTTTAAAGAAGCAAATTTCAAACAAACGATGGAGTTGAGCGAATTATCGTCGCCGTTTGTCGTCGGGCTGAACTTTGGCCATCCTTTTAGAACAAAGACGAGTTGGGCGCAGCGCTGAAAAGGTTCCTACAGTTAAAATATGTGAAACTCATAAGAGGTTTTTGAAGACGTTCTAGTGTAGCTTTACTAGATGGAGAGGAGGATTGTAATAAAACTGCTGTTTGATTCAAATTAGCCTTCTAAAAATCTCAGCTTCTATGAAACATTAACAGAAGAAAAGGCAAATTGTTTCCAGTGGAACATGTCCATTCCTAATTTCCTTCTATCTCTCCGTCCGTCTGTCCCCCTTTCACTTTCTTTCTTTCTTTTAGCTTGAATCCCAGCTGGAACAATGATATATTTTGTCTTGAGTTAACAACAGCACGACATGAATAATCTTCTTTGTCCATGGTGACGTAGTTAGGGATGGAAAATTGAATTTCCAGTGCCTGTCCTTTTGTAAAAAGGGGCTTTTATTTAGATTTGTTCTTCCAAAAGAATGTTTCCCATACTAACCCTTTGATTATGAACAATCTAAAAGGTTAGACTCAGTCAAATGAACTTTCTCGACTTGTTTTCTTTCTCCAGCAGTGTGGAGCTGCCGTCTGCGCTGTCCTCCAGACCTCCAGACCTGCAGCTTCAGGGGACGTTGTCCGATGTGTACCCGGCACTCAGAGCCCCTGGCCTGGCCGCGGGGATGGCAGCCTCTGCCCTGAACCTGAACGGCCTTGGAGTCATGAACAGGTCCGTGTTTTTTGTTTCTACGGTGTCTGTCACATTTCTGGCTTTTAATTGCTTTCAGAACGCACCGTTTTCTTAGAAAGTTGTCAAGGAAATGCTTACTTAAAACATGTTTGGTTGGTATTGTTGTGTTGCAGCTGGGAACCTGTTGGATTACATTGCAGAACAACTTAATCAGATTACCCATAGTTACCTTCCAGTCCTAGTGCTTAGACATGTTGCTTTGTTGTGACACTAGCATTATGTAAGTGTTTAACCAGCTACTGATTTATATTTCTGGGTGTGTTTTTTCTATAAAGAGGCCGCAAAACGCAAAACTTATGATAGTTGTAGCCTGAACACACAGAAACCAACCAACCCTCTCCTCTCCGCAGCAGTAATCAGTTTCACACGCAGCCAGGCTCCTCTAGTACCACCTCTCGATCTAGAACCAGTCCAGTCGGTCAACCTGTGCTGCCGGGTCCAGATCGGAGCACCTACTGTCAGTTACTGGGTGGGGGAGCGCCGGGTGGAGGTCTCTACAGCCCAACCAGCCCTAAGGTAACGAAATATGAAAACACTCATCGTGGTTTTTTAGATTGTTTTCTAAAAGTTCACCAATCTAAAAAACAACACTGTAGGGCATTCACAAAAAAGATCCAACTTAGTGTGAATTAAATGGCAACAAACATATAAGTAATATTCTACTTAATAAGTTATATCAAACTGATGGTAGTTCCATGAGGATAGTGCCCTTTAAAGCAAGATTATATCATTTCTGAAAGAAGAAATCACATATATTCTCTTACAAACGATGTGATTTAAGCATGACTACAAAAGAACAACAACTAAATCCATCTGTTGATTGTGAAATCTGCAATCTCATAATTGATCTGTATTTAATGCCATGTATATAAGCGCATCAGCGTTGGTATTTCCCCTGATTAAGTGGTCAAAGGCTGTTGTCCACATGGCATTTCCACCAGTAAATTACCATCACTTGATAATCCCGTCTTGTGTGTCTGCCCCTAGACGAGCCCTCGGACCCTGGGTCGCACCTTTGTCTTCCCCCCTTCATCCTCGCTCTCCCCCAGCCCCGTCCCCCATGCCCGCTCCCCCTCCCCGCGTAGCCCCGAGCTCCTAGGAGTCAATGTGGGCCAGCGGGTCCGACGGCTGAGCTCGCCCGGCGGTGAGGAGAGAGGGGAAGGAGAGGGGCAGGAGGAGAGGGGAGGGGAGACGGCTGAAGGAGAGAGGAGGGAGGAAAGGAGACGCCAGGCACAGCTGCTGCAGATACACCGAGAGCTGCAGAACGTTGAGGTGATTTTACATGCGCAGCTCTTCTTCGTCTCCCTCTGTGTCGTTTCTGTCTCTGTCTTTATCTAGGAATGCTAGAGCCAAACTCTGAAGAATTTACGACTTCATTTCAAATTTGTTGGGCAAGTCAGAACAATGCCAGTAAGCTCTACTCTCACTCTGCTTCGTTGATCCTAAAACGCTGCAGTTACTCAATCTTTGAAAGTTGAGCAGAGCAAAAGCAGAAGAGGGAAACACCACACGCGTGTTTGAACTGATGCTCACACAGTTTTTTTCTTTCTTGTTATTACGACGGAAAGCTGGAAACGTGGACTTCCGGTCTTTGTCATTCCGAGTAAGGGCTTTTAATTTGATATTGTCATCTTAAATAATGTTTCTCAGCTTCTTCTCAAATTAGCAGCTCCTACCATCATCATCCACCCTCCCTGAACTCAGATTATAATCTCTCCAGTAATCAAGTTTCTGGGTCCATGTGACTAGTTGGCTTTTGTTATGCCTTGGACTGTTTGCATCTCCTAATGTAAATTAATATGCATTGATTCAACTAAAGATAGACCAAAATGTGATTATCAGGTTCAGACTACTTGGAATTTAAATTTCATGACCAATAAACAGTGTAGAGCATTACAACAGTATCCGTTTAGTTCCTTATTTGTCCTCTTTTCTTCTTCTTTGTATTTATTTGAAAGCCAACCCACATTTGTACTCTGCAGACTGCAGACACTCACACACTCACACTCTCTTTTTCGTAGTAGGAGATTGTCATGATATTTCGTCACGTTGTTGATACCGGTGCACCTGTGAAATGATGAATATGCATCAAAGTAAACTTGCTTGTAGTTAAACTAAGGGAACCAAACTGTAGTTGCATTTAAACCTTTATTTTCTCTGTCCTCTGGGTCTTCCAGGTCCGGGGAAAAGTGGGCATTTTTGAGGCCCACATTTCCGGAATTCGTGCCCAAGTGCTGAACACTGAGCTCCAGCGCAGCCCTCGCTCTCCAAGACGATCGACCACCCAAACCCCTTCTCATCCCGGCCTGCGAAACACGGCCCTTGAATGTCCAATGACCCACACGCTAGAGAGTAACGTTCTCTGTGTTGTCCAAAATGGAAGAGATAGGGAGGAAGAAACTAAAGAGGGAGAAAGGAGAGGAGGGGGAAGGAAACAAGACGAAAAGGACAACAGTGCTACAAAAATATACACAGAAAACAAGACACTGATAGGTCAAAATGGCTGCCATTCAGAAACATTGCAAACTCCTTTAGACAGACCGTCTGTTGTTTTGGGTTCCTTTGAGACATTAAACCCAGATGCAACAACAGACAGAGAGAAAAAGGAGGGAGGAAAAGACGGAAGGGAGGTAGAAAACAAACAAATGTTGGGAGACGAAAGAGAACGGACAGAGAGAGAAGCGAGAGATGAGAGAGAGGGCCGGCCGTGTCTTGAGATGCCGCTCCAGACGGAGGCAAACATGTCGGAGGCTGACCCAGAAATCAATGCTTTTCCTCTGACACAAAGCACGGCGAGCCCTCCTTGTTTGTCGGACACCGATCACACCTCAAACCACACTCCTTGCATCCCTCCCTCCATCCCCGCGGTCATCATAACTGACCACGGTTTGGAAAGCCAGCCTCAAACTTCTGAAGGCCCCGGCTCAGACCAGGGACTCGGCTGCAGCCCCAGGCCCGGGTCTAGCCCCGTCCCGGGGCCAAACTTCTCCACCCACTCCCTCAGGAAGCTGTCGTCCTCCTCCGCCTCCTCGGCCGGTTTCTCCTCGTCCTGGGAAGAGTCGGAGGAGGATATTTCCAGTGATACCGAGAAAGGGGAGCAGCTTCTCAACCCTGCAGTCCTCACGTCTCAACAGAAAGCAGTAAGTAGAGCCAAGTGTCTGCTAGTGTGTGTGTGTGTGTGTGTGTGTGTGTGTGTGTGTGTGTGTGAGTGTGTGTGTTCAGTGGAGCCCTTTTGTAGTTGAGAATGGCAATGACCTTTGGAAAATGCATTGGCCAGGATTGCCAAATATCATTCACAAAGGAAAAGTCAGACAAATGCATTCGTCAAGGGATCTCTTTACAGGAAAATACCAAAATGTTCATAGACAATGGCAATGTCGGTCGGTTCACCATTCTGGTCCGGACTGAAATATCTCAGCAACTATCTGATGGATTGACATTCATGGCCCCCAGAGGATAAAGCCCTCTGACTTTGGTAATCTCCAGACTTTTCCTCTAGTGCCACCGACAGGTCAAATGTTTTATCTATCCTCTGAAATATCTCTTTAGATTCAATTAAAGTAGATTTGATTTGGTACAGTGGTAATTAGCCAGTTTAGCATGCTAACACGCTAAACGAAGATGGTGGCCATGGTAAGAATGTTGACAAAGACTAGTGAACCGGCGATTTTGCAACTAATCTTGCCAGATCTGGTTAAGAGTCTGTCTGTGGGGTCTCTGTTAACGATTGTGCCTCAAAATGTGTCCGTGTGTGTGTGTGTGTGTGTGTGTGTGTGTGTGTGTGTTGTGTGTTCGAATGTACCCGTGCATGTTGCTGGGTGCTCCTGTGTCAAATTGGCCAGAGCTCTCTGCCTGAGTAATGGTTGACATTCACAGTAACAAAGCTAGCTCTGTGCCCCGACCTGTGTGTGTGTGTGTGTGTGTGTGCAGGGGTGTTATTAGTGTGAGGGTGTGTGTGTGTGTGTGTGTGAGAGAGAGAGAGAGCACGGGTGATTGAAAAAAGGGAAAACGAGAGAATTTGCCAGTCACACACACTTAGGCTTTGCCTGCATTTGGACGACATTCAAAGAGGAGGCTGAGGCCTGTTTGTGTGTGTGTGTGTGTGTGTGTGTGTGTGTGTGTGTGTGTATGTGTGTGTGTGTGTGTGTGTGTGTGTGTGTGTGTGTGTGTGTGTGTGTGTGTGTGTGTGTGTGTGTTTGTGTGTGTGTGTGTGTGTGTGTGTGTGTGTGTGTGTGTGTGTGTGTGTGTGTGTGGGTGTAGGTGGGTGGGTGGATGTGTTTTTGTTTGTAGCCAGGATGAGTTCAAGGGGCCATTTCACTTCTGCTTTGAAACATGATATAACGAAGGATTATATAACTGATTTTTTTACCAGTGTTCCTGAAACAATGTCCCAAACGTGTTGCTTTATTTCAAACTTCAAACTGAAAAAAAAGAAAAAATTCTTTCAGGGCTTGTGGCTGAAGGAAGGATGTGCTCATCATGTTTACTTCCTATCAGTTGAACTATCATGAATCATACATTGAGCTCTAAAACGAAGCGGTGTCCCCCATGTGACTGAATATGAATCTGCATATTTCCAGACATATTTTGGAGAGCTGCTAATCATTCAAACCTCATTTTCCACGTTTGCTTTCATTATGAGAGGCGGCAGCAGAAAGAAATGTAATATTCTTGTTATGATTTTCAAGACTTCCAGGTTATGGATTGCATATTTAATCAAATGACCCCTTCCTAAACTAATGACCCAGCTCTCCCAGCTGACATGGATTCCAAACGATTTGTTTAAATGAATTTGGCTGATGGAATTTGAATAGTGTTTGTATTGCTCTTTGCATATTTGTGGTCACTCCTTTTTTTTCGCTCGATCCAGGCGGAGAAAAGAGACAGAAGCTCCTGCTGGAGGTCGAAGCTGACTGAGGGGGCGGGGCTTACTGTTGCTATAGTAAAAGTCTGGACCCCCACCACAAAGATGTCAAACATGCGGGTTATTCGTGCTCTTTGTCCGTAGCCTGTCACAGCTCCTGATCCGTAGTTTTTAAGGAAACCTGGTGTGTGTGTATTCAGCAGGCAAACATGCAGAAATACATACAGCTTGTGTGGGAGGTGTGTAGGAAAGAGGAGAGGAGACAGAGAGAAGAGGAGTGATACTGAGAGAGGAAGAGCAGAAAAGAGCTGGAGAGGAAGAGTGGCAGAGAGCGAGAGAGAGGCAGAAGAAGTTGTGACAACGTGTGCTGCAGATTAGCCAGCTTGAAGTCTTCTTCTCATTGCTATTTATTGCAGGAGTAACGTGACTTTATTAGGCATATAACATTAAACACTTAAAGGACAGTGTTCATACTCAGATACACACAGATGTATAAGTGTAGCTCTGGTGATACACACACACACACACACACACACACACACACATGGAGAGAAACATAAGCGTAAGACCAGGGCTTTCTGCAGAATGCATGTATCAGAGTTAAAGGGTTACATCAATTCCCCCTCCGCCGTGGCTTTAAATTCATTAGTGCTCCTTTGTGTTATTCCCTCAAGTAAGCGTGACATTTTAATTTCCTGTATAAACACATCTGCTCTGCTGTGGTCATCGGCTTTTGGATCATATCAACTCATTTCTGAGCGTACGCGCTTAACAAGTCAAGGCTGGAAGCTGAGCAGAGCCATATATAGACACCGTTTGGCTGATCTTTTGACGGCTGGGCATCTCTCCAAGGGTTAGAAGGCACAAATGTACCGACGGTATATTTTCCTAGTAACTTGGCAGCAAAAGGGCACCTGCAAAAGATTGGCATCTGTTGTGTGTTTTTTTTTTTTTTTTGTTGTTTTCAAAATTTCAGTTGAATCTGCCAGCAGCAGCAGTTACTTCTTTGCAGTTGTTTGCAGTTCGTGTGCACTTTTACCTTTAAGCATCAGCTCCACGCCCGTCACAGTAGTTTCACACTCAACAGCTACAGATGAACCCTCATGGACATACATGACAAAGCAAAACACTCAAAAATGTACTTTGCTAAGAAGATTTTTCTTTCTTTTTTTTACAGGATTTGACTACAAAATAACAAAGATAATGTACATGAATACTTGCTAAAACAATTTAATCACCTCAATTTCTTAATTTACCAATTAGTCAATTAATCAATCATCACCTACATAAGATTAATGTACCACTAACTTTGGTAATGGGTAGATTATTTGACTGATTTATCAAACACAAAAGGCCAAACATTTGCAGGCACTTGTCTCCCAATTATGAAGATTAACTGCTATTCTCTGATTTATATCACAATGAGATGAATGTCTTTGTTGATGGACGGTTGAACCGACAAAAAAAAGGCTGTTGGTGATTGTTATTGGCTATTTGTCACGTCTTTTATGACATTTTATATTCTAAAAGAAAAAAAAGATCATTTGCAGCATTTCTTTACCCTTTTAAACTGCAACTTTATTTCTTTTTTTTTTTTATCTTACTTGCTGTGAAAACTTGGTGGGGAGCTGCTCTTAAAGCTGCACATTGTACACAAAACCCCACCGTCATGTTTCAGCTCTTCAGAGAGATTGATGAAAGGAACTTCAGCTAGCGGAGCAGAAGCTGCAGCACAGCGGAAGTGGAGCCGGACTGGTGAAGGCCTCCACCGTGAACATAAACAGAAGGTGTGGGGATTCTTCATAATATGCATCCATTATATAAACAGATGCGTCTTTTGGAATGTGGACTGCACCCATGCTGTGAAACACACACACGCACACACACACACACACACACACACACACACGTCTGCTAACGCCGACACACCCTCTGCAGACACCACATAGTCGCACAGTCACGGTTGTTCTCTAACTGCTACACTGTCACTAATGTCGCACTGACATCAACTTCACCTTCACTTTGTTCATCCAACTGTGGATGTGAGCGCAACAAAAGACTGTTTGTTTTGGACTGGAAGAAAACTCATTTTTTTGTGTCCTGAACTGTAACTCGAGCACAAAAAAAATAATCAGCTCACACACACTCTCACACACACACACACACACACACACACACACACACACACAGACCCTTAGACACACACCCTGTTTGCACTGCAGTGGAAAATCTTTGCTACCACAGCGGCCGGTTGCCTAGCAAAGCTGTGACGTCAAACCGAGTTTCCCTCTCACAGCTGTGTGTGTGTGTGTGTGTGTGTGCGTGCGTGTGTGTGTGTGTGTGTGTGTGTGTGTGTGTGTGTGTGTGTGTGTGAGAGACAGAGAGTCTGTAAGTTTATGGGTGTGTGTCCAACTCTTGTTTGTGTGTGTGTGTGTGTGTGTGTTTGTGTGTGTGTGTTACAGAGTGCCTGCTTGCTTTATTGTGAGAGGGGGGAAACACCGGTCAATTCTTCATTTGGTGTTTCTGTGTGAGTTTGCTGGTAGGAGCGAGTGCGTGTTCAAGTCCACCCCCACCCCCACCCCCCCCCCACCACCCCCCCTCAATTAATGAGGAGTCGGGTCGGCCTGCAGCGACTGAAGCTGACATTTTGGGTGAAGGAGTGTCTATTAGTAGCATGGGATCCAGGGCAGACGTGAAGTGTGGTTTCACATGCTTTCAGAGCTGTCAGAGACTCACTGGGGAAACCCTGCTTTATGCGTGAACGCAAGTGTTTGTGCAGAAAAAAGGGATACGTGTAGTTCACCGACTGGAGGTTGCATTTCTGAATGCAATGGCGATATTGACAGATATTTGTTTTCTAGACCTTTCGGTTCATTTCTATGCTTTTTTTTTTTTTTTTAATACATCAGATTCGCTGCATATTAACATGACCACTCTTTTGTTCCGCTTGTTAGTGAGCAAGAGAAGAAACCTCCCAAAGTGCTTCATTTAGAGCGCTTCAGAGCTGCGGCTTGATCTGAAGTCAGATGTGCTCTTTAATGTTCCATAGAGTGACCTCAATTTGGAAACAAGTCATCCTTATCACACTACAGTACGTAGTGACAGCGTAACTGAACAGCCGCATCACAAACATCTCACCACGTTATTTTTTTTTTAGCTATGTCCATTTCTCACCTTTATGTTGCCGTCAATTATTTTTTAATTTTTTTGCAAAGTTATTTTTCCATTCGCCAGTCTTGGTTGCTAAGCGATTTATCGTGCACTCTCCAAGCATCTAACACACACACACACACACACACACACACACACACACACACACACACACACACACACACGTGGTTTAGCCTGCATCACACTCCTTGCAGTTTAATTTTGTCTGCATGTGTGTGTGTTTGTGTGTGTGTGTGTGTGTGTGTGTGTGTGTTTGTGTGTGTGTGTGTGTGTGTTTGTGTTTGTGTGTGTGTGTGTGTGTGTGTGTGTGTGTGTGTGTGTGCTTCTCAGTCTAAATGTTGCAAACTCAAGACAGTTGCATTATTTGAATCTGCAAGGGGACCTTGTGGTGAGAGATATCAGGCTTGTTGTTTCCTCAGTGCTTCTCCGTTGAAAACAGAAGCGTGCATCAGTGTTTCCCCTGCTGCTTCTACACACTACACATTTGTAACCCAGAGTTACCCTTTGCCCCAAATTGTTGTGTTTTTTTTCTACCATTCTCGCCACTCTCCTGCTCGCTTCATTCCTCTACATGCAAATGTGTGATATCTGGTTGTCCTACGTCACAGCAGTTCTCTTGGTGAAAAAAACTAAAAGAAACATCTGTAAATGTCCTTACTTCCATTCAATAATGTACGTGATAATTGCAGTTTAACAGATAACTTGGCATGTTGTCTTCAAATGTATCTGCAGACGTTTGAAGAACATGATGCACATTTCTAGACGGTCGATATAAACTCTTCGCCTCGGTGCTTCTTTCTTCCTCCGTGCTCGTTCTGTTGTTTACGGAGGGCAAGGCCTTTTTTCTTTCTTTCTTTTGTTTGTAGTCAGCGGCGGATGTGGAAAATACTGTCGCTGAGGCAAGCGGCAACCCCCCCCACTTCCTGTCTGCAAGAAGTTCCTTCTCTTACCGTTTCCTCTCTCTCTCTCTCTCTCTCTCTCTTTCTCTCTCTCAGTGGAAACTTCACTGTTTTTCCTGCTCTCCTCTTGTCATCCAACTGGTCTGGGATTAGAGATAGGAGACACAGAGAGGACGTCGGAGAGCAACGAGCCAGAAAAAAAGATGAGAGAGGGGGACTTTTTTTCTAGCAGAGACAGAGGGAGAGAGAGAGAGAGAGAGAGAGAGAGAGAGAGAGAGAGAGAGAGAGAGAGAGAGAGAGAGAGAAAGAGGATTTTTTGAATTGTATCCCAGTTTTGGGTTCGTGCATGTTTGCTCATTGAAAAAAAATTCAAATCTTTCTATCAGGTTAAGTCCATTATAAGAAATGAAATAAAGATGAGCCACCTTACAAAGAAACAAAGGTGACTGAATAGTAAGACGTGTCTGACTGTTGAACACTTCACAAATGACTCTGTGAAGCTGAAGAGTTCTGAGAGATTATTTCCTGGTGGAGACCCACATACCTTCCTGTCCTCATCCAACTGAGAGCCAGCACAGCGTAAAATGATGCTCGCACTGATATGGAGAAACACTGAAACACAGACAACACCAAATTAAGGCTTCATGTTTTCGTTCAGATGGATCATCTAGGAAAAAGCACTTTTGTTTTCATGCTGTACAGGAATGAACAGCAGCAAGTGACTTCTGTAGCGGTAGGAGTGTCTCCAAGAAGACTTTACTGTATGTTGATTATTTGCATAGATCACCCGAACTGATATAAAGGAGAACACGCCTGTAAGATTAATAAAAAAACAGTAGTATATCAGGTTTAAAAAGCTCAAAATGACAGAAAAATGGAGTTACCATTATTTACTATTTTCACCTGATACGACTGGACATATTGACTTTAACCTGATGGTAACACTTGATTTTTAATGGGATGTTTATTGCTCTCATTGGCTAGCTGGATTCAGCTGTAAAGACAGATTGTTGATATTCACACATGGTTTCCTGCTTTGCATCTCAGATATTTATAAAAGTGAATCTTTTTCGTCTTCAATCTTCTGAGCACTCGAACCTCACGGCTGAAATACGTTTGACACATTCCTGAAATGTCCCGACAGAACCGCAAATGTTTCCTTCACAAATCACCTCTGTTAGCACAATTTGAGCACATTTCGAAACTTTCCACGAGTCTCTTGTTATCTACATGTCACACGTTTAGACACGCTCAAGGTTTTTATTTTCACACACTCGACAGTCATCCAGCCAGCTGTGAAGTGATTGTTTCACAAGCTAAGAATCCAGATGTATTTATGTGCGTGGCTAATTTCCTACTTGATAAAAACCCACATGTGGCTTCATTAACTCACCATGAAGCTGTTTGGGACGTTTCCTTTTGTCTGTTGCTGCTCGTGTTGTAACTTCTGTCACAGCCTTTTCTGTTTCTGCACATGCGAGACAAACCCGTACAGGTTCTCATGCTCGCGAGCTCAAAAGTACACAAGCATGTATGAAAGTTATTGCTATATTTTCCTCGCAGCCTCTCCATTTTCCCAGTACTCAGTGTGCATTCACACTTACACACCCACCCACTCACACACACACACACACACACACACTTAGCTCTGTCTGTGTCTTTCAAATGCTCTGACCCGTGTAGAGATTTGCATGTCCAGATTATGTTTGTCCTCTGTTTTGCCAATCAAATGATGCACAATTGTTTATCTCTCCACACACACACACACACGCACACACACACACACACACACACACACACACACACACTGTGTAAATCTCATGGGGCAGCATGTGAGCCTGAGGTGCTTTGTTTTTGGAAAGCAGGAGGGTTTGGTTGCGCTGCTGGACAGTTGAACAGATTCTCCGTCTTGACAGAAAGCCCATCGGCCATGATGTGGCCTGCGTGGCTGTATTCAGTGTGGAGTGTTGTTGTGTCAGTGGGAGCCATCTTTATCATTACCGTCATCCACCTCCGCACCAGCCACCTTCAGGTACTGTCGCCCGTGCAGCCGGTGTTTCTTTTACGTCAGCTGTGCGTTGACTATCACAGGAGGCTTCTTATCCCTGGATTTAGTCCTTGTTTAGGGATGGTTGACAGCTCAACTTTTGGAGTTGAGATTTTATTGAGCAATAATACATCTTGTAATAGTTGTAGTCATTTGTATTTCATTACACACAAACCAAACCTCTCCTCCTGCTCCACCTGATTGCATTTTAACGTCTCTAGTTCCTAAATCGTCACACGTTGACAACTTCTGTTATTACTCACACATGAGATAGACCAGACCTTTTTCTTTTCTCTCTCTGTCTCTTGCCCTCCACAGCTCTCTCTCTCTCTCTCACACACACACACACACACACACACACACACACACACACACACAAACACACAGCAGCTGTAAGTGGGCAACGTGGGAGATGGATGACAGTCTGAGTTGACAGAGAAAGTGCAGACCCTGGCTACTTACCAAGCTGTAGTCTGATACTCTTGCGCTCTCTTGCTAACTGGCCAAAGATGGTACAAAAAATGAGAAGGGGAGGGGTCAACATTCAGCTTGACTTTTTCTTACCTTTCTGGTGGCCTAAAAAAGCTTCATCTGTATTGTTTTTATCGATAAGTAGAAGCCAGAGCCTTGTGATGTACTGACAGTGGATCAGAAAGCTAAATATAACGGCCAGATTATAGACATTTCAACCTTCATTTGTTCAGTGAAAGCTGCAAATGTTTCTAGTCATAACGACACATTGACACGTGGAGAGTGTTGTTCTGTCCTCCTGCAAAGAAATTCTTCGTCGACTAACACTTCTAATCTACAGATCTGTGAAACTGAGTTTGAATCTTGTGTTTGCCAGAGATGTGCTCATTAATTTCTTGGAAAATATGTCACGCAGCATGAAAAAAAAGCCAAAAAAACTAATATTCGACTAAAGAAATCCTAGTCGACTGCGACTAAGCCGATCGACTAATCGACCATAGAGAGAGCAGCGCTGTTACATTCTCCGTACAAGCTTCTCCTTCGCGTCTCCTCTTGCCTTCGTCACCCTACTTTAACCACGTCGACTCTTCCGTCATTTTCTGAAATTGCAAAGACATCCTTCTGCTTTTGTATATCAGCTTCAGCAAATGACAGAATCATTTCAAAGGATTTCTGCCCAAGAAATCAGAATTCAGTCGACTTCTAGAACTATTCAGCTTTGCTACCAGACTGTCCGTTGTCGCACAGATGCCAGTGATCCTGATAACATCCCGGCTTCAAGCTCTCTCTGAGACTCATTTCAGCTGACCTGCCCTTCACTTAGTTTCCACCATGTGATCTGCTCTCATGTGTGTTTGTGTTTGACTTTTTGCAGAGTTCTTTTTTTCCTCTCTCTCGCTCTCCTTCAGTGGTGCAGAGAAAAAACCCTTCATGTGACTCTTCACCCCGTCAGAGAGAAAGAGAGAGAGATGAGAGAGTGTGTTTCTGAAGGTGTGTGTGTGTGTGTGTGTGTGTGTGTGTGTGTCTAACCATAGATAGTCATGCTATCAGCTGATGAATTTTCATCAGGTCCAGATTATGTGACATGGGTTATATATCTCCTTCTATGGTCTTCTTCTCTCTTATCTTATCCGTCCTCTCCTCCTCCTCTCATCTCTCTTCTTCTCTGGTTATTTGTAGACATAATATTATGTCTCCTGATGTTTGCAGACCAGAGGAAATCTTCTGTGTGTGACCTCACACCATTAACATTTACACCGTGATATGGAATTTCAGTATAAATGTTATACTACACAGGATGATCACTAACCAGGTGTGAACCTTTAAAAGTGGATTCACACATCCGTCACAGTGTAAACGGGTGTCCATGTCCGTCTAATGTGTTTTTAAGAGGAAACTCCTCAAAACATTTGGATTTTTCGCATATTTTTTTTTTTATCTCTGGCCCAATGTTGCACAGCCAAGCATTGTTTAAACCCACAGAACAAGACATCTGGAGTTTTTCCATCTGATGTAATGCTGCAGACATCAGACATAAAAAACTGTGTTTTCGGTTTGAATGCGTTACGCAGTAACAGCGTGATTTATTGTAGCTTCATTGAGGTGGAATCTACTAACAGGATCATTTAGGAGAATCAAGAAAAGCTACTGTTGTCTCAATATTTCACTTGTATTCATCTTTTCTTGTACTTATTCAATAAACCTTACAGGTAACATACAGTTCAGAGAGGCTAACAGTCAGACGTTAATACGGCTTTTCTTCACAGAGACGGAGAACTGCACTAAACCTGAATCGTCACTGAGATGAAAACTGTTGATGTTGAAAACAACTTGCAGTGTGTGTTTGTGTGTGTCGGAGACAGCGTGTGTCCCAGTTTGTCAATGAGTTTGTTTGTGTGTGTGTGTGTGTGTGTGTGTGGGGCAGGATTCCCACGGTTCAATGCCTCTGCCAGGGACAGGGAGAGCCCTTGGAGAAAGTGTGTGTGTTTGTGTTACCAGGGGAAACCCCGGCTTGATCCTGCAGGGTTTAGTTAAAATGTCCTATAACAGCGGTTGGGAAAAAAAGAGTGTGTGGGAGTGTCAGGGATGCCTCATAGTGTGTGTGTGTGTGTGTGTGTGTGTGTGTGTGTGTGTGTGTGTGTGTGTGTGTGTGTGTGTGTGTGTGTGTGTGTGTGTGTGTGTGTGTGTGTGTGTGTGTGCATGTTTTAAAGACTTGTGTTTTGTTCTCAAGGCTATATAACTAAACAGTAAAGAGGAGAACTTGATCTCTGGGTGATTTTAAACATACTGCACACTGCCATCTGAGGGAATAAGCATTTAGTATACTTCCCTAAATTCATCTTTCATGTTTGCATGGAGCTGGTAAAGTCTGCATCATACCATCATCATGTGTCAGTTCAGTTTAAACGGTGAACCGTTTAAATGAAATGAAACGGCAACACTTCTGGTGAAGTGGAAAAAGCACATTGTTGGTGAAGGATAATCACTGGTGTTGTGTTTGTGTTTGTAGCACAAGTCTTGGAAGAAGATTAAGAACATGGTCCACTGGTCGCCGTTCGTCATGTCCTTCAAGAAGAAATATCCCTGGATACAACTGGCCGGGCATGCAGGTGTGTGGACACAGATTACATAATTCATAAGAATAACATAACATAACATAACATGATGACATACACACACTTGTTGTGCGGTTTTTCAGAAGAAGATGTGAGTCAATGTGTTAGTCTGGCCTTGTTGGTGCTGTTTCTTTGAAGTCAGGGCCTTAAGGGGAAGTGTGTGTGTGTTTGGGTGGTAAGGCTCAGGGTTGGGAAACATCAGGCGAGGGTAGTGTGTCGGGGCTCAAGCCGCACGAGATTAAAAGCCTGCAGCTCTTCCTCGCTTACTTAAATCACAATTGTTGTTTTAAACCTCACTTTAACCCTGACTAACCTTAAGCCAAGCTACTCCCAGTGTCTGTATCTTAACGCGTTCTGCAGCTGCTTCACGGTTTAATGTGTGTCTTTTTACAGGGAGCTTCAAAGCCGGAGCCAACGGACGTATATTAAAAGTAAGACGCTCTTTCACACCAATCACACCTTGTCTGTCGTTGGAAGAGGAAGTTGATGTGATGCACTCTGGTTTAGAGAGCTGCCACGTGTTGTTGATGCTGAATCAGTGCAGCTCAGATTAGAAAATGTTGAGCTGCACCGATACCGACCCAGACATCCGATCTCAGGCCGATACCGACTCAAATAGCTGTATCTGGTGTATAACAATATACTCGAGATGCATCCATGCAGCCCTAATAAAGTGTCAATAACTCGGTGTGTATTTCCTTTAGAAACACTGTGAATGTGAGCAGCGCTGTCTGTCCCTCCTCATGAAGGACGTCCTGTGCCCGTACGTCCCTTTCTACCATGGAGACGTCGAGAAGGACGGCCAGAAATACAACCAGATGGAGGATCTGCTGGCTGAGTTTGACTTCCCGTGTGTGATGGACTGCAAGATGGGAGTGAGGTGAGAAGACACGTGACGTGACATCATTCTTTACATAGCAGGTTGCTCTCAGAAAACAGTTATTTTTATCAAAATTAAAATAATCACTCACTGCACACTACAACCGAACCTGCAGCATGTCTTTTCTGTATGAGACATTTTTTAAACCGATGGATGTTTAACATCCGACAGTTTGTGTAGTGATTTCGCCGCTCGCCTTTGTTTTCTCTTCCGTTTGGTTTCTTTAAAACCCGTCTGATCGTCTCACCAGACTTCTTGTCATCCATGTCGCTGTGTTCCCAGATCTTAGCACCTAACAGCTGAAGAGACGTCTTCTTCACACCTTCGCTTTCACCCTCTCTCCTCCTCCTCCTCCTCATCTCCACCTCGTCCTCCTACCTCTCCGTGCTCACGTCTGTCACCCACACCTTCGTCTTCTTCACCGCTTCACACTCCTTCTTCTTTGTTTTTCTTTCTTTTCCTTCAGGACCTACCTCGAGGAAGAGCTGACCAAGGCTCGTAAGAAACCCTCCCCGAGGCCTGACATGTATCAGAAAATGGTGGAGGTGGATCCTGAGGCGCCTACGCCCGAGGAAATCCTCCAGAAAGTGGTGACCAAACCCAGATACATGCAGTGGAGGGAGACCATCAGCTCAACAGCCACCCTGGGATTCAGGATAGAGGGAGTCAAGGTAAGACTCACAAAGAGAAAGGTGTGTGTGTGTGTGTGTGTGTGTGTGTGGCCTTCCTTCCCTCCTTTCTTCCAGGCTTCTGTCTGTGTGTGTGTGTGCGTGTGTGTGTGTGTGTGTGAGGGGGGAAGTGTCCTTCGAGGTCATGATCTAACTTCCTGTTTTGAACAGAAACTTCCTCTGAAGTATACGTTTGTGCCTGAGATCCTTTGTCACACATGAGGCCTGTCCGTGGCAGCTCTCTATGCCTTGGCATCTGGCACTGACATTGTACACAAACACACTCACTCAAACACACACACACGCACACACACACACACACACAAATCTCTGCTGTCTTTATTTGAGGGCTGTGGCTATATAAGGACATTCGTGGCCTCCCGGTGGTCTGTTGCCATGACACTGAGGGTTATCCCCAGAAACAGAGATGTGCGTGTGTGTGTGTGTGTGTGTGTGTGTGTGTGTGTGTGTGTGTGTGTGTGTGTGTGTGTGAAGAAATAAAAAGTGTGGATGTGCAGTTCATGCGGTTCATGTGCAGTTCAGCCTGTTTTTGTAAATATGCATCTGTGTAACTGTCTATGTATAGATTGTATAAGCTTGTATGTATCTTTCTCTCTCTCTCTATGTGTGTGTGTGTGTTTATGTGACATGACATGAACCTTAAAGGGAAAAATAGTTGTGTCTCCAAATAGCATCTTGTTGCCTGGCAGCCAGCAGAGTAAGAAACACTCATTTATTCTACTCTGAACCGACCGACTGGTTGGTTACCACTGCTGGTATTCTGGAATCTACTTATTAACTATTACAAGCCCCCAAAGAAGAGCGCTGGGCTTTGGGCAAACTTTACATGGGGCCCGAAAATACTTTCCCCCATAGACTTACATTGGTAAAGAGGCGTCAGTAAATCTGCGGATATTCTTTTTTTTTTTTTTTTTTTAGGTAAATCAAATTCCCAGTACATTTGAATAGCCCTTATTTAAATCAACAGGTCCTAAAAGTTGTAAAATACACTAATAGTATCCAGCATTATTTTCCGTCCTCTGTTCATGTGAATGAGCTGGACCGAGGACTGGGAGGTGAGTTCAAGGAAACGCTTGCACGCCTGCTTTATGGGTCAAGTTACGCCACACAACGCCGTAAGATCATTTTCCAATTTCCAATTTTATACACGGAAGTCAAACTTTTTTTGGCTTCATGCGCCACTTTAATAGGAATTGAAAGGGACCTCTCCTCCAACGCTGTATCCAGTTCTCTTTATACACAAATGTACTTTTGTTACTACTGTACATGCACTACTGATTTTAATACTCCAGTCCTCCTGCTGCTTATGGCTGTCTTCAACCACAGAAGTTCTTATTCGACCTAACACTCGTACAATTTTGTCGACTAATTGATTAGCGAATTTAATCGACATATCTGTAACTGACTGTGACTTGACAGCTTCACGAGATTAAACAAAGTGTTTTTTTACATGGCTCTGCTCAGCAAAACAGGCAAAGACCTTTCCCTGCTTTAATTCATGACTAATTCTCTAAAAATATCTTTCCTTCCTTTCCTGCCCTCATTGTTTGTTCTGCTTCTCTTGTCCATCCTCTCCTCTGCTTCGTCTCCTTCCTCCCTTCACATCCTCTGCTTCGCTGCTATCCCTCCCATCTCTACAAGAAGCCTGGAAGTTGTAGTTTATGACGACAGAGAGGCGATATACTAGACACAAACATTTATTTACATGCTAACTATCCCTAAAATTATAATTTGTCTTATACTAGCAGCCGTGTTGTAATACTCGAGATCTGTGGGGATATCACTGGTCTGGTCTTGGTCTCAACCCCTGAAAGTCTTGGTTTAGGTAGTCTTGACTACAACATTGACTACTAGTACAAATAACCCTAACGTTGAACTCTCTCCTCTCCTCTCCTCTCCTCTCCTCTCCTCTCCTCTCCTCTCCTCTCCTCTCCTCTCTAGAAGGAGGACGGGACAGTGAACAGAGATTTTAAGAAGACAAAGACAAGAGACCAAGTTACTGTAGCCTTCCATGACTTTGTCAAAGGAAATAAGGACATACTGGTAAGTTTGTAGTGTATGTGCGTAAGTGTGTGTGTGTGTGTGTGTGTGTGTGTGTGTGTGTGTGTTTGTGCCAATAGCCTTGTCCACTGAACGGTACAGAAAAACACATGAGGAATTACATTTCAAGATACATTTCCCTGTGCTGTTTTAACAATCCCACGGGAAACACACACACACACACACACACACACACACACACACACACACACACACACATATATATGAACAGACAGATTCACACATATACAATGCGACCTTAAGCTTCCTGGGTCAGAAGAAAAGGGAAGTCCTTGGGAACTCCCTGGGCCTCTTTACACACACACACACACACACACACACACATGCACACTATTAGTATTTGACAGTATTGGATATGCTAAAGAGTGTGTTTGTTATTTTTTTTATAGAAATACATCAAGACATACTTTTGGACTGAATGTAACACCCATGTGTTAATTGTAAAACATTAGAATAGATCGTTAGCCCAGTTCTAGGTCAGACTAGAGACTGGCTGCATCAGAAGCAAAACTGGGTGAACAAAAAATAAAAGCTTGTGTTTCTTCTTTTCTCTCCCCAGAACGTTTATCTAAGCAGGCTGAGGGAAATCAGAGACACTCTGGAGACCTCCCCATTCTTCAAAACCCACGAGGTAATAGTTCTGCTTTACTGCAAATGGTTGATGTTGTACAGTAGTACTGGGATCAGTTCAGGATGTGTGAATTTCCATGTTCGGTAGACTATTTTCTGTTCTGAACAGCGTGCAGCACATCCTTTGAATTGGTGAATTGGTCCCTGTCTTGGTTAACATGTACTTTGTGTCACTTTACATTCAAATAGTAATGTATTGATTAGGTAGGTAAGTGTCATTTAGTGACACTAACTCACTCGAGCAAACACACCAGTGCACGCACAGCATAACAGTCTCGTCATTGAAATTGGACAACACACGCACACATTCAGTTCCACACACACACATACAAGCTAACATACGAGCGGACATAAATGCAAGACGTTGTAACAAAACAGGAAGTGAGGTCATGTTTTTGAGGGACACAAACACAAGAGTAATGTTGAGTAAAAAAAGAAAAGAAAAAAAAACTGTTTCCTGTTTTCTTAATCACCCCATTGTCTCGCTGTGTCTCTGCAGGTGATTGGCAGCTCTTTGTTATTCGTTCACGACAGTAAGGGGAGGGCCAAAGTCTGGATGATTGACTTTGGGAAAACCACGCCTCTTTCTGACGGGGACGAACTGACCCACCGAGCGCCATGGGTGGAGGGCAACAGAGAAGATGGTTACCTCTCTGGACTTGATAGTTTGCTGGACATCATTTTAACCATGGCGAACTCTGAGACTTGAGGTCTGAGGGTTTAAAAAGAAACAAATCCCAAGTGAACATTTGGACACACAACAACCACTTCCATTCATTCTTCCTTTCTCTCTGGAACACTTCCTCAAGGATTCCTTCACAGACGTTTGTCCTCATGTTGGAAACCGCATCATCCCATAACAATGCGTGGCCAAATCCATTCATGGATGCAACCCTGCTATTAGTATTCTGTGGATTTCAGGTTCTCTCTCTTTCCCGCTCATTTACTACCTTTTCACTACGGGAAAAACAGCAAATTGCTTCATCCAAATTGAAGTCTAAGGCTGGTGATATTTCATATTTTTGTTATAAAACAAATTCTATGAAAAGACCAAAAACAGTGATGTGTTTGATTGTCTCAAAATGTATCCAGCTCTCAGCCTCAAGCCCATTTGTTTCTGCTGAAGACATAAATTATTTACAGATGAATTATGAATATATGGTTTCATTTAAAAAAAACAACATCTGGGCACATTACTCAAACAGGAGGAAATAGTGTGTTTTGTTCAGGACTATTTTCAGAAGCGGATTAACACACGTTTGGTTGCGCTCGTGAACGTTTGGGATCATCTAAAATGATATGTCAAACCCAACAAGTGCCCATGTTGATTGTAATGAATGAACCTAACAGTGTGGCTCAATGATGCAGCGTTAGGACACACAGGAGTCCGCTTAATCAGGCTTTAGATACACACACGATGGTTGCAGGATGAAATTATTGTTGGTTTTGGTCTTTTTGTGGGATTTGTTGACATCAAAATTAAAAAGATAAAGAAAATCTCCCCAGAATTATCATTTAAAGCCACTATGTGTGGAATTTGAACATGTCTGACTTTTGCACACCTTGGTGATAAAAAAACAACAACACAGTAAGGGCCTGATCAGACAGAGGACGCTTTGCAGGTAGAAAATGTGGAATCTTACCCAAAATCTCCAGCAAAAGTCACCTCAATGAGACAAAAATGTTTGCTGACAAAACACTTGCATGAAAGCCGCCCCAGGCTGCTAAAACGTGCTCTGTCTGTTCAGAGCCCGAAGGCGCTGTGATCACATAAGATCACAGCGTGTGATCACGTAGTGGCTTTAAAACGTGCACGTTCAAACGTCCATATTCGACTTTAAATATCTTGTTAAACAGTTATACTCATCTGTATCTTAGATATAGTCTATCTCCAGTAAATCTAAGTTAGATTCCATATCTTCCTAAGCATAGCTGAACTCAATTGTATTGGATTTTTGGGTCTTTTTGACCACAATTTCAGCCCATTGCCCCTTTCTTTTAAAAGTAATCTGCACTTGATTCTATTTTCACTGTTAGAGATTGTACGGTTGAGTGTGCTTTACAGTGGGAAACTAAACTAGTCTTTAGCTGTTTTTAACCTCAGTGTAACCATAGCCATACTTAGAACTCAGATACTGTAAGTTGGTTAGTGAGGTTGTCAGTGGCAGCCAGGTTTCCTCCACAATAACCTGGCAATTATATGGAGCTCAATTATTCAGGTCAGAGTAGTTTCACTATGTCATGGAGGGCATTGTTTCATAATGTAACATATTTGCAGCCAACATGGCGTCCATGGTACTTGCCTGGACAAACACTTCCCACTCTTCTCACACCTTTGTTGGGATTGTTCACGATGTACAATGAGATTTATTATGTTTGATGTAGGGGTTTTTTTGTAACATTATTTTAGTGTACTCAAATCCTGTGGAACACTTACAGCCATGAACAATCTTATTTAAGCTATACAGTGCCTTGACATTACAAAGCCAAGTCAGACAACTGAAAATATGTTCTTATTTTAAATGTTACGACGGACTTTTATCCTAGTCTTAACTGTTTCAGTGCGTAGTCTCTGGTGCATGTTTATTATCCTCTTAAAGTTTGGGCTTACTTTGTATTTCATCCTGTTTTTATTTATAACATTATATTATGTTTGTTTGTTTTTGTTAATGGGATACTGTGACATTTTGAATTGTGGGCTGTTATGTTGCTTCGTCTTCAAGCATGTGTTACAGTATGAGTGAAAGTCAAACAAAACGTTGGATGTCTACGGAAAAGATTGACGGCTGTTCAGATCATGATTCCCATTCATTTAAATGGGGAATGCAAAACGTTCATTAAGGAAGTGATTAGGCAGATAAAGGAGAAACACATAATGTAACAGGTTCTTGATGAACAATAAAAACGAAATAGTATGTAGAATCCACTTGACCATATATTTAAAATGCAATGGTTTTCATTTGATGTTTGCAGTGACAGTAGACGCAGAAAGAGATTAGAGTTCCATGCTGTGCCTTCTTCAAGAAGTAGTTCAACATTTTGGGAAATATGTATGCTTATCGACTTTTTTGCATTAAACAAGATGATTGATACCTCTCTCATGCCTGTACGCTAAATATGAAGCATTCGCCGGCAGCTGGTTAGCTTAGCTTAGCATTAAGACTGATTGATTGATTAAACATTCAAGATGTAATGTGATATAATATAATCTGCCCTTGATTACATTTCCATTGTTAGAGATTGTACAGTTTAGTGGGTTTTACAGTGAAAGAAAAAATGGTCTTTTAGCTGTTTTTAACCGCTGTTTAAACAGCCACACTTTAAATTTAGATTATTTAAAGTTGGTCAGCAAGGTTTTCCGTGACAGCCATGTTTCCTCCACAGTGACCTGGCAAATATATTTATATGAATTATACAGATCTCAATAGTTTCAGTATGCTATAAAAGGCATTGCGTTGTATTTTGGGAAATATGTATGCTTATTAGCTTTTTTTTGCAGAGAGTCAGACGAGATGATTGATACCACTCTCATGCCTGTACTCAAAATATGAAGCGTTCGCCGGCAGCTGGTTAGCTTAGCTTAGCATGAAGACTGGCAACAGGAAAACAATGTTTCTTGATTAAAACATTCAAGATATAATGTGATAATTCGTGAGCTTTAGGGTCAGGGGTCGGCAGATTTTGTTACCTTTGCATAGACGCTAGCTGTGGCTTTATGCTAAGCTAACCAGCGGCTGTAGGATGATTGTTAACGGACAGATATGGCCGTGGTATCACCTTTCCCAAAATGTAAAACTATTTCTTTAAGATTTTCAGTAAAGTATTTCATCCACGAGGGCACAAGCTCTGGTCCTGACCTGAGAAAGCCCACAGCGACCCACACTGCTGCTGCTTCACGGCCACCTCGATCAGTGCGTTTGCATGGGGGTCATTTGCCATTCAAATCACACCTGTCCACAACAGCAGCAGCATCCGGAGCTGGAGGGAAAGACACGATTTAGGAGCTGAGAGGTTGTGAATGAGGGAGACACTGCAGAGATGTGAGGTGGAAGGTGAACCATTTAGTATGTTTGAACATTGCGGCTCCTGCTGTAGACATTTCATAAGATGTTATGAACATGTTTGTGCACTTTTGTTTGAAGTGATCATTTCTTATAGATGTTATGAGTAAAACGTCCTACACACAGTACTTTTTGCATTTGGAAAATCCCCACATGATAAAAGTTTGTGGTATCCTTGAGCCTTACAGTGAGGGTTCACTCTTCATTGCCTGTAGTTTAGATCCCTTATGTGAAATGACCTGTTGTTACAGACCCACATTTGACTATGTCCACTCTCCAGGCACTTTGACAGAGATGTATTCACTTAAGAGGACCATTGAGTCCGGGAAAAAATGATAACCTCCTTTACGTAACAAAGAATACGATGTGTGGATCTGTGGCGCACTCTGCTGCCACTTTAATGTCACTGCAGATGGACGATCGCCTCTAAAAGATAAAGTCAGAACCCAAATTTGCATTAAGACAGGATTTTAGAAGACATTTTGGTCACACTCATTATGACGTCCATGCAGTGGCGGGCCGTGTATTTCATACCTGGGCCTTCAGTGCTGTCCTACTACAGTTGAACCACCTCCTAATAACCTCATTATGACGCCAGCATGACGGGATGCTTCGTCAGTAACGTGCAATGCATATAGTCCAAATCAATGAAATTAACACAATGACAAGAACAAACTCACAAGAACCAGTCACATATATTTATATGACAACAAAGCAGGTAGAAAAACATAAAATCCAAATAACACAGAACACGGAACACACACACAGAACATGGAACACACACACGGAACATGGAACACACACAGAACATGGAACACACACAGAACACAGAATGCACACAGAACACGGAACACACGGCCCACCACTGTGTCCATGTCTATAGAGCATTATAAACATACTTATAATGCGCTATAGTCTGATTTTTGCATTGTGTGAGCACTGATAAATATTGATGATGCTTTATAATAATAATTATATCTCATTATGAAGAACTTCATAGAATTGCTGGTCTCTCACAAATTGTTTTTGCAAGGATCATAGTGTATTTTAATTCCCATAGTTGCATTACATTATAATCTTTTTTATAATACATTATAACTACTGTTATGATGCATTATATTGTGATTATGAGTTACTCTAAGTGGTCATTGTTTGCTTTAAGTATAGTAAAGAATAATTTTGTTCTTGCATGCATTTTATATTTTTTTCACTTTACTTAACGTAAACAATGACCACTTAGAGTAACTCATAATCACAGTATAATGTATCATAGATAGTTTATAATGTATTACTATGGGAATTATAATACACTATGATCCTTGAAAAAAAGACTGACCTGTACTTATGATTTATTATGATAGGGCGCTCATAGGTCATTATACAATTATGTATAATGTGTTATCATATATTATAAAGCATTATGAATATGTATAAGTGCTTATTATTAAGTTAAAACTATAAGAGTAATGATTGATATTTCAAGGTGATTGTGAAATCATACATTGTTTTCATAATTTGTCCTGATAATTGATCAGCAATAACAATCAAACAGGGCAGTGTTGGGGTTATGTCCGCGTACCAACTACAGCAGATGGCAGCAGAGGCCCATTTCAAAGCCCAGGTACAATTATGTTTTTATGGTTGGCACGTGTGTGGTGTAAATGTGTCGGCTCATGTAAAACCTTGTGAAACCGGAATTTACTCTCAATAATACAGGGTCGGGCTATGGGACGCAGCATAAACATGTCCCTTGTTTTTCTCGCGTGATGAACCAATGAGAAGCCGCGTTTCAGGTCCCACCTCCTGTCAACAGTCGACGAGGACCAATAGGAGCAGAGCATGACCAGAGTCGTGCATAGATAAAGTTTAGCATTTCTGCGAGGGGAGATAAACTGTAACTGTACTGCTTTTAGAGATTAGATGTGAGGGCAAACTGATGGGACGAAAGTGACACAGAGAGGGCTGAGGATTGCATGCACATCTGCACGAAAAAACATCACAGCTGTATCATTAAAAAGCACGGCTCTGGTTGGTAAATAAGGTTTGACCTCGTGGTGGAGACATACTGGATTAGACGCTGCCAGCCAGCCAGCCAGCAGCAGCAGCAGCGACAACAACAGTAGGAGGAGAGCAATCTGCACCTCCTGCGTGGAAAAGAGACCCCGCGCGTGAACGTGCTGTTGTATGCGTTTATGCTAATTAGACAGGGGTTTGTTTTAGTTTGACTCGCGCACACCGCTGACCTAGTCTGACAGAGTTGGAGAAACAAGCAGAGACGACAGGTACTGGTGAGTATCTGCTATCAACAATAAGCACGTATTATATGTTAAATATGCTTTTTAAAATACTATTGTTTCCGGTTAGTCCTGTTTTAACAACGTTCACAAATCCTCCTCCGCGTGCCGACGTGCGCGTCGTCTGTTGCTGCTCAGTCACTTCTGCAAACTTTACCGACGTGATTTATTCAAGTAACGTTACTTACAAATGATTTATTACACATGCTTAACCAGCTTTAATAACGGCCAGTTGACAACGTGCCATGCGTTTTTGTTATGGCAGTGAGTCTCGTGGCTACACGCCCACGAGGACGTTTATAATCACAGATTTTGGGGCCACGTTCGTTGGTTTGAAGGATTTATTTATCGACTTATAGCTAAATTAGTTAAGAGGTTTACTACAGGTTTGAATATATGCCGAGGAGCCAGCGAATCCGTTTTAATACCATTCGTGAAGTATATTTTTGATTTGTTTCAAGTACTAATGAAACGTGTACTAGTAGTGTACTTTTACATAGTGTGTATGTATCGGCACGTTTAGGGTGAGTGTGTAAAATCTGAATGGAAAAAAAAAATGGGCTAAACTCTGATTCAATATTTTTTATGAATGTAAGCTACCTCCTACACAATAATTAACCCTAATACATTTACACTGCATGTGTGTATAGTGTATTTCAATAACATCTGAAGGAGTGTATTATGACACTTCTGCATACAGCCTGACTGATAGCACAGGTGTATTAGTAGAGGTTGACTATGACAGCCAAGAAGTTGCAGCGCAGAAATGCCAAAGGCACAAACTGTCTGAGGTCATTTCCTTTAGATAGTCTTTTTCCATTAAACGGCACCGACAAGTTTATTTTTGTCACGGCTCAGAAACAGGCTACACTTGGTCACAATGCTTTCATACCCAAAGTTATGGGTTCCTTATCAAAAAAGTGTGTTTATGTTATGCAGGGCTGCTCCCTCTTAGTCGAGAAGTCGACTAATCGGTTGTTTTGGTCTCAATCAACTGAGATTTCTTTAGTCGATAAGTTGTTTTTCATGCTTAAACAGGAGATTTAAAGTGGTGCCATTGTGTGATTCTCTGCGGAGAAACTCGGTGTTACTGATCTGTCGATTCAGATCAGATTCAATAAATGAATCGTATGAGTGTTAGTTGACCTGTCATTCAAAATCTAAAAATATTGACAGTCTCCAAATCCAGTGTTGATCAGGCGATTAGCTGATAACTGCCGCTGTGTTGTGGCCAATGCCGGTACAGTAACTGTCAAAAATGAATAAGTAATTTACTTAACTAAATAAAGAAACAACTTAAACTGATTTATCCATCAATCGCTCTAGGCTCTCCTCTGTATTGTGGTCTTTGCGGGAAACGTGGTTTTCCTCACGTTTGGCTCAGGACCAGCGGTGAGGGGCAGTGATGTACAGCGCTCAGATATAGACACATGCTGCAGCGATGCCTGTCTATTTTCACAGCAGTGAGTCAACAGCTTGTGGAGGACAGAGGAGCCCAGACAACAACTGAGGCTTAGCTGTGCGCGTGTGTGTCTGTGTGTGTGTGTGTGTGTGTGTGTGTGTGTGTGTGTGTGTGTGTGTACCATGTGTAATCACAGGCTGGGCCTCACAAACACCTTGTAGTGACCTCTCGCCCACTGAGCATCAGAACTAGCCTCTAGTTACATTTTGATTCGGGTTATAAAACTTTTAAGCATCCTCTCTCTTTTAGTTGACTTTTTCTACACTAATGCAGAGGAAGAAAGCAGCCTGTAAACACAAACTGATGCAACACACCCACATTGACAAATGGGAAGTTGCTCAATCGATTTCCATTTAGCAATAAACAGTAACTTCTATTTCACAGTATCAGATTTTGCAGGTTGAGTTTATTCGACAGCTCTGCATCCTGCAGAAACGCACGAGTATGTCTTACGCTTTATTAAGTATGCTGTTGTAGCCTGTTTGCATTCTGCAGCTCTGTGTTGCTGCTTTGCCCTGAAGGGACGGGCTGTCCTTGTTACCGACTTGGCGACTTTCTTGCTAGTTTCTCAAGATTACCAATCCCAGCTTGAATGAGATCATGCAGGACCGTTGAGCTGACTCAGCATAGTGCTGTGATAATTGTTTTGACAATAAAATGCAAAGAACAATCTTTGATTATATTGATATTTCAAACATGCCGTAACCTGCAGTATAACAGCTGTACTGTATTCTGAAGCCGGTTTATTTGCAAAGTTTGACTCTCATTTGTTCTTCCATTTGTCTTCTCTTTGTTTCTTTGTTTAGCTGGAGGCTCAGCCAATCATTCATTTGTACAGTGCTCTTACTCGGTGCTTGTGTGGGACCATAGTCACCCGATGATGTCGTTGTATGAATGTGTCATCTGTAAGATATTTAGTTGTTTTGGATGAACTGCGCCGGTGAGATCACGTAGGCATTAGACAGAGGAGCCTTAAATGTTAAGTCCCTTGGTGTCGGGGGTTTTTTTTTTTCCAGAGTTCGGCCCTTATTGCGTTGGAGCTCCGTCACATGCTGAGTCAGTCCGTAGTTACCCAGAATACAACACAGTTCTTTTGTGCTGCTGTCCTCGGAGTTTCCAACATGAACGTTAAAGTCCCCAAAAATAACTACAAACAGCAGTTCATCAAAAACTCTCGTATTGTTTTGTGTTTCTTTGTGTATTTCTGTGTATTTGAGGCTCAACCAGCTAAAGTCTCAATTCAAACCTGCAGAGGAAGGAAGTCTGAGATGTGTTTCTGTTAATTATCTGTCCTATGGTTAATTAATGATAGTAAAGAAAAACCCACTATCAGACAATAACAAGAATAAGATACAAATCAGTGTTTTCTTCAACCTCTCGTCTTCAGTCTGGCGTCTGAAAACACAGTGCAGCCCAGAAGCAGGACGGATGACCCACTTTCTGACTCAGTGTGTGTGTGTGTGTGTGTGTGTGTGTGTGTGTGTGTGTAGCGACACACACACTCACGTACTGCTTTTGAAGCTTTCAGCAACGGCTTTTTCCATTGGCCCGAGTCCCGGCTGAGCTGTGTTGAAGCATGTCGTCACACCCACAAAAGTGGCACCTGTAACACACTCACAAACACACTCGGGGGAATACTGCAGATTGCAAGAGAGGAATGCAGCTCTGTTTAGATAAGAGACAGAGAGGTAAGAGAGAGGAACTGAAGTCCTACCTGTGTCCTAAATAGACCTTGAGATATGTTCACAAGTTCATTATCACAGTTTCAGCTTTGTGTGGCGTGCCAACGGTTGACATGACAAGTTAACAAAAGATAATCCAGATTGATGATTTGGAAAGAAATTGAATACTTTGAGGTAAAACTTTAAACGGAAAACAATCTCGCGGTTGCAGAGAGAAACTTCGGAGCGGTATAAGTGTGCCGGCAAACCTTGTACATGAACAAAAACGTGCACCGACATTCACTCATGCACAGGAATAGCTGGTACAGGCAGCACCCAGCAACCCTCCAACTCCTCCCTCCTAGTTTCCAGTAACACATCCAGTCCTGGACCTCATGCACATATCTGCACAGCACACATGCATGCACGGCATACCCCCTTTCCTTTCTTGTGTGTGTGTGTGTGTGTGTGTGTGTGTGTGTGTGTGTGTGTGTGTGTGTGTGTGTGTGTGTGTGTGTGTGTGTGCGGCGCTCACACAGGGATTGGAGGTCATGAGTATTTATAGACAAAGTGTTATAGTCCCGGTCACCTCAAGATGCGACAGCTGTGTGCGCTTGTGAATGTGCACACAGCTTGTTTGGCAGCAGAATGTGTGTTGACGACAGGTTTTATGCCTTCCTGTCCATCTGAATGTCTTTGTCTTTGCTCCTCTCATCTTTGCTGACGTGGTGATATTGTCACACATTCCGATATCTGACCCGATTGTCGTCTTCTTTGTGGGTGAACACTATGTACCAGGCCTGCTATGTTTGAAATGAGATGTGGCATAACTAACGGTCGTATTTGTTTTTGTTTTTTGTCTCTGTCTTTAGTCCACCATGGCAGGCGATATGATGCTACTGATGCGAGGCTTGGCTAAGTTGAGCCAGGCGGTCGTGGAGACTCAGAGCAGCACCGTGCGCAGCGGAGCAGGTGAGTTCAACACACCTGTTGTTTGTAAGGGACCCGTAAAAGAGGGAAGGATCATTACGTCACTGAACCCACATTGATGCCAAGCTAATATTATTCTTTGTTATCAATAACTAACTTTTATATGCCTCCATAGAGAGGCAAAGTCCCTTCCCTTCCGGTGTCCCTCATGGGACCTTATTCTGGAAGAAACACAAATTGTTATCAACGCGGAGAGACAAATATGATTTGATCCCGTTTTAATTATGCCTCGAGTTACACATATATTTGTCAATTAAAAAGATAATTTGGCAACTCAAGAAGAGTCGGACCTGTCCTAACGGAACTGTTTAATGCGTGAAAGCGCTCTACATCTCTCATGTACGTTTCTCGGTAACTTAGCAATGTTCCACACACACACGTAATGTTATCTTACCAATGTTCCACACACACACATGTAATGTTATCTTACCAATGTTCCACACACACACGTAATGTTATCTTACCAATGTTCCACACACACACATGTAATGTTATCTTACCAATGTTCCACACACACATGTAATGTTATCTTACCAATGTTCCACACACACACGTAATGTTATCTTACCAATGTTCCACACACACACATGTAATGTTATCTTACCAATGTTCCACACACACTTGTAATGTTATCTTACCAATATTCCACACACACACGTAATGTTATCTTACCAATGTTCCACACACACACATGTAATGTTATCTTACCAATGTTCCACACACACACACACACGTAATGTTATCTTACCAATGTTCCACACACACACTTGTAATGTTATCTTACCAATGTTCCACACACACACGTAATGTTATCTTACCAATGTTCCACACACACACATGTAATGTTATCTTACCAATGTTCCACACACACACACACACGTAATGTTATCTTACCAATGTTCCACACACACACATGTAATGTTATCTTACCAATGTTCCACACACACATGTAATGTTATCTTACCAATGTTCCACACACACACGTAATGTTATCTTACTAATGTTCCACACACACATGTAATGTTATCTTACCAATGTTCCACACACACATGTAATGTTATCTTACCAATGTTCCACACACACACACATGTAATGTTATCTTACCAATGTTCCACACACACACACACATGTAATGTTATCTTACCAATGTTCCACACACACACACGTAATGTTATCTTACCAATGTTCCACACACACACACGTAATGTTATCTTACCAATGTTCCACACACACACACGTAATGTTATCTTACCAATGTTCCACACACACACACACACACGTAATGTTATCTTACCAATGTTCCACACACACACATGTAATGTTATCTTACCAATGTTCCACACACACACACGTAATGTTATCTTACCAATGTTCCACACACACACACACACACGTAATGTTATCTTACCAATGTTCCACACACACACATGTAATGTTATCTTACCAATGTTCCACACACACACACGTAATGTTATCTTACCAATGTTCCACACACACACACACACGTAATATTATCTTACCAATGTTCCACACACACACACACACACACACACACACACGTAATGTTATCTTACCAATGTTCCACACACACACATGTAATGTTATCTTACCAATGTTCCACACACACACACGTAATGTTATCTTACCAATGTTCCACACACACATGTAATGTTATCTTACCAATGTTCCACACACACACGTAATGTTATCTTACCAATGTTCCACACACACACATGTAATGTTATCTTACCAATGTTCCACACACACTTGTAATGTTATCTTACCAATGTTCCACACACACACGTAATGTTATCTTACCAATGTTCCACACACACACATGTAATGTTATCTTACCAATGTTCCACACACACACACGTAATGTTATCTTACCAATGTTCCACACACACACATGTAATGTTATCTTACCAATGTTCCACACACACATGTAATGTTATCTTACCAATGTTCCACACACACACGTAATGTTATCTTACTAATGTTCCACACACACATGTAATGTTATCTTACCAATGTTCCACACACACATGTAATGTTATCTTACCAATGTTCCACACACACACACACATGTAATGTTATCTTACCAATGTTCCACACACACACATGTAATGTTATCTTACCAATGTTCCACACACACACACACGTAATGTTATCTTACCAATGTTCCACACACACACATGTAATGTTATCTTACCAATGTTCCACACACACACACACGTAATGTTATCTTACCAATGTTCCACACACACACATGTAATGTTATCTTACCAATGTTCCACACACACACACGTAATGTTATCTTACCAATGTTCCACACACACACACACACACGTAATGTTATCTTACCAATGTTGCACACACACACACGTAATGTTATCTTACCAATGTTCCACACACACACACGTAATGTTATCTTACCAATGTTCCACACACACACACACACACACACACACACACGTAATGTTATCTTACCAATGTTCCACACACACACACACACGTAATGTTATCTTACCAATGTTCCACACACACACACGTAATGTTATCTTACCAATGTTCCACACACACACACGTAATGTTATCTTACCAATGTTCCACAAACACACATGTAATGTTATCTTACCAATGTTCCACACACACACATGTAATGTTATCTTACCAATGTTCCACACACACTTGTAATGTTATCTTACCAATGTTCCACACACACACATGTAATGTTATCTTACCAATGTTCCACACACACACACGTAATGTTATCTTACCAATGTTCCACGCACACACACACGTAATGTTATCTTACCAATGTTCCACACACACATGTAATGTTATCTTACCAATGTTCCACACACACACACATGTAATGTTATCTTACCAATGTTCCACACACACATGTAATGTTATCTTACCAATGTTCCACACACACACACATGTAATGTTATCTTACCAATGTTCCACACACACACACATGTAATGTTATCTTACCAATGTTCCACAAACACACATGTAATGTTATCTTACCAATGTTCCACACACACACACACATGTAATGTTATCTTACCAATGTTCCACACACACACGTAATGTTATCTTACCAATGTTCCACACACACATGTAATGTTATCTTACCAATGTTCCACAAACACACATGTAATGTTATCTTACCAATGTTCCACACACACACGTAATGTTATCTTACCAATGTTCCACACACACATGTAATGTTATCTTACCAATGTTCCACAAACACACATGTAATGTTATCTTACCAATGTTCCACACACACACATGTAATGTTATCTTACCAATGTTCCACACACACACATGTAGTGTTATCTTTCCTGGTGTTTTTTATCCAGCAGCTTTTTTTTATCAACCGGGAAATTATCTTTTGACCAACATCTTAATTCATGGCACTTATTGTATTGAAATACGATTTAAAAAAAACTCACGCCTACTGCGCATATGATTTACTTGACTTTATTTTAAAGGTTCCCCGCATGTTTAGTTCCTAAATTTGACTCTGACAAAACAAAAACAATTGTCAGTGAACTGCATTAAGATTTTTAACTGACTTGCTCATTCAGAGTCTGCCTTTAATTTGTATTACCAGGCGCTTAGTATGGACAGTGAGGTTGTTGCAGAAGAGCTAATAATAGTATTTTCTTGTTTTGTTATTTGTAACCCAGGGCTCTCAGGACTTGGCGCTGCAGTCCAAAGTGTCCAATCGGCTGCTGAGCAAAGCCTCTCTGCCGCCATGATGACAATGCAGGTGTGTGCATGTGTAAATACCGCTGTGCAAATCGGCTGCAAAGTTTAGCAAAAGACTACTATGAGTGCGTTTTCTTTTTGTGTCTCTTCATGTATATGTGTCTGTTTAGGGACTGACTGGCCAGCAGCAGGCGTCCTTATCAGAGTCCGAATATGACTTCCCCAAGGACGACGGTGCGTTCGCCGAGTTCAAGGAGGAAGACTTGGACTTTGCAGTGGATCAAACAGGAAGTGGGGATGATTTTGCAGCAGCAGGAGCGAGCCATGTCGGCGGCAAACAGTCGCTGTTTGAGGGGTACAAAGATCCCAGCAAACAGTTCAGTGGACACACCAGATCTTACCACCAAGATGCCAGGTATGAACAGTCTCAGTTGCACTCAAGGGGCGTACACGTTTGTGCTTTGGAGAATAAAAGGTAAATCTCTTTTTGCTTTGGGTTTGGCAGACACTTCTACAACCACAGTCTGAACAGGCATTTGTGGGGACATCAAGTCAGTCAGCTCAGGAGCTACCATCAGGACCCGACCACAGTGGGAGGACTCACCGCCGAAGACATTGAGAAAGCACGACAGGGCAAGAAGGCTGACATCAAATCACACAAACAGATGGTAATTCCTGTTCCTATATTCTTAATCACAAACACACATTGACGTGAACTGGAAAGGTGTCTTTACTGGTCTTTCTTCTTCAGCTGAGCGAGAGAGCCAGAGAGAGGAAAGTGCCAGTGACTCGGCTCAGCAGACTGGCCAACTTTGGAGGTACAGTTACACCACTCTTTGTTCCTCTGTCTGAATGCTGGCCGGTTCATTGGCTGGTCTGACTGTGTGTCTAGCTGCACGTCTGCAAGTGTGACTTCTTCCATAGTGGATACATAGAGTTGAGTCTGTGCAGTCAGTAAAATAATGATTTTAGTATATAGAGAAGAGTCTGCATGGGACTAATCCCTCAATTAATATTTGACGGTTGCGAAATACTCAGTGGAAATTGGGGGTTCCCAACCAAAAAAGACATTGCAAGTGACAAATAATTGTCTTCTGATTTTAGAGACCCCACTGAAATTTTGCTGTTGACGCTTTCATGGGTCTGAAGTGTCAATCAAGGGGTCTTGGAACCCCTCGAGACCTCCCGTATTTTGCACACTGAATATTTGTTAAATGATGTGGCTTCTCTCTGGTTAGTTAGCTACAATAAACAATTGTTATTGCTAGTTTTCGCTTATAATGCGACATTAATTTGTTGGTTAAAGTCCTGGAAACGTGTTCTTGTAATCGAGTCTAGCTGCAACCTACCACCTCCTCATCGCGCTGGGATCACTGGGTTCAGGGCAGTCGGTGTTGTGTCAGCAGCACATGTCCTTCTCAAAGTCTGTACAGTCAATAACGTCAAGACAACGCCACCGAATGTACAGGCATATTTAAATGGCAACAACATGGAGCAGCAACCACGGTTAATACTGCCAGCTCTTACACATAATACCTATAAGACTGTAAATATGTCAATGTAATTAACAGAAAGGTAACATGAGACTGGGCTCAGTTAAAGAAATGCATAGTAATTAGGTCAACCATATGGAGCCCTTAGTAATGGACATTGTTGCTGCCAAAATAAAGGCCTTGGTAGTCAACCACAGAAAGAGAGTGCAGCAGCAGCAGCTGCAGTGAAATCTGTGTGAGTTTGCGCTGCATATTGTTGTGTGTTAGTTAAGCTTCTGTTTGACCATGTTGCCTGTTCTCTAAGCCTATTAGCTGTGACACAAAACACAAACATGACTGCCAACTCCAAATAAAAGCATATCTAAAAACCAAATAGAAGAAACTAATTCTAAATAGTAATTAAGAATGGAAGCAGTTGTAAACATTGCTGACAAGCTGAAAGGTTGTACTTACTCTTCATGGCATGCTTTTTATTATTGTTCGTGGTCTTATTTATACGTCAACCGCTGCTGTAAAATATTGAATCTAATATTGAAATGTTTGCAGATGAAGGCGAGAGCAGAGATCTGCGTCTCCTTGTCTCAAAGTCATATCTAGACAGGATGTTATTTCAGTGATAAGCTTGTTCAAAGGCTGAAACACTCATTCACACGAGCACGCCGAACGCCTCACAAGCAGCCGCGGACATAGTTTGGCATGACGGATCAGAGCTTGTAAATCAGCCGCTTCGTAGCTTCACTTCAGGCGGGTGATGGAAAGGTTAACAGGTGGCTCAGATTGTTGCGCAGAGGAGCTAAAAGCAAAAAGGGCGAGGGTAAACAAACCACGTCGACCCAGAGCGGAGCCTCTCGGCGAGTCGGACCGGACTGCCAGCGCAAATAACACGCAGCAGAATTTAGCCGCGGCTCATTCCAAACCGACTTACACGATCTACAATGAGACGCAAGTCGAGTTGATTTGGCATGTTGACAGTGGTAACATTTAGAAGGTGTGGGAGAGGGGGGAGGGAGGGGGGGGGGGGGGGGATTCTGGCCTCTGTCTGTCCTTCACTCTCCTGCAGTATTTGTTGACAAAGTTACACAAGTTGTTTGACTCGCAGCTTACGAGCGCGTGGAGATAGTGAATGCAGGTTTGAGGCAGTTTCGATGTGAGAACAAGCAGCAAAGTGATTTCTAGGATCATAAGTCTGTCTGCGTGTTTTTTTGGCAACAGCGATTATTGCAACCAATCCATCTCCATCTGTTGTAACGCCATGTTTGAAAGGTTTTGCTGAGGTTTTTGAAACAGGAATATATACGTAGAGAGCATCTATGTAAAGCACTTTCTAAAGCATTGTTTTTTTAGAAAACTGCAATATAAATAAAGATATGAAAAGCTTGTAAGCAGCAGTCCGTCTGTAAACACACACAAAGAGTGAGGTAACACCATGTAGGGTTACACGAGGTAAATCTGTCATAAATTCTGATGCACATCCTGATTCTCTCTGGTCCGACTCGTCCGCAACAACAGAGGAGATTTCACACGTTTGACCGGAGAAGAAATGCTCGCTCCACTTGTAAACAAGGCACCGAAGGGGGGCGGTGTCCTGATTTGTCCATCCACCGTTCTTCGGATCTCAGATTTGACGCCTCAGAGACCGCTGACTAACCGATTATGTAATGCTGAGTTATGTAAGGTAGAGACCGGGCTTTGGAGGAGCTGGCTCACAAACGGCCCCACCATGACCCGCTCGCTTTTCCTTTTCATCATCTGCTAAAATAACCCTGTAACGTCTTCAGAGGATTAAGCATTTTAGGGGCTTAATTGTTTATATATTTAGATGAACGCTTTAATATCCATGTGCTCGGTTGGGTTGGCAGAAGTGCAGCTGTTACAGTTCTGTCATTGCACTCTGCCGAGTTAATTTAGTGCTCATCTGCCCATGTTCTGTTTGTGTCATATGTTGCACATTTTATTTTGATGAGAACGACATTCCTCAGAGGCAACGCTGGTGACAGGTTCATGGTGAAAGAAGTACTGCCAATGATTGACTCACTAAGAGAATGTTTTTACAGCGCCACTGCATGACACTGAAGACTTTCATGTCTATTTTGTCATTTTACTGAGTTTTCAGTTTCTCCGTTCCGTTACGTCATTGTGTTGTTGATCTGTCTGTCTGTCTGTCTGTCTGTGTCTCCACCAGGTCTAGCTGTGGGTTTGGGGATTGGAGCACTGGCAGAAGTTGCTAAGAAGACCATGAGACAGAATGGTACAGCAGGTAACACTAACAAACCCACTAACTCACCCACACTTGCTCACTTAGCATCAATAGGGAGCCTTTGTACCAAACAGCTACGGTATTTGTGCAGCATTTAAAGTACACATCTGAGAGTTCTGTGCCTGTGAGGACGGGTATTTCTGTCGATTGTGCGATTTTACAACTGCGTTCTCGTAAAAACCTTGCATCATTTTTTCAGTACCGATCTTTTACGCATGTTGCTACATGCTACACACGTTTTGTATGCCAGCAGAGCACAATTAGCAATTCAGCCGCCTCTCACAGCAACCTCCCACCTAAACAAACACTCCTGCTCCGCACAGTGAACCTGCTAGCATCAAAACAGAGCTAAGCTGAAACAGCGTACGAGAGTAAATATGGTGTGTGTGTGTGTGTGTGTGTGTGTGTGTGTGTGTGTGTGTGAGAGAGAGAGAGAGTTAATCCTAGCAGGGAGGTTATGAACTCGTGCGTGTGTGTGTGTGTGTGTGTGTGTGTGTGTGTGTGTGTGTGTGTGTGTGTGGTAAATCTCTACAAAAGCCTCTCAAGGGAGCTTCAGACACACTAAAACACACTAACCGGCGACCTACTGACACACATACTCACAGACACATGCACATATTGTGTAAAAACCTTTAAACTATTGATATTAATCAATCCAAATGACTTCACCTGAGCACAAACTAAAAGCGTTACATAGTTACAGTAATTGACACAAGTCTAAAAATGTGGCTCCAAACTTTAGTTTCTTGACACAGTGGTGTAGAAGGAGGCATTGAACCAACACCCTCTCCGTTCTGCGCCACTGCAGGTGACAGTAAGAAGGGTGTCCTGGACTCCAGCCCCTTCCTGTCCGAGGCCAACGCCGAGCGCATCGTCAGAACCCTGTGTAAAGTCAGAGGAGCGGCGTTAAAGCTGGGGCAGATGCTCAGCATTCAAGGTGAGCGACGGTTATTTACGACGCACAGATGTCGTGGAGTTTCGGGGGAGCTGATGGTTTTTCTATGCGCTCTGTCGGAGTCGTGACATTGACCCGTTGTTGCACACAAGACAACAAACACGCAGGCAGCGGCGGCTGAGAATACGCCGTAATGTAATTTGAAGCTGGTTTGTTATTCGCACACGTAAGCCAAAGTTCAAGGGCAGAAAGCCAGCGTCGGTAAACATGCTGGTGCGGCCGGATCAGGTAACGGGACTAAACTACACCTCATTAAATTTGTTCATCGCGGTTTTCCTCACTGCCTGATTTTGGCTGGCGACCTTTTTCTTTTGCCAGCGGAGGTCTGAACATGTTAGCGTATACTTCACACACATGGTACTGTGTAGTCAATTTAAAAAGCCACAGAAACAGTAGGAGGAGAGAACAGGACGCTGGCTGCCCAGTTGTTTGCTAAACACTTTTCAGCACAGTGGGTTGGCCTTGTGTGCGGCTGTTTGCTGAACGGGCATTTACTCCATCGCTAAGGTGCTTACAAGTTCAGTCTTCAAACTAAAATGATTGATTGGAAAATGGACAGAAAGGTCAAAGTCTTCTCCGACAGAGAGGTTGAGAAAAGACTTCAAAGTCTTAACAGTCAACTTTGACCACTACAACATGACTGGAGTCAGTAAATCTGGAGGAAAAACATCCCTGACACTGACTCTGACATTATTTATCAGTCAGAGCAGGAATGCAGGTGATTGTGCTTCCAGCCATTGTACCCTTTACCACCGATCCACAATAACGTTCACCGTGAGAGGTCAGAAGCTTTTTTCAAACTGATAATAAAGTTTGTAATGCCGATTACTCATATCATCAGCAATGTCAGACAAATTATTCCTTCTAGTTGCCAAGCAGTATGATCTTTTCATTTATTGTAATTAAGTTTTCTTGATTGAAATTAAACCTGGGATTCAACTCAGTTGAACAATGAAGTGTTAGGTGGACCGACTGTTTTCTTAAAGCTATGAACCCATATTCAAGGTGTGCCTTAAGTCATGTAAGGCAGCTTTACGGGCACCTCAAAGCAACGACCACACCTGGAGTATAAATGCTGCCGTAGTTACAGGCTTCAGGGAAACTAAATTTGTTGTCAGTTCAGCCGGCCTTCGCCTCGGGACCGGCATGTCTGTCCAGTTCAGACGAACTCAGTTGTGTTTGTGTATTTCAGATGATGCATTCATCAACCCTCAACTCGCCAAGATCTTTGAGCGCGTAAGACAGAGCGCTGACTTCATGCCAATCAAGCAAATGACAGTAAGTGTCCTCTTCCTCTTCTTCTTTATTTAATTATAATTGGATGGATTGTAATCGGCTGTCACACATTGTAACTGATGATGTAATAAGTATAGCAATATCAATTCTACCTTTTAGCATCTTTCCCACAGCCTCTTGAAGGCGGGTCTGTTGTTGTTCCGCCTCGCTGTTTGCTATGAACGTCTGTGTGTTGACAGCCGGCAGAGCGGAACCGGTGTGACGTTTAAACGGCGTGTTGTTTATTGCCCAACTGCTGGGAGATTTTAAAAAAAGAAACTGCGGATCTTCTTCACAGCAGTGTTGCAGAATCTCGCCCGCTGTGAACTCACCTTTGACTCCCGCCGGTGATAAAATGACCCTAATTCTAAATATTGTGTCCGTCTGCAGAAAGCGCTGAACAGCGACTTGGGCCCTAACTGGAGAGACAAGCTGGAATCGTTCGAGGAGCGTCCGTTTGCCGCAGCGTCCATTGGCCAAGTTCACCTGGCGAGGATGAAGGACGGCAGGGAGGTGGCCATGAAAATACAGGTACACTGTGAACGTGTGTGTGTGTGTGTGTGTGTGTGTGTGTGTGTGTGTGTGAGAACACAGTACATTCTCATGTTGTTAAAAGTGGAACTGGAGAGTTTATCTCACACAGAATCTGATGACTCTTCGGTCTTTTTTACAGACTTTGTTTACAGATCAGACCTGAGTCAATGAAGAAGTGTCTAAACTAGAAACATCTCAGATTGTTTTTTTATTCATTTACAAATGCAATTTTAAATGGATAAAGGATTTGACAGTAAACTTACAAAGTATTATTTTAATCTCAAGATAGAGAATAATTTCAATCCCTGTATAAACTGTAGTTATATTATACTACAAACATGCATTAACAGTATTTCAAAGTGAGATTTTGAATATAAAGACCACATAACAGACGGCGTTCCCTCATTTAATGATCAAATTAAAGTAAAGCAAACCATTTTCTTTGTTTGTTTGTTCCCAGTACCCCGGTGTGGCTCAGAGCATCAACAGTGACGTCAACAACTTGATGACGGTGCTGAGTATCAGCAATGCCCTGCCTGAAGGTACACATTCCAAGAAACTCACCGCCATGCGAACACAAGCATGCTCACCTTCTCAGTCACGCACAAGCGACGTGAACATGCACAACTTCACTCTTCGTTTCTCCATCTGCAATCTGTAATCGCGTGCTCTGTATCCCACTGTGTGTGTGTGTGTGTGTGTGTGTGTGTGTGTGTGTTGTGTGTGTGTGTGTGTGTGTGTGTGTCTCTCTGTAGGTCTGTTTCCAGAGCACCTGATAGACGTGATGAGAAAAGAGCTAGCGCTGGAGTGCGACTATATCCGAGAGGCCCAGTGTGCAAAGAAATTCAAGTGAGTCTTACGTAGGATGTGTTTCAGTGTTATCGACAGAGCGCCAACAAAAATGTTCCTTTATATTGTATTGATCCATGACATACATGCTTATAATCATTCAGTTGTAACCGGTGGAATGGGGACTACTTAGAGTTTATTATGTTAATAATAATATTCAGAGAAAAAATACCCGTCTAGGCAAGAATTCAAAAGTGAAATGTGTAGTGAGATGCGATTAACATGTCATACTGGTTGTGCTACTTAAAATGCTAGCGTAAGGATTAAAAAGATTCAAGCTTAAGAATTGAGGAAGACCAGTTTGTAGTTTTGTTTTTGTAGTTGTGACAGGAAAGATGTATTACAAAGCCCTTAAAAGCACGATCAACCGTATCCTTGTTTAGACTCTAGCAGTGACTGCAATGTGCCGTCTCTCTCTCTCTCATGGAGCGCACAGGAGTAGAACGACTCATGTTACACATACACATCTCTCTGGTTCAAGGTTATCACAACCACTGAGACTGCCAGCCAACTATATATATATATATAGAGAGAGAGAGAGAGAGAGAGAGAGACTGACTACATGCCTACCTAACCTGGATTTATGTCTTTGCATCTAATCCTCGTTGTGACTCAGGGAGCTATTGAAGGACCATCCGTTCTTCCATGTACCGGAGGTGATAGAGGAGCTGTGCGGTAGCCACGTCCTGACCACAGAGCTTGTCCCCGGGTTTCCCCTCGACCAGGCCGCGGGCCTCACACAGGACCTGAAGAACGAGGTACAGCTGACCGACCAGCCGATAGATAGCTGGCTGCATTTGAACGCGTTGGTTAAAGTGTTCAGAGGGGTGGATGTGTGTGTTTGTGGGAGACGGGACTAGTGTCTTTCTGATCAATAAATGCACATATCTGTCATTTTACCATGCTTTCTCCCCTTCTCCTTTCATTTCCTTCCCACAAGTCCCCCGCTTTCCTCGCCCCATTACATTCACTCTCCGTCATAGTTGACCTCAGTGCAGTGAACTTCTTCCACATGTTGTTTTTTCTATCCCCGTCTCAGATCTGTCACAACATCTTGCTCCTGTGCCTCAGAGAGCTGTTTGAGTTCAGGTTCATGCAGACTGACCCAAACTGGTCCAACTTCTTCTACGATCCGCAGACGCACAGGGTGAGTCTGTCTGTCGGCTAAAAGCTGCTGTTACCTGGCAGTGAGATTTGAGAGTAATGAAAGTCGATCATTGGATTGTCTCTCTAGGTGGCGCTGTTGGACTTTGGAGCCACGAGAGGATTCGATCAGAGTTTCACAGATGACTACATAGAGGTAAGTCAGTCAGCCTCATTTATTTTATTTCTCACAGTAATTTAATAAACAGGATCATATTTCTTGATCAACACAAAGCTTCAGTTACTTTAACTCACCCGCTGTTTACACACTTGTCGCACCCCTGCTGCTTTTGTTTAGGTTTAGATTTTTTTGTGGAATCAAAGCTGACATTTGTACTGTGGTTTAACTTCCAGTGGCAAGTCGGTACTGAAAATACCTCAGTTATGCAGATTGCGTTGCCGTGCGTGAGCTGTTAAAACACGTCTCGGAGATGCAGAGAAAGAAGTGATGGCGGTAACGGTCTTAATCCTGTTTGTAGATAATCCGTTCAGCCGCTGAGGGCAACAGAGAGGGAGTTCTGAAGAAATCCATCGATATGAAGTTCCTGACCGGATACGAGTCCAAGGTAACTATCTCTTGATCTGTCTGCTCGACATGTAAAGTAAAAAGTACAAATGAGTGACCCGTTAACTGTCATTGGCTGAGACTAAATCTGCGGTGTGTTTTTTTTTTCCCCCCTCCCTGTGTCCAGGCGATGATGAGCGCCCACGTGGACGCCGTGATGATCCTCGGCGAGGCCTTTGCCTCCACAGACAACTTTGAATTTGGCTCCCAGTCCACCACGGAGAGGATCCACAACCTCATCCCTGTGATGCTCAAACACCGGCTCACCCCGCCTCCCGAGGAGACGTACTCGCTCCACCGCAAGATGGGCGGCTCGTTCCTCATCTGCGCCCGGCTGGACGCGCAGCTGCAGTGCAAGGACATGTTCCAGACGGCGTATCGGAAGTACTGGGAGGGCCGCACGCCGCCCTCTCACTCAGCCTGAGCCGACCCCGAGTGTCGGGCGATTTGACGGACAGATCCTGGGGCCAACGGAAAAAGGGGCAAGTCGGCGGCGAGGTCGTGGTGTGATGACGCACAACTGCAGAGCGGAGGCCGTGTCACCCGCACTGGTCAGTCAGCAGAAGCTTATCCTTCCCACTTTGGGCGCCCCACTACCATGAGCTTTTGACAGGCACTTATCCGTAATTACAGCCATCATTTCTTTGTTTGAGAAAGGGAACACGACGTCTGGAGAGCTTTAAGACCAAACTCTATATATATGGCCCTGAGAGCACAGAGATGACTTGAGGTGGATGGAAGGAGAGAGACGAACAGCCTTGCGATTAGTAGTTGAGGTGTAAAATGAATGTAAACGGGTTTGAATTTGATCTCTTCTCTGATGATTTATGCGTTTTGCTTTGCTGTGTTTTTGTTTAACCTTTTGGACGTCTGTCCAGTTTGCCAGAAAACTCATGAAAACATGAAATATTGATTGTATTAAGGAAGAGGACTGAACTCTAAATGTCACATGGTCAGTGTTGCACAGTATTGGCCAGGACCAACATAAATGGGAAGTTTGATTAGATACCAATCATGTTGCTGTAGTCTAAATGTAGACAGCTAAATAAATCGGACAGTTTTATTTGTCAAGATGTTGCCCAGTTTAGGTTGATTTATTCATTTGCATGAAATGTGAAAAACTGGAATTTTTCAGCATTCACACACAAGAGAGGTCGACTTTTAACTTGTGTATTTCCTGTATCAGTGTATCCATTCAGATTTCTGTTTATGACTTTTAGGTTTTTAGGGACACATTCTGTGGGCAGAAAGTTGATTCAAACTATCAAGTCTGTTTCAAGCGACCATGATCAGGACTTTCAGGATCTATATGTTTAACGAACCTCGGGTTAAAGAGTGATTTTACTAAGTTTGTGTCTGCGGATAAAAAGTCGATATAGAGAATCTGCTGTAGATTTTTATTCTTTATGTCACGTCTGATGTTTTGTCTTCAAACTTAGTCAATACGTGGCAGATTTAACTCGTGAATTCCAGTTGATTACCAACATGTTGGCATAAAGGCTCAGAGTTTTATTTTTGTTTAGTTCCAAAGCATTTATCTCTTCAACTTCTATGTCAGAAAATATGGAGGTGAAACCAGATGAATCCATGTTGCTCACTGTAAGAAAGACTGAGCGCAGCAACCTGCGCTTAGTCATGAATGTTAATGAAGTGCGAGATGGAAGAAGCTCATCGTGATATCGCACAAGCTCAGCTCGTGGGCTCACCTGGCTTCCACAAGTCGGTAATCTCTCCACACCTCATCGGGTGTGAAATCCTCCATCACCTGGCTGATGTGCGGCTGTGAAACTTCTCTCCACTCTGCTGTGTGAACACAGTTATCACGGCCTCTTGTGTGAAGATGAGGGGGGGGGGGGGGGGTAAGACAAGGTGCCTGTAGTCTCCAGTGGAAGGCTTTTATCTTTAAATATCAACTTTATATTCCATATCAAGAGGAGACGGTTTAAAATGTTCTAATCAAAGTGAAAGTTGTGATAAAGACATTGAATGAAAAGAATAAATGTTTGATCTATCCTTGTCATGTGGCTCTGTGTGCTCTTTTGTCTGTATGGTATTAATACTTTCAAAGAAACATTAAATAGTGTGTCAGTTGAGTTTCAAAAAACTTATATCTCAGTGTAAATACAGCCCAGATTTTGTTCATGTATCCTCTACTGTAGGTTAAGAGGTTGTAATGTGTGTTTGGAGGACATAAAAACAGAGAAAATGCAGCAGGGAGAGGCAGAGATATTGTCTTCCTTATATAGTAATGTCTGGGCCAGAATCGGGGGAACTGGCAAAGAGCCTGGGAAAAATGATCACACACACACACACACATAAATATTCACAAAATACACACATGCACGTACATATCCAGGCAGATTAATCATGCCAGTATTACAGGAAGTGGTTTAAGAGTGAGTACATGTAGATCGACGCATCGACACACACAACCCCTCCCCAAACCCTTTTCCTCTCTGAATCACCCTCAGCTACGATACTTCTTGCATGTTCACACTTTTTCCAGTGACTGAAGTGTTGTCTTTCAGTGCCACAGTCTGTTGTAGTTCACCTCAGTGTCCAGCACGCGGCGCTGATGCGTTTCCACGTAGCGACTAACCGAATAAAAGCTCCATTAGTTCCTGAAATACTGACATCAGCCCAATAAAAGAGCAAAACTTAACCAGCCTGAAGCCAGCCAGATAATTATATGAAGCTGGGTGTAAGAGTGTAATCTCTGCTTTATTAAACAATATCCTGTAAGCAGAGGTGGGAGTGGGAGATGATTGCACAAAGCAGCAGCGGTCATTAGATGCTTGTAGACCACTATATAATATTCAGAGTACTGTGTCTAACTAATCCGAGCCTCATGAGAGGATGATAGAACTATATACTTGAGGCAGAATATGCTAATCACAGAATGCTCTCATTTTGTGGTTGCCAACCTGATAATCTACGGCATTAATTAAGTATATTTTTCACTGCAAGGATTTCATATTCTTATGGAAGCGTAAGCTCGCCAAGAGATTCATGCAATTGCATTAGTTCCAGTTAAATACCATCTGCTGTTTTCCCAGAATACATGTTCTAAAATTGTTTTCTAGAGGCCACATTTGACTCCCATGCAGGTCTCTGCAGTCAGAGAATCTGAACCACGAGGTCAGGACCCGAGATAGTTGAAAAGCCACTGTGTGGTAAATATATTGTGATTAGAATGAGTTGTAACGAGGCTGGGATGTCGACTGCAGTTTGGGTGGAAACGCTTTTCAAAAGCAGTGTTGTCGCTGCGTTACATCTCGATGACCTGAATGTGTTTTGACGTTGCAGTTTGCTGAGCTGAGATGGAAACAACTCACCACTGGGTGTGTTTACACTATAAGAGAGGAGTGTTGGGGGGGAATGTTGTGCACCTAGTTGTCTGGTCAGAACGAGCAAGCAGTGACAAATCCTTATTTGGTGAGAGGGGGCTACTCAGCAAGTCTGGGCAGAATCCTAAAAGGCAAACACTCTCACAACTCTAACTTTAGCAGTTTTCTTCTGTGTGATTTGCATGTTTTTATCCTCATCACCAGCATCCCTGGGCAGATGGTTAATGAGACTATTTCCACAATTGCCATGGAAACTAATTTTATACAGTTTTGATATGGAGTAACCAAGAAATGCGCTTCAGAGCGTTCAAGCTAAATCTGATAAACTCCCTTCCCAACTGTAAGAAAGTCGAACAAGGGCGACACTCAGCTGGACTGTGGAATTAACCAACTAATAACTACAACTAACTAGAGATTCTGATTATGACCTGCTGTGAAACAAAGACAAATACTGAATGAGGCAAAAACATGGTATATGGACTCCTTTTCAGTGGACTAATGTTAACAGAAGAAATGTTCATATTCAGGGGTGGAGGTAACAAATTTACTCTTGTTACTCAAAATTTTTATAATTTAAAAAAGGAGCTGCAGGTGTGTCTACAGCCGCAGGAGATCAGAGCTCCATGTCCAGGGTTGTGACACCAACGTTGCCAGATTGGGCTGGTTTAAAGTTGTGATTGGGTTGGAAACTGTCAATCTGATCTGGACACGTGGGTGACACAAATATTTATTAATGTTTGTGTTCATGGGACTGGAGCCACTTCAAGCACAATCAAATTAAGGACCACATAGGGGTTGTGGGTATAATGAGATCTATTGTATCTCAGCATTGTTTGATTTTTTTTTTTTTGCATCTTTCTTAATTAATGACTGGTTTAAAATACCACCCAGGAGCTAAGTGACACACCCGCCATGTTCGTGACCTGAATGGTAAAGGCACGCTCGGGGCATGCTACTCCTAGCTAACATGCTAAATGCTAACATGCCCTGATTTCTATGTTCACAGTAGAATGTTTACCTTCATTGAGGTGTGTGAGGACTTTCTGCTGTTTGAGACTGTAAATTCCTGATGCGAGGCAGAGTGTACTGGGACAGAGGGACCGAGTAGACTGGTTGTAGTGGGATAGAGGGACCGAGTGGACTGGTTGTAGTGGGATAGAGGGACCGAGTGGACTGGTTGTAGTGGGATAGAGGGGCCGAGTGGACTGGTTGTAGTGGGCTAGAGGGACCGAATGGACTGGTTGTAGTGGGATAGAGGGACAGAGTGGACTGGTTGTAGTGGGATAGAGGGACCTAGTGGACTGGTTGTAGTGGGACAGAGGGACCGAGTGGACTAGTTGTAGTGGGATAGAGGGACCGAGTGGACTAGTTGTAGTGGGATAGAGGGACCGAGTGGACTGGTTGTAGTGGGATAGAGGGACCGAGTGGACTGGTTGTAGTGGGATAGAGGGACCTAGTGGACTGGTTGTAGTGGGATAGAGGGACCGAGTGGACTGGTTGTAGTGGGATAGAGGGACCGAGTGGACTGGTTGTAGTGGGATAGAGGGACCGAGTGGACTGGTTGTAGTGGGATAGAGGGACCTAGTGGACTGGTTGTATTATTCATTGAGAATGAACAAGCAGTAAAGTTTAACCTGGCGGTGTGGGGGAAAAAAACCTGTAGTTTGTGGCTGCAGCATCTGTGGAGTTTATATTGTTTTTACATGTCCAAGTTTGCTCCTTTTGTGAAGTTTTATGCTATTGTTGAAAAAAGTGAATTTAGAGCAAATTGTTGAGCAACATGAAACATGATGAATGTCATTCCTACCACAGTATCAACAGTTTTCTTCATGGTCTGTATCAAATGCATTAGCCATATTCAGAAATATATGTTTATTCTTAGTCAGCCAATTTAGCAAAGTCACAGAATTAAGCTACAATCTTAAAATAGTTTGTGTGCGTGTGTGTGTGTGTGTGTGTGTGTGTGTGTGTGTTAGTCTACAGTGACTTGACAACAAAGATATGCATGCAGAAATCTGTACATGGCAGTATGTTCATCTACTATCCAAAAACTAACACAACACCACCATCATTATAATCAAGTGTCCAAATAACAATTATTTCAGATCTTTAAATTGCGCCCAAACCCACACAAAGCAAATAAACTCCAGCATCACTGCTACAGAAACACCTCTGGGAAAACATTGGTCATGTGTAAGGCATAAAATATCATCACCATCACAGACATCGTCATCATCATCTGTGTCACATACAAACACTGTACAACATATACACAGAAAAACATTGGCGTCGTCATCCAAACTACAGAAGTACTCTTAAAAAGGCATTTGGCTAAGATAATGAAGATAATTAAAACCAACAGGAATAATATAAAAAACAATCTAAATCAAAGAGTAGAAAAAAATAATTAAGAAGGGGGTAAAATTGTGAATTATGCACATAACGTTTGGTGTCTGTAGAGGCACAACCGAAATGGGAAGTCATCATAGACTAAATGTATCTCCACTTTCTCCCAGAAATGCTGCATGACATTTGCTGAATCTGTCCCATTATTACAAGAGACGTAATAATCTGCCTTTCTGTTTTTTTAATGAGGACTGTTAGCATTTTTGTCAGTGTATCCAGTTGGAGTCCATTCAGTTTATTCAGCAGTAACTGAGCTTCCTGTAAACACACTCGCGGTGATTTCGATCCACTTTCCATTACTGTTGCGGATGAGGCTAAGCTGGTTTAATTCTTTTTGTCTGAGGCTCTTTGACTTTTGAAACTCTTGGATAAGCTTTCAGGGAAGTGAGCCAGCAAAACAATGCATGAGAAAGCCGATGTGGCATCATGGGAAAGGCTTTGTTTGGATCAATAGTTCCAAGGCAAGTTTTGTTAAATATTACAACTTTTTGATTGAGTCTTGAACATGAAGGAATTGTCCATCTTTACTTATGTGACCTATGCACCTTTTTACATGGTTAAACTGAGGCCATACCATTTATTCTCCAATCTCCATTTCCAATATAGCACACTATCACTCACCCACACATTAATATAATTATAATAATACAATTAATATATACATCATTTACACACAGAACAGTGATTGAACAACCTATTTATTCTTGTTTTATAATTAATCTCTTTATGTGAATTTTCAACCTATGGATTTATGATCCTTATAGACCCTTAAAGTTTGTAAACAATTATGACGTATGTAAGTGTGCGCACACAGTTTGGCATCGACGTGCAACAGCTTTTCAAGCTATGCAACGGCATTAACCACCAAAGATGACGAATGCAACCTAAACATATTGACTTTCCAGATCGGTGCGCTATTAGTGAGCAGGTAGAATACATTAGCGAGTGGCCCAGTATTTACGTTACACCAGCGATAAATTACGAGCACACAAGTCACTAGTTACATTCTTCCATCTACATTATCTGCGGCCAAGTACAGAACGTCAAATACCACGAAAGAGTCTCAGAGGTTGGAGTTTAGTGAGTTTTAAAATGGGCACTAAAAACACCAACTGTATCTTTGTCATAATGTGACAGGCAGGGCGGTGACATTGGTTCCCCAGTGTGGCATATTGTTAATGAGATACCGTGCTCTAATAGCGTGTAATATCCCTCTGACACTGATTTACACACTGAAGAGGTATGAAAATTCCAATCCAATAATTGCCAGGAGGCGTGAATCATTTTTTCACACAGCCCTGTAATTTTAGGATGACACGCATCTTGTGGCCAGCAGTGAGACACAGCGTGTTAAAGATGTGTTTGCTATCACAGTAAAACAGTGCCTTAAAAGGAAAATATTGCACCTACAAAATAACTACAGGCTGATCGATTGATCACAAACTACCCCCCCCCCCCCCCCCATTATAATCATGTTATCGTTCAAACTCACTCTGCTGAAAATTGCGTTTCTGGGCCGTTCATAGTTTGATCTCATGCTCCAGTGGAAGACATGTTTGCTCCCCGTTCTTGAAGAATAGTCGATTCTGTGCTCAGTGATTGTCAGATTTAGTGGCCAGTCGCCATGATTTTGTACTGGCCATAAGCAGTTACACTGAAGCTGGAGAAGACGGAACGTGTTTTATGTTGTACGTTTTCAGAGAGATATAAGGGTCAATATCACAATGGAAACGCCACCAAAATAATCTGCTTTCAGCGGAGTGACTGCTGCACAGGGCAGCCAATTTAGGGTCGGTGGAAACTCTGGTTATGCTGGCTCTGTAAATACCGTTATATTGTTATGATCCATATGAGCCAAATAACTTAATTTTTTCATCCGTCAAAATGCAAATCAATATCTTAGTTTTCTAACACAGTCCTTCCTTCTTTATTTCGTCCACCCTGTCATGTAGGAAACATGTATCCGGTCTACAAGTTGTTTGTCTTTTACAGATTTATAGTTGTTATCAAATAAAAAAATATCAAAATGCAAACACGTTGTTTTTCTCGTGACTGTACAGTTTTCAGTCCCCTTTTTCCTCGTCCCGTTCCTTTTAAATTAAATGTAAATATGGTCTCAACCAATCAGGAGCGTTCAATCAGAAGCAGTCAACTGATTCTTTCCTTCTTTCTTTCCCCATGTTGGCTAATTTATTTTGAATGTCTCCGCTCCTCTCTGTGGTCCAGCATTTGAAGGACAGCACACTGGTCATCACAAAGATAAAGGTATTGCCATCCGGCATAAAGAGGTCAAACTGTCCACGTGATCCATCAGCGAACACCAGAGCGACCTTTCTCAGACATCCTGAGGAAGACTCTGGTCTCTGTAGCCTGAGGAAGAAAGGAGAGAGAAAGACTTTTGAATGCTTGTAGAAATAATTGTAAAATCTATAATCTGGCTTTTATAGCCCCAGTTAAGAGGGTTTTAAAGCGCTCCATGTAATTTCTAAGTATTTATTTTGAACTGTTGCGCATAATTGCTTTTCTCCATTTCATTTAATTGAGAGAAATGACAGCAACAACCAAAAAGGAGCTCGGCTGGAGCATTAGGCGCCGATGCTTTATCAAGTAGCCCATTGGCTGGCAAGCCATTACCCCAGCTTCCCCAAAAGTGGGAAACAATACCAGTCTGTCTGGTATTATGGTTTTAAATGGGTTTGAAACTTTAAATTCCACCAGTGTGGAATAAGAAGCTTCTCTTATCAATGAGCCAACGTTTCTAAAAACAGAAGTGTAACAGCTTCACACAGCACATTTTCATTGCAGAGATAGCTTATTATTTGGACCGTGGCGTCCATAGCTCATTTTATTTATTGTCAATCATTTTTATTTAATTGTCTGAGTTTTGTCTCTTCTGCTTTATCAGCGGATGGAAGCTGCTCAGTTGTCCTGGAGCTTTCAACCCCCTTACATGGTCTTCTTCATCAGATCATCACTGCTGATCAAGACTGTGACTGATACCAGCTCTAATGCTTGTAACGAGACCTTGAGTTTGGATTGATTGACTTTATTTTGTATACTTTATTTGCAGGTCATGAAGGAACTTAAACGCTTGAGTTACTGAGTTTTTTATATGTTTTTCTAAGTCTGGGAAATGTGGTTATTTGTTTTGGCTTATTCAGAATCAATGTTAAATTTAGCTGACTATTCATTATTTATTTTACGTGCTTCTACACATGACTCCACAATGTTATCAACTCTCTGTGGGACTGTTAGTGAGGGGGAAAAAAGAGAAACACCTACCATCAGAGACTTGAGTTCATGAAGCGGAGGAGAGAAAGAGAGACAGTTACTTTTGAAATATTATCAGACAGAGATTGAAGAGACAAAACCGGCTTTTATCCACAAAAAGAGAAATTCCCACAGAGCATTTCGGTAACTTTCAAGGGAAAGGAAAGAAAAAAAAAAAGTCTCTCAACATGATCTGACCTTTGAGTCAGACACATTACATGATCAAATGAATACACACACAGTAACATAACCCTGGTTGGTTGGATCGAACATGGAGACAAGAACGGGAAAGAAAACGAAGAAAAAGACTGAGGCGGAGAGGAAGACTGGGTAAGGGGGGGCAGAGAGTGGGAGGAATAATGTGAAAGAGAGGGAGCAAGATCAAATAGGAACAATCATTAGATAGGGAAAGAGGCAGATCTTCCTCCCACTGATCGCCTGAAGGAAGGGCGATCAGTGGGAGGAAGATAATACTATGATCATTAGACAGATAGGAGGAAGAGGAGAGACGGAGCGAGGTACAGAACATAGTAGAGAAGAGGGGATGTTTGGAAAGAAAGAGTCCATTGATCATTATGCAACATCGTCTCATCGAAGACAGAAGGAGAAATAAATAGATACGCCACATGATCAGTGATTCAAGGAGGAAGGAGGAGGGAATAGCTATTGTGGTGATGAATAGTTGAACAATAATTGATCTTATAGAAGCAAACAGCATGCACGATTTCGCCTTGGCCTTTAGTGCTCACATGAAGATGTTTTTTAATTCAATAGAAATATTCAATACGCCATGAGTGCAAACAGGAGTTTCAATTTCGAGCAGCAACAATTGAATACGACGTGTGCCCAGAGGCCTGGAAAACAGCGGGGAGCAGTGAACAAAAACTCACCGGGGGGGGCGCTCACTCCTACACACACACACACGCACATATATATACACACATAGACACAATTACTGTACCTCACACACACAATCACACAGATTCTTGCTGGCATGTACATACCAACACTCACTGGGTTGCACACGCAGGCAGCAATTACCTCACAAATGCACACTCATACACACAAAGGAGAGGGCGCTGTGGTAATTCAAAGGCTGCCTCGGTGCAGAGAGAGAATTGTGACTTTTTGCGTGTGTGTGTGTGTGTGTGTGTGTGTGTGTGTGCGCGCACAGGCACTTGTTCATGCATCCATGCCGGAGGAGAACACACTACTTTCTGACAGAGAAGGTGGTTAAAATAACCCAGCCTCCCATCTTTGTTCTCTGCATCAACCGCTTTCTTTCTATCCATCTTTCTTATATCTGATGGTTCTGAAAGAAAAATATGTTAGTATGCACAGAGCTGCTACGATTTGCTGGCATTATTCAACATCTTCAAATTCTATTTTTGTGGCAACATCCGGGTGCAACACTATGTTGACGTCTTATTAGCTCCGATCGAGCAAAACCCGACCCGTCGCCTCTCAGTGCTTTCCGACTTCCCCAACCTGTCCCCCCAACCTGTCCCAGCCCGTTGGTTCCTACTGGAGTGGCTTTAAATGCGGGTCACAAATATTTCGTTTCATTTTTTAAAAAGGCTAATAGTTCCCTTAAACTGCTGGGCCATGTAATTTCCAGTCAATGTTACTCACAGCAGTAAGTAGTGCATTTATTTGGGCCAATTTTCAGGCGCAGATTAATACACATTTGGTGTATAGTGAGTATTTACGGTGGCATGACGGTGTGTGTGAGTCAAAATGTACCAGTGCAAAGTTGAGCATCATTGGTGTCTTTTTTTTTGTATAAAAATAGAGCTCTATGACACCAATGAATACGTTATATCAGACTTTAGCCTCACAGACCAAACTTGTTATGCTTTGTTTATAGCCTCCGCAGATGGAGGTCCGAGCTGCGAACATGCACAGTGCGCTGTTTGTTGCATTAGTGGGCATACAAACAAAATGAACTGTGAAGAATCAAAAAAGAAAAGAAGAAAGAAAAAGACGAGTGTAACCAGCAAAAAGCCGTAAACCAACCTCAACAATGTTGTTTCATGCCTTTGTACAGACGCTGCAAAGAAACAAGTCATGTATTACATGCATTATAAAGAAACGAAGGTTGGATGATTTTGCTGGCAAAAATATATACTAAAATAAAAACTTTTAAGCATTTCTTAAGCATCTAAAAACAAATCGGCCAACAATTCAGAGGTGCACGTCCAAACGCTGCGACCACTTGCGGACCCTTTGCTCACGCCGTGATTACGTCATTTTCTACAGAGAGTACGAACTAAGCTTTAGAAGGATTAGTTCGTTGCTAATCAGTTTGTTGAAAACTGGAAAAGTATAGAATATCGCTAGACTTGTCCTTCAAAGGGTTTACGACAAACAACTTGGAAAGAAAACTTCTGCATTAGTTCATAAAAGTGGTTGCCAATTTCCCACCACTCTACAGGCTGTGATAACCATAACATTGTGTGTGACGCCAATATTAACCCTGACGCTGGAAGACTATAGACTTCCAGTACTGTGATATGATTTTCATGTGGTTACATTTTTATAGTTGTTTGAATTCCCCCTTCTGCAAGTCAAGCGACAAACAAAAGCAACGGAGACAAGACTAAAATAAAAACAAAGAGAGGTGAAGAGAAGACAGAGAGATGAACACAGCTAGACGGGGCACTGACTTGCCAGGATGACCATGTCCATTCCCCAGAAGATGCTCATGATCCATCCAACCATGACAACAGCTGTCAGTATCTGGATGAGGGCTGCCGCCACGTTGAGCCAGAACACACAACAAACACCTCGCTCCGAGATCAGCTCGTTGCGAGCTCCACACAGCACCGCGAACGCCGAGATGAAGGTACCTGTGGGACGAAAAGAAGAAGAAAAACGTCCTGTTACCAACAATCGGTGATGAGTTTTCAACTCTGGTTAATTAACCATAGAACCTGGGTTCTATTGTGGAGCCAGATTTTCATAAGGTTGATTTGTTTGATTTTTAATGAAACATCTTGACAACTTATCAAATGGAATTGGTACAGATATCCATGGTGTCAAGATGACTTTGGTCACCAAATACTTTGGTTTATGACATTCCCATCAGTCATCGTGTTCTGTGCTAATTAGCTAATGCTAACACACCAATCTAAGATGGTGAACCTGGTTAACATAACCTGCTAAACATATTCTGAAGTTAGCGTTTAGCTAAGACTACACTGGAATTTACTTGTGTCGTGTTTTCAGCTGAGGCATGCACGTACAAGCCTCTGTCCGGTATCCTTCAAAGGGAAATTTCCTGATGGGAATGTAATAAACCAAAGTATTTGGTGACCAAAGTCATCTTGACACCATGGATATCTGTACCAATTCCATTTGATAAGTTGTGAAGATGTTTCATTAAAAATCAAACAAATCAACCTTATGAAAAGTCTGGCTCCACAACAGAACCCAGTCCCTGTGTAAATGTCAAGTGGCCGCCGTTTGTGAGTATCTGGCCACGACAGCAGTGGATCTGTGCCCGGAGTAAAGAGCACAGAAAAACACGGCCACATCGTCGCTCACATCCACTGGGCTTAAAACAGGACTACCTCTGTGGACAGTCCTTGTCTGCCTGAATGAAATCTAATATCGCTCCTTATCTTGTTATCTGGAGACCTTCACAGGCACCGCTCACTGTACAGCACTGTGTGTGTGTGTGTGCGTGTGTGCGTCGGTGCACACAAATCAGATTATTCCATTACAGGATGTTTCCATGACAACCATCAATTACATGTTCAGATTTGCCTACTAAGCTATCACTGCACCAACCTGCAGTGTTTTCTTTATTTCACCGTGGCTCTAGCAATGTTTGTCACAGCCTACTTGACATCCATCCATTCATTTTTGTGAATGGGACATGACCAGACAGCAACATCTGAACAGTGAAGTGAATGCTGAAGGGACTTAAACTTGACTCCTCTGGTTCTAGAAAATAAGTCAGATTGTATAGAAGTATATTAGAAAATGACTCTATTTCTCTATTGATTTATGAGCTCAGTAAACATTGTGAACATGAGTTCATGGTCTCAATTGCTTCGAGTCTTCTTCAATGCAGCATGATGTTCATTTAGTAAATTATGGTCCATTTAGAGTAAAACAGACTTTAGGGCGGGGCTACCTTGTGATTGACAGATCGCTACTACAGCGTTCTCCGGTCTGGGAGTTGTCCGTGTTTTCGTCTTCTAATTTTAACTCTTTCACAGTGTGTTCTCAGTTCCTGAATATTAATTGTAACAGCTTTCTTCACCTACGAATGTCTTATTCAGCATTCGGTTGAACTTAGCGCCGCCCTGTCGTTTCACTTCTGGTTCCAGGAAAGATAAGATGGCACAGAAGAAAATGCCAAACTCAAGGCTTCAAAACGGCAGTCCACAAACCAATAGATGACGTCACAATGACTACGTCCACTTCTCATAGTCTATGAACATGACATGACAAAGTTTCAACTGTTTCTACCTCCTGCCCTGAAGGCACTTCCTGAGAACAATTTGCCATCCAATAGTTTTTTCATCAGTGTCCAGTCTATCGATGATTGCAGAAAAACATACAATACCTCTTACAATATGAATTTCTTTACAGAGTACAAACTGCATAGTCATTATTTACAGCAAATCACTATTCAGAATTGATGGATCTCCCCTACATCTCCAGTGGAATATATATTTCATCCCATTTATCATCAAAACTCCCAAAACATTTAAAAGCTGCAGCAGTTTTATTCCCCGCATATCCCAACAGTGTTCTCTAACATTTATTCAGTTTTTCTTCACGTCCATGGGGTGTGTTTCAATTCTAACTCTAAATTGAGAGTCATGCAAGTTCACAGAATTCAGTCTGGATAACCAGCCGTGATGGGATTCTTCATTAGTGCAGTTGTTGTTGATAAAAGTGTCAGTAAACCGGCTGGTTAAGATTAGTTGAATGAAATAAGACATTAGACTGCTGTTTCCACTCAGAAATATTATAGCCATTACTTAATAAATTAGTATGTTTTCATTTATTAAAAAAAGAGGAATCAGCTGATGTTCAGACCTTCTCTCTGCAGGCTTTTTTGTACTCTTTTGCAAATACTGAACTGGACACTGTGAATAGTGAATGCGACACAGGAAATGCCTTGTGGGCGTAGTGTGTGCATCATGGCCTTGGCCCTTCTCTTTCTGCTAGCTCCATTGCTTGTCACATTGGAGGAATTCAAGTAACAGTGCAAGCAAGTCGAACAGGTTGGGGGGGAGGGAGGGATAAAGAACGGCCGGGCTGCCAGCTGAATCTCGTTTCTGGAGATCGAGGAAAGGCCAAAGTTGACTCATGTAGAAGTTTCTTATCACTTTTTCTCTGAGTCTGTTTCTCTGCTTTTCCTCTCTGTCTCTTTCTGATTAGCTAAGTAATCAGGCCAAATAGTAACTGAGGGCTCTGTCATGATGCATCTTTCTATAGAAACACAGACGTACCAATGTGTCCCATAATCTCTGACAAATCTAAATGCACGCCATAATATTTACTTTCACATGCCCCACACTGCCTTATTTGGAATGGTCAAACTCTGGTACAAGCACAATCCCAGAATAGTGAGCAGCCCAGCAAAAGAAAAACAAACTGTTTATGTGGAAAAGGAGAGATGAAGATATTTACTTTTCCCTTTCAAGCTTTTAACCGATGCTCACTTCAAATGCATCTCACGGAAAGAGCAACAGTGGGCTTAATTGAGAGCCGATATGGTCTGATCAGACAGAAACATTCTCAGGTCGCAGAGGCCACGCCCACCAGCAGATGCTCTGGCTCCTGCCGAAGCTGCCCACCTCCACACATGAGCCATGATTGACAGCCAGCCTTGTGGCTGAATGGCAACACATCACTTCCATCTTTGACAGGATTTATACGGTCTGGTATGTCTATTTTAGATAGCAGTCCTGTGTGTGTTGCTTTCAGCAGGTTTCTATCATTAGTGTTCGAGTACGTCCATAAGGGCAAACAATTATTTTCATTAATATATATATATAAAGTGTCAGTCAATAGTAAAAAGCAATTCCGTAGAGCCCAAAGTGACATTTTTGAATTGCTTGTTTTGTTTGACAGTCCAGTCCAACCAACGGGTATCAGAGATGAGGACTTGCTAAAAATGACCTGCGAGCGTCTTTGGGTTTGACGGACTAGACGGATGAGTTAAGTTACGGTTTATTTTAAGCTGTCATTTTACAATAGTTGTGCTCTAAAATAGGTTACGGTTATTATTGGATGCCTAAAAATGTAAGCAGTATTTTCCTGTTTCCCTGAGAAACGTTAGACTATATCCATTTTTGGGGGTAAAATACAGTTATTTACTTAAAAGGGAAGTTTTTTTTTTCATATTGAATTGCAATAACCTTTTTAAAGTGATCACATACCAAAGAACTAATCAATGCTAGTAAACACTTGACATATTCTCCCCTTTTAGTGGGATACAAGTTGCACAGATGTGATTCACAATAACAGTGCATTGCTCTATACTGTCTCCTACAATTGTTAAGGTCTAATGTCCAGGAAAGTTTCCCCCTGATAGGTGCCTGATCAGTGGCTCTTCAGCAGAGCAAAGCTCGTCTGCCGTTGTTCCAGTTATTGCATCCCATCATTTCTTTGCTTTCTCATCATCCCACCAACGTCTCTTTGTTTCACGAGCAGAAGTTAATGAAACAAACGTTATTCGTGGATTCAAACACTGCAGCTGTCATTTAAAAAGAAACGTTCCGTTAATGAAAGAATAATTCTACCCCACAGGCAAAATCAATGCAGTTAAAAGAAAATTATCTGTCTGTTCCACACTTTGTAGCTGCTGACCTCATACAGCGCCTTTCAAACTGCATCATTAATTGATGTGAACAAAGCAAGGGAATAGCTTGCTGTGTGTGAATGTGTACAGTTGGATAGAAAACACACTGCATGTGTGCTCAACAATCCTCAACAAAAGATTTAACACAAAGGAATATATTAAATCTTTTATCTTCTTGGTTTGAGAAATCTACTCTTAATCCATCATGTGTGGCGAGCTCTTAGATTCCCTGTATGTTGCATGTGGGAGATGTGTGTGTGTGTGTGTGTGTGTGTGTGTGTGTGTATGTGTGCGTGTGCATAGATATTACCCAGACTAATGACTATAATTACACAGAGAACTCTACAAAGCACCCACTGGTATAGTGTGGGAGGTTAATGGTGGAGTGTAAAAGACATGAAGATAGAAAAAGGGAGAAGGGAAAGAAAGTGAGAAATTAAAGGAGAAAGACAGGTAGACTGTAAATATCAGTGTAGAGCAAGTCACGTGAACTTTGACTCTTGGATCAGAAGGATCACATTCTGTTTTACAGTCATTTCAAGAGGGTTTGTGGCGTCCAGAACAATTAATATTAAGCTGTTCCTTGTATTATAGTTGTCTGAAGTCTTCTGGACCAGTGGCCGTCATGTGCAATAACAAAATGGCCTTGCAGGCTTGCACTGCTCCTGGTGCACACATCTTCTGCATTTAACAGGAATAACATAAGAAGTTATTTATGCACTTTACACAGACAGCTAGTCTCGCCTCCAGTCCATGCGCTAAGCTAACATGCTCCAGATGAATCTCTCTCCTGAACGCACAGAAACGAAAAGTACATCAATACCAATGAGTCAAGCCGACCCCCTGAAAATGTCATAGAAACAGAGCGTCACATGGATCGGTCACTCCTGACGCAATTACACAGAGCGCTGTCAGATGCCTGCTCCAGTGAAATGAGTGAATGGTTTTCTAGAGGGACAGTACCACTTTCTTCCACAGGGACTGCCAAAATCAACACAAAACGAAAGATCCTTATAGTAACTTTAAAATGTGTATGTATTCGGAAAATACACACATTTCTACGTTTATTTTAAATCCTTCAATCACTGTACAATTGTCTATGAATGTCAACATCGCTAATCTATATTCATATCAGGGACTTGATCAGTTTATAGTGTTGGAGATGTTGCTTAACAGAGACATTAAACCACCCTGATGAGCTGAACTGATGCGGCGTCTCCAACATCACATTTCATCATTCATAAACACACAGACACACACACACACACACACACACACACACACACACACACACCTACATGTGACCTCTGCCACCCACACACTCACACTGTGGATTGAATCATATATTCACCCTCTGTGCCTCACACTGTCTATTCCACTTATGGCAAAGATCGTAACACAACTAGAGCGCTGAGCCGTTGCACGTACAGTAAGTATGTGTAATTATTTACAAGCCGACGGCTCTTTAAACGGCTAAACTGACTAACAGCTTCTCTGGTACTCAGTGGATATTTACTCAGTCTTCAGGGGCAATCTTCATGACGCTGGCAACATAAGGTCAGGAAGGATTAATGTAAAGTTAAAACAAGCGGACTCAACAGAAGGTATATTGTGAGATTAAATCTTCCGCCGCTGTGTCTCAGTGAAATCATGTACTCGAGTTACACCAGGAACTGATCTTTTCATCCTCATTGTCTCAACAGTAACAGGAACAACAGTCAACATTTGTTAGCTCCTCGCTCTAGCTCCATATCGCTAACGCGCTAACACGAGGATGGTACCTATCTTCTTATACAACCCAGCAAGAAAGTAAATGTTGAACTTTTCCTCCTACCAACAGTCAACCTTAATTTCTCCTAAATGAGTCGTTCTCTGCGAACTTTATTCACTTTCTTTATGTTGGATGAGAAGACATCTTGCAGCCACTTAGCGTAGCCTAGCTTAGTGTGAATGACAATAACGAAGAAGCAGTTAGTTCACGTGTTCATTTTTTAACTCTAGAGGTACTATTAGTCATGTTTCGTTACCTTCGGACAAAACCAGGCTAGCTAGACTTGTTTGCTATTATAAACAGTATCTCCAGCGCAGCTACAAAGAAGTATGATAGTGGACGGGTTCAGTATGCATCTCATTAATGTGATCTTCAGGAAATATGACTTGAGATTTGAAAGGTCAGCAGAGTTTTTTAAGCTTCCTTTATGCTGCAAAGTGTTTTGTCAGCAAACATGTTCTTTCACAGTGATGCACAAAATGCTTGCATTTCACAGCCACGAGGTTGAATAGAAGAAGCTGCTGTCTTCAGTCTGTTGGACCGAAAAAAGCGACATTGACACAGACACGCCGCACACACTACGCGTGCATTGTGTTCATTTCAGTCAGCGTTGTCATGGCAACTAACCGCAGCTGTTCAACGAAATGTCAAGGCATTCAGGCCAACCTACACACACACACACACACACACACACACACACACACACACACACACACACACACACTCGTACTGTACACACACACACACACACACACACACACACACACACACACACACACACACACACAGGCACACACACTTAGATGAGGTGTCACCTTGATGCTTTTCAAACACATTAGGGACAATTTATATATGCAACATGTCAGAGCAACGTTCCTGCCAAAAACAAGGGAAAAACCCATCATCCGGCTTGTTTTCTCACACAGATGTTGGTGAAATTTTTCAAGCGGTCAGTTATTCGGTGTAAACTGTGGAAATGTTGCAGCAAACAGACTGCTGAATGTGTGTAAAAGTGACAGAAAAAAATGAATGAATAAGGGTAAAAGATGAAGCCTATCTGAAGGAGGGAAAGATAACAGAGGAAGAGAAGCTGGAAGAGATGAGAAACGCGCACATTATAAGTCTCTGGAGAGCTTTGACCAATAGATCAGAGGCGAGAGGAGGAGGGGACACATCTGAGGTTATTTTACTTCTAATTTCAACATATTTATATTCTATCCTAGAGTAAAGCTCTTTTCATTCTCATTTTAGGTGCTGCTTTTGAACTGATTTACTGAAGTTATCCAGATTAGTGAATGACTGCATGCGGGTGTCTGAATGTACGGAGGTGTGTGTTAGTGTGTGTATGTGTGTGTGTGTGTGTGTGTGTGTGAGAGTCAGTCATGGCTCCGCAGGTTTTGTGCCATCTGTTTGTGTGTCTTTAGCCACCAGATGCTGTTACATAATCTTACTATACACAGAAATCCATGCACAGACATCCAACCAAGCGGAGGATTAAGAGGCAAAGAGGCAACCTAACAAAAGAAAATGATCTGGATCTGCATCACAAGTACACAAAGTGAAAGAACTAGACGGACTTCCTTAGAATACCTAAATCTTGAGATTATTAGGGCTTTAAAAACAGGTGAATTGCTCAAAGTTTAAAGCGAGTTAGACTCAGCAAAACTGAGTTAAATGTTGAGTTTAAATGTATCTGTAAAAAATATCTTCTAAGACGAGCTACTGAGATCACGTCGTAAAACTACAGTATCACGATTTCTACCCATGATATTGACACAAATGTTGAGTCGAGCAACAGTGACGATGTCTTTACCAGCTGTTCAGATGCACCCGCCTACAATGTGTATTTACTCCTTGACACGTTTATTATAGCACAAGGTGTGAACGGTGTCTCTCGCCATCTTTCTCATCCCTTTTTCTCTGCACAGAGGGAAAGGCGGTGACATGCATTGGCAGATAGAGATTTGAGTTGTTCTCCTGCACAGCTAGTAGCTATACCTACAAAAAAGTAATGCAAAGTAATTCATATACATCCCAAAAAATCATCATCCATGTAATCCACGTTACTGTAAACCAGGAAATATAAAGAGCGACACATGTGGATGTTGTCTTATTTGTCACAAAACTTTAGTACTTAAGAAAGTAGTTGTTAACCAAACCGCAATCCTCTCTTAACCACGTAGTTTCCTGTGAAGATGGACTTCTACAAAACACAAACAGTGAGTCCAGAATGAGAGAAGAGGGAAGTGTGGTTCCCAACTTACCGAGTCCAGGTATGAAGGTGTTAAGGAACAGACAGATGACCGCCAAAGGGAAGGGCATTGTGGGTATCGCAGCCCTCAGGGGTCCCTTCTTCTCCCTGACCTCCACCACCACTCCTCCACCTGCTACAGGGGCCCCAGCTATGGCTTTGGCCCCTAGATGGTCCCCGGTTTTAAAACGCCCCTGCTCTTTTCCGCCTTCTTTCTGTGCCATCTTTCTGTCTTATTTTCTCCTATTTCTGGTTTGTGTCTCAAGACTAAAAGAGCTGGTGATAAGCAGGTAAGCTAGTTGAGGATATTTTGTAGCTTTGAATGATTTTTCACTCTTCCTCTGGACTAAGAAGTATAGAAGCCGAAGATGATCAATGTTTGATTAATTGTGTCCTTTAAGAATTAGATCAAATATTCAGCAGTGCATCTCAACAGTTGGTTAACAATTCACCAGCTATATCACTATTCATTCAAATAAATAACCACAAGTAGTGTAAATCTAAGATAAATTGGTAAAAAGCAATGTCCATAGAATAACCACGATTGCAATATGTTCCCAAAGTCAACTAAAAAAACCTTCAGGCTGTTCCAGCTTTTGAAGTCCCACGAAACAGTCGGAAGTCAATCACAGACTTTTTCTAGCTGAAAATATCTGCTGACTTATTCTCATTTGAATCCTTTTAAGTTCCTTAAAATTGAGCGTCAAAAGTCGTGATATTTGCCAGTTGTTTCCATGTCCAAAATGTTCTCAAGCAATGTTAAATCATAACAGTTCCTCCTTAAAAATGTTGGGGAAAAAAATCCCCGACTGAGTAGAAGCTCTTTTTTTTTTTTTTTTTTTAATTTCCTCTGAAGTCACTTTCGTTCTTTCTTTTTCTTTCTTTTGGACAAATCTCACTGACACACCTCTCCAAGACAAAGAGAAAGTGCACATAAGACCCCCCCTTTTTCTACTACATCTCTCTCCTCTCCTTTCTCTCTCTCTCTCTCTCTCCACTCCCCATCCCCTCTCTCCATTTAAAGGAACAGTGCACCAATCTAATGTTGCACTTCAATGAGATCGCATTCAGCAAGCCGTCATTCAGTGCGTCTCAACTCAGTTATTGAATGACTGATTAAAGGCGTCAATGCATTCAACTCTCATTCAAATTATTAGTGCATATGATGAACATAAAAGAGGGCCGTTGCCTTCTGTAGCTTAATGCTAATAGAGTACAGTTGTTTGTTATTAATTAGTATTGCAATGAATGCTTTCAAACTTTCTCATTCCTGAAATATTACCAGATTTATATCTCTAAATACATATATTGATGGACAATGAAAGAAACTGGAAAGCATGGAGAGTAGAAAAGAAAGAAAGCAAGAAGGATGGAGAGAAGGCATGAAATGAAAAGAGACCAAATAAAGACACGTATCAGGACACGGAGGAGATAAAAGTGAAAGCAAAGCCAGGACAAAGTAGACGTGGGACTAGAAAAGATAAAGACGATTGGTCCGGACGATGGCGAGATGAAGGCAGTATCAATGCCTCAGTAATTATTCATGCAACCAAATCCTCTAAAGACCAGACATATATTTCTGTTCCCTCAACCCCCCCAACCCCCCCCCCCCCCCCCCCCCCCCCTCCTTCTTCTCTGACTTTATTTAATTCTTTCACTTTTTTTTTACTTCCTTTCTTCTTCCTCACCTCATCTGTCATCATGAGGCAAAAACACACAAAACAATCAGTGCAACCCTGAAATCATTCTGTGTGTGTGTGTGTGTGTGTGTGTGTGTGTGTGTGTGTGTCTCTGTCTGTCTCTTCTTCTCTTTCCCTCTCTCTCGTCTCTGTTTGGTCTCCTAGCAACCCAGGAAGCTGTAGGTAATTATACGGTAGATTTGATCTCAAGGTTTTCGGTCGCCTCTCTCTCTCTCTCTCTCTCTCTCTCTCTCTCTCTCTCTCTCTCTCACTCTCTTTCTCTCTCTCTCTCACTGTCTTTCTCTCTCTCTCTCTCTCTTTCTCTCTCACTCTCTTTCTCTCTCTCTTAATTTCTGTTCAATTCCCACTTTTAATTTCCTTTTAATCTTCTCTGACACACAAAAGATAGTAGCCATAGAAGGCGGTTTCACTTCTTTTTGTCATGCAAAGCAGCATTATCGTGTGTCTGACAGCGAGGGACTCGGAGAAACCTGGACCGCTGAACTCAATCATCATTGGATTGTTCAGCCAAAGGCATGCGGTGTCGTGTGCTGATGCTTATTACCATGACAACGTGACAAGAAAAGTTACACGCCGCATAGTGACATTTTGGTTTTGAGATTTTCGCCAGTGACTCAGAAATGTACCTCTGATGGGTTCGTTCAATTCACAATCTAATATCCCCTTTGTCTGTCAACGGTGAGCATCGTAATGAGCTAATTGTGTGTGTGTGTGTGTGTGTGTGTGTGTGTGTGTGTGTGTGTGTGTGTGTGCGCACAAGACATACTCAACAGGGTGTGATATGAAACATAACGGTTGCTCTGGAGACAAATTGGAGTAAATTATTTGTTTTTATTTGTTGACTGTCGACTATCATTGCCTTTATTTTATTTTCTGTATCTGCAGTAGACCCTGGAGAGAGAAAGAGAGTGTGGTTGTGTGTGTGTGTGTGTGTGTGTGTGTGTGTGTGTGTGTGTGTGAGTGTGTGTCTGTGTGTGAGTGTGAGTGACAGGTGTTGTTGGTGTTGGCACATGCTGTAACACTTTTGTGTTGCTAAAAATATCCTTTGTGACTCTTTCCCTGCCCTGTCTGTCCTCTTTCTTCTCCACACACACACACACACACACACACACACACACACACACACACACACACACACACACACACACACACATACACACACTCCTCTCAGGAGTTAATTTGTTGATCCCATCTGTCAGGAAAAGCTGACATCACACACCAATTAATTATATACATACTGTATGTGTGTTAACGTGTTTGTGTGTGTTCACGTGTGTGTTCACATGTGTGTGTTCACATATGTGTGTGTGTGTGTGTGTGTGTGTGTGTGTGTGTGTGTGCTCCTGCTGACATCCCATTGTGTCCGTCGCCCCCGACTGGATCATCACCACAATGACTCTACTGTTCACATTCACTTTTCTCTCTCTCGCCTTCCTGCTGCAGCTGACTCTCGCTTGCTTTTATGTTTCTCCGTTCTCTCGTCTTGTCTCTCCCGTACCGCCACACAGCATTCCCGACACGACTGTGTATCGCAGCGGACTGTGTTTTCATTCAACATTATTTGATTGTTGTAAAGCCACAGGAACGGGCTTTAACGTTTCCTTGTGCTCACCAACGTTGGAGCTCTTTCAGCTTAAGAAGGTCACTGACTCACCATGTTGTGGCTTCAGTGATCATTACACCTTTTCAAGTATCTTCTGAAAAACACCAAATACACAAACACACATATCCGTAGAGGAAGTAAAAGTCTTTTCTGTCGCTAAGTCAGTGGTGGAAAGTAACAAAGTACATTCACTAGGGTAAGCAACTACCAATACCTAAATACAGTGTTGAGGTCCATGTTAGTATTTCTATTTTATGCAATTTAATACTTTCACTCCACTACATTTCAGCAGTAAATATGATGCTTTTTACTTTACCACGTTTATCTGACAGCTATAGTCGCTACTTGCTTTGCAGATTAAGATGTCACATCAATAAAACATGTGATAATCTTATAGAATACAATGAATTGTTATAGATTAAACCAGTGGGTCTGAACCTTTATGGCTTGTGACCTCTCACATGAAAGCAGAGTTTAGTTTCTTTAGTATCACATTTCAGAGGTCTAAAAGTTGTCAAATGTTGTGTATCAGGACTTTGTTTTCTCCTATTTCCTACATCATTCTCTCCACCACGTACCTCGGGCCTGTGAGACAACATTGAGGGGAGAACTTGGGGAGGGGTCGCCTGTTAGAACTAAGAGCTAAATATACAGCAGTTTATTTTACAAAAGGATGGGATGTATTGTTTTTAAAACTATAATACTCCCTAGTTTGACAAAAAAGAAAAAATAGTGCCAAGTTGCTTCATTACATTTTTAATATTTCTTTGTGAATTGTTGAAATTGTATTCATCCATCACATGATTTGACACTTAGTCTGATTAAATAGTAAAGCACATAATTCAGAAAGATTAAAACGGCAAACACAGAAATTGGGAACAAATAAAACGCTAAATACCATCACATACATCTCTCGACCCCTCACATGTTACCTCACGGTGGGTCTTGACCCCTAGGTTGGACACCACTGGACAAAAGTACCAGCTGTTTGTGAAGTAGTGTCTTCACCTCAACTGGCTACAACATTAAAATGCCACCGATGCATCAGTATCAACAATCTCACAACATCCTATAAACTGTACTGATATCACTCACATAACGAGTGCTTTTAGATACTTAAATAAAAGTACTATCAGCAGAAATGTAGTTTTAAGTAGGATTTTAAAGACGGCCTTTTACTTGTAATGGAGTATTATGTTTTGGTACTTTTACTCAAGTAAAGGATGTGAATAGTTCTTCCATCATTGGTAAAGTCTGCTTGCTTGTGTCCTCGTTTCGTTCTGCTACAGGTCACGCTGACAGACATGCTGATGCTAATTTAATGGGACATCTGCACGACTCCCTCCGTTGTCTCATGAATGAGGACTTTTACCCAACCAGCTGCTAATCCACAGCGTTTACGTGAGATTTGGTGGCCTTTGAACATGTTTGTATTTAAATTGTTGATGATCTTCACAATTGTACACAAGAAGCACTCGAGCTGCCCCGTCGCCTGCCTGATTATTTTTCCCCTCATTAATATGCAAATGTATGCAGCAAGGTCCTCCACTGATCTAATCAGACCATCTCCTCTTATGGGTCAACTGTGGTGTGAGCGTAAAGCCTTTGACGTGAGCTTTTGATGAGTAGATGTCCTCATAAGATTGCTTGCGTATGTACACACACACACACACACACACACACACACGTATATGAAGTAGCATGCAGAGTGGTGTGGAAGGAAATTTAAATCTGGGTCTGAAACTATTTAAAGAAAAGCTGGGTGGCGACGTCATCGCATTGACATCACTCGAGGCGTCATTCTGGAGCAGGAGGAGATTTTGGGGTCAGTTTGTCTTGAAATGTCCAACAAAGTTAGAGCGCTGGTCTGTAAAGTTTGTCGTATATTTTCATTTTAGCATTGACAGAAGGCTTTAAGTTGTCACATTTGACTTGTACATAACTGTGGTTTATCTGGTGAAAAACAGAGCTGAGATGCTTCAGACAAACATCACCTCACTGAGTTGTCAAGAGCGCAATTAAAAATGAGATTAAACGACTCCTTATTTTTGCTGCAGCCGACACAGAGCAATAAAAAAAACGTGGCTTTGGAAACTAATATGAAACGTTTCCACTTGGAGAATGTGAAACGGAGTGGAGAAGAGTGGCATCTGTTGGCTGCAGAGGTGCATCACACAGTAAACTGCGAGTGGAGATGATCTGAAGAGTTAAACGTGATTGTTTGTAGACTATCGAGCCTTTGTAATGCAGATCTGAACTTCCTGTGGTTTTTTCTACCAGCAACCACATCAACTCTGATGTGTCACTACTGTTTAACAGAACGTGTATGAATCCAATGTGTACTTGAAACTCTCTCTGATCACAGTGTGTGGTACGCGGTGAATTAAAACAAAGGGAACTCAAATAATATTTTATTTTTTATATATATATATATATATATATATATTTGTATATAAAAGCTGAAAACAATCTTTCAATACATCATTTGAAACCACATTAAAAAAGAAGGGTTTTTTTGTTTATTTTTAAGCTAACATAGAAATCTAAATGAAGATAAATCACCGATCCGCCTTTTTGAGTTTGGTGTTAGTTAGTTTGGAGCCTCTCTTTGGCCTTGATGATGAACTTGACCCACTGCAGAGACGGGTCGGCACAGATTCGAGCTCCGTTCTTCATCCTGAAGCTAAAACAGACACAAAAAAACGTTTATTTCAAGCAGATACTCTACATTTGTCACCATTTGTTGCTTATCTATTATATCTAAATCTGTATTCACACTTATGCCTGTACATAATAACTAGGCTGTACGTTTGCTTACATTTCTGGATGTCTGTACGTGAATCGTGTGTTTGTTCTCTTCTCTGCGTATGAAGTGATTTATTGGTTGAAGTTTAATAACAGGAGCTAAGACACTCACGAGACACCTTCCACTGAACACCGCTCGTCTGTGAACTTGTAGCTCACCACCTTGTCCTCACTCAACCGTGTGGAGATGAAGTCAAAACAGCACTTGTTTGGACCAAAGCTGCCTGGGAAACAAATAAAGACACAGAACATGCCATGAACATGTCGAGAGACTGAGTGGTATCCAACACAAACCATCACATCGATATCTTTTTGGCTCATTTTCCAATTTACAGTTTGTACTCATTAGAGAATAATTCAGCTGTGGTTTGACTCTGATATGACTCAACTTTTGCTAAAACAAAAACAAATGACTTTAAATGCTCTTAACTTACTAGTATTTATGTTTAAAAAAGGTTTTGCAAAATCTTTTAATAATGTTTTTAGACCTTTCCCCTCCTGACGTCTCAAAGGCATTAGGCTGACTCAGCCTTTAGTAGCTTTTCTTTGTTTTTATCTCATTTATTTTGTATTATGGGACCTTATCATTGATTATTTTGACCTGTTATGAGGTAATACTTAGAGTAATTAGTCCCTGTCGCGGAAAGAAAATATCCTGTACGTATGAGTCTTTTGCTGCTGAAATAAAGAATACCAAAGACCAGAGGTTCCCTTCTGTATATTTATTTTCTGCGCAGAAAAGGTTCAATCATCACATCAGAATGCGTACAGTCTCAGTGAGGAAGAACCTCGAAAAAAAAATGAACAAGCTTTCTTTATGCAGAATGAGCAAAGGTGGGGGCCGATGGCCAATGTTACAGACATTTCGGTCTCAGACTTTTGGTCTCAGACTGAAAGGAACAACAAGCAAAACAAACGGCCAGCAACCAAAACAAGAGGCCCAAAGGCTTTGGCGCTGGGATATTCTCATACAACAGTCTCAAAACACAGTTATCTATGTGAACAGGCAAGAGAGAATACTTCTTTCCCACAACAAAGACACAGTGGTGCAGTTCAACAAAGTTCAGAGCAGAAGTACTTATGCATGCATACAATATACTAATATACTCAATAGAAATATATACTAAGTAGAAACATATACTAATATACTCAATAGAAATGTATACTAAGTAAAAACATATACTAATATATATATATATACTACGTAAAAAATACCATTACATCCCCTAGAGAGATATTAAGAAATTCTGATGGTGACCTGAAGATAGATTTGACCTTTTACAGTTTTTTTCAATCGCTAACAAGCGCTTACCCATACTTCAGATACTTTTTCTAAACTCTTAACACAGACTCACACCTACAAACCACAATTGGCGAAATGGATAATTTTCTTCTCAAAAACACATTTTGTTAAATATATACTAACTCTTCATTTCAAAATAGAACACATCTTTCTCTGCACACACTAACTTTACCAAAACACTGGAAATCTGACTCAAAATGAAATTATTCTGTCAAAGAATAACTCTTGTTTTCACTTCACAAGGTCCTTCCAGTCAATCAAAGTACACCAGGTTTCAAAATACTGGCTATTGCTGACATTACAAAAACTGCATAGACTTTTATGTTTCAGTTTTACAGGTATTTGCATGCAAAACATGCAATCCACTGTTTTTACACTAAATTTCTTGGTTGGGAACTGTATGTCCACATGTAATGTTCACATTCAAAAGCATTCCAGTAAAAACCAAATCAGTTTTTTTTTCCCTTTACTGTTTACTACAGGAGGTACAGTATAAATACTGTTTACTGTATGATAGAACAGAAAAAGTTTTACAGTATTGCTTACAGTGAACAAAATATCCATGAAACACACAAGAGCATTCTGAACAAAAAAACAACCGCAAAAAGCCCAGATAAAAAGGGGGGGAACTAAAAAAAGGACTTCAAACCATGTTGTTATTGCTTGCGAATGATGGAAAGCCACATTGTCCCAGGTGATTACAAAGGTCCTCATGTTTTCACCCTCCTGATCCTGCTCTGGAACCAGGCGCTGGTGGAGATCATTGAGAAAGGCAAGGAGGCGCTCGGTATTGTAGGGTCCAACCTGACATCTGTGAAGGAGTAATCCTGCATTTGCAATTGCTGCACACATGGTAATGTTTGCCCCTCTCTGTCCTGGCACATAAACTGTGGCCCTTTTTCCAATGACATTTCGTCCACGTCGACACCTTTTGGCCAGATTGAATCCTGCCTCATCTATGTATATGAATTCATGAGGGGCCTGGTTGGCCTCCAATTCCATAACTCTCTGAAACAAAGTTTATGTAAATCATGTCATTACTGTATACCATACTGTACTGTAACCTATTACTGTGTAGGTTACCTACTTGAAAAGTGCAAAGCTTATAGAACTGGACATTGAATTGAATATACACTATACCTGGACATATTGTCGTCGTAGCTCCTTGACTCTCTCACTGTTCCTCTCAAAGGAAACAGTGTAGAGCTGCTTCATCCGCACTCTGTGTTTGGACAATGTCCGCGTAATGGTTGTGAGGCTGATGCTATCGATATTGTCAAATATCCCATGGTCCTCCACAATTCTACTTTGAATTTCATGCAGTTTTATTGCATTATTTGCAACAACCATTTCTACAATGGCAAGCTCTTGATCATTAGTGAGGAGCTTTCCTCTTCCCCCAGAGGGAGGAAGACGTTGCATTCTTTAGAGGGACAAAAAATTCAACATATGCATTACTGTATGGCCTTATTGACATGTCAAGTGAGAATAGAAACAATCCATGTAAAATGCAATACTTACCTGTTGGTTTGTTGAAAGATGCGTATAATGGAGGCAACCGTTGACCACCTCAAATTGGGCTGCACTCTTTCACCAGCCTCTCTTAGTGAAAGACCGTGGTTGATTACATGGTCAATGATAGTGGCACGAATTCCATCACTGATTACTGTTCTTGCAGCCCTTGGAATGCCACCACCACGCATTCTTACACCTCTACCTTGCCCTCTCCTTGGGCCTGCTCTTCTCCCTGGCCCTGCTCCTCTCACTGCACCTGCACCTCTTACTGCATCTCTCACTGCTCCTGCACCTCTCACTGCTCCTCTCACTGCTCCTCTCACTGCTCCTGCACCTCTCACTGCACCTCTCACTGCTCCTGCACCTCTCACTGCACCTCTCACTGCTCCTCTCACTGCTCCTGCACCTCTCACTGCATCTCTCACTGGGCCTGCTCTTCTTCCTGGGCCCCTTGCTCTTACTCTTCCTCGTCCAGACATTACAGTGTTTGTCTTTTTCTGTTTCTGTTTCCAAAAACATCACTCCTCAAAGTCCTCCTTTTACTGTATAAGTAATGCCACTGAGTCTAAGCCAGACTGGAATCAGCTGTGGTTTGCCCAATTTACCCAACATAAATCAGCTGTGTGTCAATTATTCAATTGTTTGTTTATTATCAGCTGAGATATATTGTTTTAGAACTGATATCATTGCAGAAGAGGTTTTTAGACTGTATCTAAGGTTTGGAATATTGTTTTTGCCATTGTGGGATGTTGTGTGTTAACATTCGTAAATAATACAAAAACAATCCATAATTTTGTTGGGAGGTATAGCTTGTCTGTTAAGAAAATGTAAGCATTGTGGAAATGTGTTCACTGACTGCATATTGTTTGAAAACAACATGAAATGTGTGAATGGTATGGCCACAAAAGACCGATGCTGTGCTAATTGTGTTTAGAGTTTTGAAAATGTGACCACTGGTTGGACAAACGCTTGGTAGCGCCTGAAAAAAACTGTAAGAAATAAGAAGTGGCATGCAGACAGCTTACCTTGATATGCCAGGACAGCGAGAGACGAGAAAAGCAAGGTACAGGTCATCAGAGTCAGGGGGTTCTTCATCATCATCATCATCATTATCTTCAATGTCCTGCACGTCTGGCTTGTTGTCTTGAAGACGTCTTCTTTCTGTCCGCTTCACTCATAGTCCCTCACTTTTATTATGCTGTGTGTGTGTGTGTGTGTGTGTGTGTGTGTGTGTGTGTGTGTGTGCGTGTGCGTATGCGTGTGTGTGTGCGTGTGCGCGTGTGCGTATGCGTGTGCGTGTGTGTGTGTGTGCGTATGCGTGTGCGTGTGTGTGTGTGTGTGCGTGTGTGTGTGTGTGTGTGCGCGTGCGCGTGCGTGTGCGCGTGCGCGTGCGCGTGTGCGTGTGTGTGTGTGTGTGTGCGTGTGCGTGTGCGTGTGTGCGTGTGTGCGTGTGCGTATGCGTGTGTGTGTGTGTGTGTGTGTGTGCGTGTGTGTGTGTGTGTGTGTGCGTGTGTGCGTGTGCGTATGCGTGTGTGTGTGTGTGTGTGTGTGTGTGTGTGTGTGTTCCATGACATACATCATGAAGACCATATCCTGAAACTACCCAGCATGCAAACTGCGGTCATGTGGTCAACACTTCTCAGTAAAAAGTGAGAGGCGGGGGACAGAAGATGTTGTGTTGTGAGAACAGGTTTGATGAAATAGAAAACATATCCGTACCTCAGTAATTTTGTGTGTGTGTGTGTGTGTGTGTTTGTGTGTGTATGTTTGTGCAGTGTGCAGATGCATGGTGGTTTAAAGTTCCTTTGCCTATCGCTGGTTCATGTGTTGTGTTTTTTTTAAAGGATATGGTTTAAAATGCTGAAACATGATGAACATTATCTTTTGATGTAAGTAATTTAACAAAGTAATGTGCATAAACAACACCAAAAAAGTCTGTTCTAAACTTTTATTGGAGACGACAGTCTGTTTACAACAAGTCTCTCTGTGACTGGTGACATTTTAAGAAGATGTGATTGTTTGTTCTATGTTTGCTCTCTTTGTTGTATTGATTATTTACTGTATGTGTTTTTCACAGCACTTCTGTGAAATGGGGGGGGGGGGACAACTGTGGGACAAAAATATTTCTGCATGGATTTCTTTATTTAAGGTCATATTTGACTATTTTGATGTCATTAATACTGACTAATAATAAAGAAAACAATAGATGAGGTCAATAGAATTACAGAAAAGAAGAAGAATGTAGGGAACCACATGGAGCAATGATGTAATAAATTAGGGGTGCAGCATTAATATGCATTGGTATGTTTTGGGGGTCTAATAAAAGCTTACGTATGTCATATATATATATGTTATATTTTTGTATGAAAAACATAACCTTAGAGATTTTTGACAGGAAATGAAGGGACGGAGGTGGGAAGGGCCCCCAACTGGACCGTAAACCACTTGTTCCCCAGTTAAGTTCTAAAGTGAGACACACACAAATCATCATGAACCAACTACATATTTGTATCGCTAGTTTAATTCCCAGCTGAATGTCAAGTGATAAGAGCTCCAGATTCTATATACTGTATATATATATATATATATATATATATATATATATATATATATATATATGTATATATGTATATATATATATATATATATATATATGTATATATGTGTATATATATATATATATATATATATGTATATATGTATATATATATATATGTATATATATATATATATATATACGTATATATATATATATATATGTATATATGTATATATATATATATATATATATATATATATATATATATACGTATATATATATATATATATATACGTATATATATATATATATATATATACGTATATATATATATATATATATATATACAGTATCTCTGTGTGACTTGTTGGCTCAGAACAGATGTGTATGTTTTTTTGTTGCATTTAAGGTTTGCATATTTGTATCATGTTAGATCAATAACACAGACACACTGACTGCTGCAGAAATGACCTCTCTGCAACCTCGAAGTGAAACCTGTGGTTTGTAACAGAGGAAGCGGTGTAATGCAACAAGAACGCACTGACACGGACGTGCATGTGCAAACAGTAAAATATCTCCTTCAGCAAGCAAATTTGACTTATTGATACCTTTATATTAAAACAGACGTGTGTTAGACACAGTTTATTATATATAGGCCTAGAAGGCTCAAAACCTTTAGGATAATATATAAAGAAAATACATTTTACAATGATTAATAAACAGCCGATAACCTCACGTCTTGTCAAATCCAAATATTCTCAAAGGGGAAGTTTTCCAATTTTTATTTTGATATAACAGTTGTATAAAGCCTTCTGCGGCTTCAGGTGTAAATACTGAGAAATTTGCTCTGAAAGTGTGAAATGGAAAATCCATCTTACAAATTGCGGTGATGCGGTGGAGATGATGGAGAAGAGGACGTTATTTGCCAACGTGAAAATGTGTCCTAATATGAACATTCCAACAAAAACATCTCTTCAAACAAATGAGAACAAATGTTGTATTATGTGATTTTCATTATATTTACCTCCTTCTGACCTCAATATAACACTTTACGGTAACTGACATTAACTGAGTGACCACTCGGCAGCAGCAGAGGAATGTGGAGAGTTAGAGTTCATTTATTTTAGTCTTTGGTGTTTCTCTCTTTTTGTTTTTTTGTTTCTTCCAGTCACATTTTAGTTGTATGTATCTGTATGTGTGTTAGGTTTAACACCAGAAAGGCCGATCTGAGTAGAGAAATTGTGTGTTTGATAAATCATAGAGGGACATTTGAAAATCTCAGATATTTTTACTTGGGATGTGTCAAATGTAGTCTTTTTATAGATTTAATAGGATAGGAACTTATTTATACATCACAGGAAAGAAGAGAAGCAACTGAGGGTAATAATGCTTCTGTCATTTTTTGTTAAATGGACTGTCAACTTCAAAACTACCGTTTTTATTACCAGTGTGTTTATATTTCAGCTTTTTTTTTTACTGAGAATACATCCTGTTAAGGAGGAAAATGTTTAGCAAACAATAACTACCTCGCTGCACATCCTCTCCTCATACTGGCTCTTGACCAGTTCAGATAACAGACGCCCATTCATCAAGTGATTCAGTATTCCCTGCGTTTTCAGTCAGCCGGCTCTCCGGGGCGACTACCCTGCCTGCAGAAAATGCTCAGCACTTTCGCACAACAAAGCAAAATTAGACAATTAAAGCACAAAGTGTCCCGGCTGAAAAAGTCTTGAAAAAAATGCAGAATTAAACCACAAGTGGAGCGAGGATTCGATGGTGGGAAGTGACCTAGAGCCTAATCCATATCTAAGAATGAAACACTGATAGTGACTGATCCAAAAAACTGATATTAAAACTTCCCAACAACGCATTCCTCTGCCATGAAGTGGAAAACACTTTCTCGACTGCTATAAAAACTGTAGGGATCTTTGAAGTTAGATGCACTTTAGTACAGTACTGCATGGAAATCCACTCAAAGGAGTATTCCAGCCATATAGTATTGCACTTAAGTGTAGTTTGTTAGGTTGTGGAACTCACAAGAGACAAAAATGGTCAAAATGGAAGCATCAGAGGACAAAATATTCTAACTTTTTAATCCCCAGTAAGACTCAAGCTCCAAAAACACTGGATAATACACTTCCCATGATGCAACTTGATAGCGTCTTTCATCAGAGCCTCCTTGCCTGGTAAACATCATTATCATTTTATCTGCTAAAAATGTGTAACCTGAACTTGATGTGTAAAATCGGTAAGATCCCCTCTAAGTGACATTAGAATATAGATGTTTAGGATGTGCTCAATACCTTGAACTCACTGTTCTCATATTAATCATTAAGAAGAATATTGATGAATGGTTAACTTCCTAGCCTGAATAGATAAGTCGTCTTACAGTCTGGTGCCTGCTCTCTGTTAAAAAAAACAAAAAACATAATGTTCCTTAATGATAACGTATCCGAGAATTCCTCATTCGGACATCTCTTGCATAACAAAGATTAAAAACTCAGGAAACTGTTCCTGCATGTCGAGCACACGCACTTCCACTCACACGCATGCACACGCAGACATACAGGCGCACTTAATACAGGAAAGTCACCAAATTTGGCATGAAGTGAAGAAAAGGGACTTCAAAAATGCATTAAATGACAGTACAATACATAGACGTTCTTAACTTAACACAACAATGAACTTTATTCATCCACCCAAAAGAGGAGGAAGTAACGTCGTAGCAGTGGGTTAAATTTACTCTCAGTCAAAAGGTGATATATTTATGAAAATGGTTCCTGGTTTCCGAACAGTGATGTTTGTTATTTTAAAAATCAAAGGTCGGATTTGTTTGGCAAGCAAAAGCCACGAGAGATTCTCTGCAAAATGAACAACTTGAGATGCGCATATAGGTTGTAGCATCCCAAATAAATGAACTAATGCATCATGAGTGTGTGTGTGTGTGTGTGTGTGTGTGTGTGTGTGTGTGTGTGTGTGTGTGTGTGTGTGTGTGTGTGTGTGTTTTAACAGGATGTTGACCTCTTCCTTGGCCTCTGTGTTAGCCAGGAAGAGGTTCAAGGAACGCCACCAGAACTTGGGGTTACTTTTAAAACGAACAGACATTTTAACACACAAGTTGTTTCACTCACAGGATACAAACACGGCAGAGACGGCTGACCCGACACCAGGTCATTGTCATTGTCATTGTCTTTATTTTTGATAGTTTGTACCCGGATCTGTGCCACCTACACTAAGCTCAAACAACTTGTATTGTTAATTTATTATTAGATTATATTAGCTGGATTCATACTTGTACCCCTCACTGTTAACGTACTTGTCTTCTTAAGTTCACCTCGTGATTCGACTAAATTCAGAGATAGTTTGAATGAACCCTGGTGGTCACTTAGAAGAAGCAGTTTTGTTGAAATGTCCGTATAGTCGGAAAGTGTATTTAGTTTTGTTATCGTGCCCTGCTCTCACACCTTCTGTCACCATGGAGACAGGACGGGGGGGGGGGGGGGGGGGGCAATTAACAGGAGGGTGTCACCCCTCGGCCGACCCTGTGACCACTCCACCCTCAAGCTCGCACGCACTCACACGTCGAAGCAGCGATGAGTTGAGAGTCACAAGTGGATGCGTCACGGTACTCAACTACTGGAGTTTGAGTCAGGTTCAGTCCCCGGTGATGGGAAGCTGGTGAGGGATCATGTCGCTAAACTTGCGGGAATAAATCTGGGGAGATAGTTGGTGCCTGAAGAGGCAGGTACTCACAAGTACTGAGTATTGTCCCTCTGAGTATTGTCCACACAAGTACCCTGACTTCTTATCGGCACTGCCACCTCCTGGTGAGTCTCGGTGCTCACCACTAAATACCCGCGTAACTGTGTCTCTGTGTAAACACACGGCTAGCTTCATGCCTTTGGTATTCCTTCACTTTATCTAAATTAATCTGTAAACCAACAGATATCATATTATAAATTAGTTTATATTGTACCGTATGCAATATTTTAATTGTATACAAATCAGACTTCTTTTTGCAACCAGAGGAGTCGCCCCCTAATGGACAGTAGAAAGAATGCAAGTTTAAGGCACTTCTGCACTGGCTTCACTTTTCTGACCAGGATGTTGCGGCCTGAATAAAATGAATAAAAGAATACTTTTTATTATAAGGATAAATTGCACAGATATACCTATGTATACATCCAAGATACATGCGATGATTGTGTCATGCAACTGTTGAATTAGGCCACCTTTGTTGGTCCAAGTCAGGCGCTGGATTTAGTGTGAATTTGCACACATATGAGCACTTTGTACAGTGGATCATTGCAGAAGTCGCTGAACAGTCTGAGTTACATTAAGAAGAAATATAAATGCATTGAAGGAGACAATATGTTAGTACATACAGTGCAATCACAGCACATTTCTTATACAATGATTTCTGCAGTTTCTCACAAAGCTCACCAATGAATGAATCAAAAGAAACCTTAATGAGTACTTAATCAGATGTGATTTGTTTTATTGTTATAGTAATTTAATTTGAATGAATGTCCTCTGACATAAGTATGTATCATGTTGGTTTCCAATGCTTTTTGTAATACATGTTATTTTATAATTAAAATACATGTATTACTCATAAATCAATCTATTATATAAGATATTTATTAATATCAATGGGATGCAGCTGGTCGCTTTTTGATTTAGTATTTTTGAATCTTTTCTAAATGACGGTTGCAGGATGATGCTAGCTTGTGTTTACAACAGTCATGACAGTGAGATGCATGTGTGTGTTTTTTGAGAGCATCGTCCCCACCCTGCGTTCTCAGATACCAGCTCCCTCGTGTGTCTGGGTGTATACAGTTGTGGTCAAAAGTTTACATACACTTGTAAAGAACATAATGTCATGGCTCTCTTGAATTTCCAGTTATTTCTACAACTCTGATTTTTCTCTGATAGAGTGATTGGAACAGATACTTCTTTGTCACAAAAAACAGTCATGAAGTTTGGTTCTTTCATGACTTTATTATGGGTTAACAGAAAAAGTGATCAAATCTGCTGGGTCAAAAATATACATACAGCAGTGCTAATATTTGGTTACATGCCCCTTGGCCATTTTCACTTCAATTAGGCGCTTTTGGTAGCCATCCACAAGCTTCTGGCAAGCTTCTCGTTGAATCTTTGACCACTCCTCTTGACAGAATTGGTGCAGTTCAGTTAAATTTGATGGCTTTCTGACATGGACTTGTTTCTTCAGCATTGTCCACATGTTCTCAATGGGATTTAAGTCAGGACTTTGGGAAGGCCATTCTAAAACCCTAATTCTAGCCTGATTTAGCCATTCCATTACCACTTTTGATGTGCATTTGGGGTCATTGTCCTGTTGGAACACCCAACTGCGCTCAAGACCCAACCTTCGGGCTGATGATTTTAGGTTATCTTGAAGAATTTGAAAGGTAATCCTCCTTCTTCATGATCCCATTTACTCTCTGTAAAGCACCAGTTCCATTGGGAGCAAAATAGCCCCACAGCATAATACTACCACCACCGTGCTTGACGGTAGGCATGGTGTTCTTGGGGTTAAAGGCCTCACCTTTTCTCCTCCAAACATATTGCTGGGCATTGTGGCCAAACAGCTTGATTTTTGTTTCGTCTGACCACAGAACTTTCCTCCAGAAGGTCTTATCTTTGTCCATGTGATCAGCAGCAAACTTCAGTCGAGCCTTAAGGTGCCGCTTTTGGAGCAAGGGCTTCCTTCTTGCACGGCAGCGTCTCAGTCCATGGAGATGCAAAACACGCTTGACTGTGGACACTGACACCTGTGTTCCAGCAGCTTCTAATTCTTGGCAGATCCGCTTTTTGGTGGTTCTCGGTTGACTCTTCACCCTCCTGACCAATTTTCTCTCAGCAGCAGGTGATAGCTTGCGTTTTCTTCCTGATTGTGGCAGTGACAAAACAGTGCCATGCACTTTATACTTACAAACAATTGTTTGCACTGTTGCTCTTGGGACCTGCAGCTGCTTTGAAATGGCTCCAAGTGACTTTCCTGACTTGTTCAAGTCAATGATTCGCTTTTTCGGATCCATGCTGAGCTCCTTTGACTTTCCCATTGTAGCGTTTGTGGGCGTTTGTATCCAATGAGCCCTATTTAAATGGCCTCAGAGAAGTCACCAGCTGTAGTCACTCATAATCACTCACAAGAAGTTAAGAGGCCATGCTATGAAGCTCATTTCATTGACACAACTTTCTAAGTCACCAAAATTGCTAATTCATGTTGCTGTATGTATATTTTTGACCCAGCAGATTTTGTCACTTTTTCTGTTAACCCATAATAAAGTCATGAAAGAACCAAACTTCATGAATGTTTTTTGTGACAAAGAAGTATCTGTTCCAATCACTCTATCAGAGAAAAATCTGAGTTGTAGAAATAACTGGAAACTCAAGAGAGCCATGACATTATGTTCTTTACAAGTGTATGTAAACTTTTGACCACAACTGTACGTTTAATCCTGATGTATAGCTTCCTTTGTGCGTGCCTCTCCACCAGAGGAACACGCAGACGCACACAAACGCTCATATTTCACTGCTGACAGACGTCTTTTTCATTGACAAACCTGTTCGAGATTAACCGTGTTCCCTCCTGAAAAGATAAGATACCGACCCAAACCAGAGACAAACACGTTTCAGCTGTCTCTGACTCTTTCTACGCTCGCCGTCTTTCTCTCTGGTCTCTTTCCGGTTTTGTGTCATTTCTCCACAATTTCCAGGAAAGACTAAAATGCTGCTTTAAATAGCTGTCCTGTTTGTTTTTTCATTTATTTTTCCCATTGACAAATTTGTTTTCCTTTTTCTGTTTTTAGTTTTATCCAGAGCAACAGTTCCTGAATACTCACTCACCATTGTTACTAAGTCATAGTAACTGCTTTGTGTTTCACGATTTGTGTCATTAAAACATGCATATCTACTTTAGGAACCTAAAGTCCTCTGGGTTCTTCTCCTCAAGTGCACTTTAAGAAACATCATATTAATACAACATTTAAGTTGACTCTTGCAAGACTGATCTGCTTACAACAAAAACATTAACTTTAGTATATGATAGAGGGTGTGTGTGTTGGGGTTTGTGTGTGTGCGTGCGTGCGTGTGTGTGTGTGTGTGTGTGTGTGTGTGTGCGCGTGTGTGTGTGGGTCAAGGTGGGACAGACAGGAAATGGCAGACAAGAACAAAACTTCCCGCGTGAGAGGAGAGAGTTCTACATCTTCCCTGTGTGTGTGTGTGTGTGTGTGTGTGTGTGTGTGTGTGTGTGTGTGTGTGTGTGTGTGTATTTGTATATGTTTAAGGGGTCTCACAGTCCGAGGGGATGCTCTGATTTCCTGCCAAACACACACACACACACACACACACACACACACACACACACTCACATATGGAAGTCCCGAGATGATAACTGTAATGTCGAATATTTCATGCTATGTTTCCTGTCATTTTTTTTTTTTCAGCTTGTGTCATGTTATGGTCAATGTCAGTGACTCTTGATATTAACATGGACATCTGGCCCTCATGTGAATACAGAAGAGAACATTTTAAAGGACCACTGCACACATTCATACTGCCGTTAATAAAGCAGACGTATGTCTCATTCACTTACTGTAACATTGATAGAAACCCTCCCTAAACTAAGGCCAAGATAAGGATGAACCCCTTGAGGCTAAACATGAAGGAATTCACTTCTTTTGCACCAAACACTATCTCCACCCTTTTTTTATTAGTTGGAACTCAACACATGTTTTAGTAATTCATGGAATCCCTTGAGTGCATCTCCTTGATACAAAATAATGTTTTAATTCCTACCCTCTGGTAAGTTTTTGTTGCTTGTTTTTAGTTTTTACTTTAGTCTTCGTCTGATTATCCTCCTCTTTTAGAACACAGTGTAAAGAAAGTCTATAGGTGGCATCAACCCTTGTTTTACAGCAGAATAAAATACCATTCTTCACGTTAGACTACATTACTGACAACAGTATAGTTGTCCAGTGTGAATCTCATGACTTGCACATTAGAAAATGATTACAGTTTAAGCCTCCAGTGTGATTTTGAAATAATTAACTATGTAATATTAACATTGTTTCCTCCTTGATGTGTTAGCATTTTTGTTTGTCAGACAAGCTATCATTATTAGAGTGGAAAAGACGAATTTCATCATAAAATCCTGGAGATCTATTTAACCGTTTACAGAATGGTTCGGATTTTCCTCACAGTTAAATCAAAGAAAATGCATTTCATCCAGCAGCATATGATTTTCTCATATATAGCCACTCACTACTCTGATTGCTCTAAACACAAACAAAACAAGGCAAAAAACAAGGCAAAAAAGAAGTAGAGTAAATTAATTTTTATTACACTTTTGGACTGTTGTTAATGTCGACAGAAAAACAGTGAAGTACAGATTTAGCAATGCACGACCATCTTAAAAAAAGAAAAGAAAAACATAACGCCAGTGTTTCCCACTTAGTGTCTTTACCAGTACACAGGACTTCATGTTGCAATCTGTCAGGGTATGAAAACAACTTGTGAATTTCAAGGACTTTGTTTTGCAGAGAATCCACATTCAACGAGTTATCCTTCCTTATATTTACTCTGTTGATCTGATCTGGCTCGTCTGTGAATCACGAGGAAGTGATGCATACCCGAGGTGATGTGGATGATTTCCCAATCTGTGTTCATGGAATGCAAACAGTCTTATTATGTACAGCAGGTTCACAGTGGCGGCACACAGACGCACACAGGGATTTCACTTAAGTCACTTCTGTGTAGCTCAAACTGGGTAAACGCCGTCTCACTCATAAAACACAATTTCTTATCACACGGGAACCCAAATTGAGTTTGTTTGGTGTTTCATCTTATTACCAAGATTCTCACTGGTGACAAACCACAAATAAAGTCCTGACGTGATGTATATATACCGTATATACATCCATACTGGCATATCGCGACAGTGAATCCAATTACATTTATTACATGTATACAATTTAAACACATAAATTGGAAAGCCACATTTTCATTCAAAAAAATGCTTTGATTAGCGTTTTGTTATCATCACAAAAGAAGCAAACAGCTTCGCTCTCTGGACTGCCAGGTTAGGTTAGATTAGATCACTTTCACAAGGTGAACAATAAGTAATTCATCCATTTTCTATTAACAACCCACTGAACACTCCCAACTCAGCAGCCTGTGAGATGCTTAAGACTTAATACATACACGTTACAAATGATAACACTGATACATGTGGTCGTATGCATACATACAGAAGGTGAATGTTGACACATTCAACATTCAAAGTCCACACAATACATTTATACTGAGGATGTCTTCACACTCCAAACCATACCCCGTCGTATAGGTCCATATTATAGTCACAGTATTTCCAAACATGTTAATGATATTTCGAACAATGTAGAAATCATAAAAGAGACAAACCTTCTTAATTTTTCCCCACACTTGTTTCCCATTAATCCAGGTGCTACAGTAAATGATGGCGATGTTGTTAACACAAATATCAACATCTGCATATCACATTTAACAAAAATGTAAAAGTGGATGTAGGGCATTTTCTTTTTATATGAATTTGAGGGGTTACAAATCATATAACCAGAATTGTGTTCATATTTGTGTGTGTGTGTGTGTGTGTGTGTGTGTGTGTGTGTGTGTGTGTGTGCTTCTACACGTTGGTTTGTGGATTCTCAAGCGACCTGACAGGAAACCCTTAAAGGAAATCTTCCTTCTCCCAGAATGATCCTTCCAATCAGATCCAATCTTTCTTTTTGTCTTCACATTGTCGAATCTCTCCCGTTTTCTTCCAGTAGTTTGGAATCGCCTTACATTCTCCTGTATTCCAGTGTTTCTCGTTTTAGGCTTCGTCCTAACATCTCTAACACCTGTCCTACCTAACAGCTCTCAATATCTCACCCTGAAGTACAAAAGAGGGCACTTTGTCTTGATGGAAGGACACCCTGGTTTCAATCCACATGCTAACGGTACATTAGCAATAATGATCATTCTTTATTTTTATTTGAATGAAAGTAAGTATTTTGTTGTAATATTTGCCTCTTAGCAGTTGGAAATGGGGTACACTTTTTTGCTATAATGCTACAGGAATATGACTATTTTAATTGGGGTAAGTCTACTTACAGGTTTTGGGGGCAGGGGTGATGTAATCTTACATTTACTCAGGTATTTTCCTCTTGGAAGGAGGAACCAGGTGTGCAGGCAGCTCCGATGGCAGTTCATGTCCCTCCAGTTTCACTTTTATCAGGTGATTGGCCAACGCAAACTCCTCATCGTCAAGCATCCCATCCTTATCGATGTCGGCCAGCTTCCAGATCTTTCCCAGCACCGTGTTGGGCAGTTTTGACTTCACCATCTCCCTCTTGGCGTTGGCTCCAGTCACCTTCCCGTTGACGGGGGACAACGTGTAGAAAATCTCGTCGTAAGCCGGTTTGTCTCGAGCGACGACCCAGTCGGCTTCGTCGATGCCTTCGCCGGCCCCTTCGCCGTACCCGTGGCCAAACGGGCCGTCCAATGTGCCGTCGAAGGCACCGCCCTTCACGACCGGGTTGGGACGCTGGTTTTCTTCTTGGCGCACCAGCACCATTAGGCCAGCGATGTCGTGGGCCAGCATGTCATCCACCGCCTCCAGGAGTTTGGGTTTCAGAGGCTGGAATTTGTTGAGATCCTGAGAATTGAGTTGGTCCTGAAGGAGACAATGCAGAAAACAACCACAACACACGTTTAGATCTCATCTTTCTAATCCCTCCATCTATGAATCCACACAGCTCTTCCCCGTTTACCTGCATCTTCTTCAGACTAGGAAAATCTCCGGGTGATATCTGATGCTCTCGTTCGATGCGTTTGTAAATATCTCCAAGACTGCCGATCAGTTCTTTCTTCTTGTTCTCCTTCCCAAACACAGTGGGCATCTCTTTCTTCAGTGCGCTGATGATGTAGGCATGGACCTGCATTGTGAGAGTGAAAGCTCATTTACTCAACGGAAGATTTACAGCAAGTAAGCAAGTCGGCCTCTTAAAAGTTCTAGTATTTCAAAGTTATAATACATTTTAAGGAAAATTCCAACCGTTGATGTTGATGGTAAATGTAGTCGATTAAGGGAATAAATCCCCCAGTGTGTGCAAAAAATGACCAAAATCTGTTGTTCTTCTTGCATCCTGCTCCGAAACATTTATGCAGACTATCGTTAAATCAACTGGGACAAAGGATTTCACAAATTTCACTCATACTTGCTTTGTTTTATCACCGTCTCATCCTCAACCTTCATTGTAACGATCCTAATAAACATGAAACTAACATTGTAAGCCGCAGACTGTTGCAACCCTGGAGTCCGGGGACACTTAGCACTCCTTTAACCAGAATAGTCATACAGCACAGCATATAACTAGCAAAAGTAACGGGAAAAAACATTTTTGTTATGTTGCCGTGGTGACATTTTTTGTGGGTTTCCCTGAATCCACCTTGTGTCCTTGAAGCTCATCACGCAAACTCACACACACACACACACACACACACACAAAATCAGCTGTCAGACAGGAAAGGAGGCTGAACTCTCGGTTTGATAAATCTGTGTGTGTACTAGAGTGTGTGAGTGTGAGTGTGAGTGTGTGTGTGTGTGTGTGTGTGTGTGTGTGTGTGTGTGTGTGTGTGTGTGTGTGTGTGTGTGTGTTTGAGTGGGCGCATCCTCAGTGTTTCCTCGAAATACAACAGACAGTGGCCCGTCGTCTGTCATACCTGACTTCCTGTGCGGAGAGGAAACAGGAAACAATTCACTCAGAGGAGAATGACCACACTTGTCTGGCTCTATTGGTTCTGTGAGAGCGAGAAGCTTTTTCTGTCAAGGTTAACAGCTGGATGGGGCGGGTAGAGCGAGTGAGTGACGGGAAGAATAAATAGGAAACACACACACACACACACACACACACACACACACACACACACACACACACACACACACACGTGCTTAAAATATACACTCGTCAAATAACATCCCAAGAGAAAACATCACCTCTTCGCAGATTCTCCATCAGCGAGTGTCCTTTCATTCGTGCCTTACCTTGGCTAGTCTTGCCCTCTTGATCAGATCGTTGAGTTTCCTGAGCGCTGCGTTTCTCGGTAGAGACTGAATGTCCTTAAATAAATCCTGCTCCTCTGCTTCGAACAGCTTCCTGTTGTCTGGAATCAGCAGAGGGTGGGACCAAAACGAGCCGATGTAGACGCGGATCACCTGTCAGCGAGGGAGACGGACAGAAAATCAACAAGACAAAAGGCACAATTCAGCTAATAGCATCTCACGGTTGACTCTTAAAGGTAACCTCATTGATCAGATTGTTGGTAAACAACCCGATAATACACATTATTGTATATATCAGTCATTCCCAGTCGCCAAATAATATTTCTGAATTTCTTCCATCGTCTTTTAACATTTATATCTGCAGTACACGTTGAGCCTGAAATCGTGAGAAGACAAATGTCTTCTCACGATTTATAGATCAGGCCTGTTGTGAACTGATTTTTAAAAAGGGAAAACACTGATCTATACGATATTCAATAATTTCAAAATCTAGTGTTTTATGAAGATGAAGTCGAGGTATAAAAAGAGGTGCATTATATCCACAAATTGCCCAGATTTGGAAAGTCTGGCAACAAACACCAGACAAGATGGTGGAAAGCTTTAAACCCAAACTCCTCCTGCTCACTATACCTCAGGGGTGTTGACTATTTTCCCCAGAGACCACATCAGGGCACCGTACACTCTCATCAACTGCTGGGTCTCTATCTGGTCAGCCTTGTTCAGCACAACCCTAAAACAACAAGAGAGAACAGTGTTGATGTTGACCGAAAGCAAAGAGCTGCTGACAACAGAGTGTTGATGTGAACATTCTCGTCTCTTTTGTGGAGAACTGGATATGTCTGTAAGTCAAAGCAAACACGGCAGTACCGGATCTTGTCTTCGTGGTTCTTCAGGGCTTTTATCACCTCTGAGAACTCATCAGAGATGTCCAGTTTGTGGGCGTCAAACAGTAATATGATCCTGTCCACTCGCTCTGCAAACCACTCCAAGACAGCTGCAAAGTCATAGCCTGAGAGGAGGGGGATCCAAAAGAGACATTAGGTTTTCGATTAGGAAAGACTTGAAGGTTTAGTTAAAAAAAAAAGAAGAGATAATTCATTGTGTTTCTCTTTGACTTCCTGTTTCTTTGATCCCATCCCATACCAGTGTCAAAACAGCATTTAAGAGAGGCATTTGAATTCAACCTCATTTTTGAGGAACAGGTCAGTCCACTGAGTTTTTTGTGAAGATGATCAACATTATGTATAATCTATGACCTGCGTCATGAACAGCAGCTGTGATGTTGCAATTTTCCCCGAGAAGAAACTATTACAATGGCTTCAGGTCATAGAAGGCAATTACAACATGCTGAGAGAAAAGAATGTCTGTTTACAGATGGAGGCGGTTCTGCCAGGGCTCAACTAAGTGGAGTTTTTAAAACTAAATAATGAGGGGGGGGGGGGGGGACCAAAAACAATGATATTTTATTGTCTTACTTGGCTCAGATGTTTTTTGTGGGAAATGCAATCATGGCGGTAATGAATGCTCGGGAATGAATGGGCTAATGCCTCCATACTGCATGAATAAATGATTCAATGATTAAGTCTGTCAGCAGGAATACATAACTGCCTCCTTTGACTTTCTATCCTACTCAAGGACAGAACCGACGCTTACGTGGAGAAATTCCACAGGATATGAGAGGAGAACAAAGGACAAAAAGGACAGAACGAAGGATTAGTGAGCTAAAGTTCCCAAACAACACTGAAATACGCATAAGAGATGCAGATTCAATGGTGAACCTGCTACCGCTGAGATCATGGGAGAGAAACTAGGAGCTGTCAATTGATAGTAAGAAGCTTTATGTTAATACAGTGAATGTCAAATTAATTTTGTTTGAGAAAAATGTCACTTGCAATCTTTGTACATCGCTTTTAGTAGACATAGCTGCAATAAAAATGCCACTTTACACATAGTCACTGAACTGCTGCTATTGCTACTGCTGCTCCTCCCAGAAGAGGAATAGTAATACTCAAGGTATACGAGTTCCACAATGGCTATGTGTATTTATGTAGGTATATTTATTCTTGTGTCGATGCTAACATGATGCCTCGAAGGCTCCCTTGCCAGCAATTATTAAAAAAAAATGGTGTTGTTGGGTGTTCAATAATTCCTCACTGGGGTGTGAGCAAAAGTTAGGCAGCTGTAGCAATAAGTATGCAAAACATGGAAATTGGTTTTAGCTGCGTCTTCCTGTCCTAAATGAGCACAGCTGAGAGGAGACGGAGCTGCTTGAGCCAAGCTGTGGAGGGTTAAGAGAGAGAGAGAGAGAGAGAGAGAGAGAGAGAGAGAGAGAGAGAGAGAGAGAGAGAGATACCTTGATGTTTTGAATTTTAGTGGATCATTCTTCACAGGAAGCACTTCTCACATGATGTGGGGAAAAACAAAAGTCTAAAGCTCCACATTCAATACGCTGATTGTGGTGAATTTCCATTATCAGGATAACTGTCAATATCGTCACGTGTGTGACACTATCATGGCAGAGAAGTGAAAAATAGAGCCTGATTTAAAGAATACGGGACTGTCAAGTGAGAAAGAACAGACTCACATAATGTTGCTTGTCGGATTTATTTATTTATCCTTTATTTATGCAGATGGTCCTTATGATTTGTTAAATATTTAGTTTTTCATAAAAAGATTGTTCAATAAAAAATATTTATTTATTTATTAACAATATGTAAGGTAAAGTGATTACAGTATGTTTTAAGTATATTTTGATGATTATCGGGATAATCATCAAAATATAAATATAATATAAATCATTATTATTTTGGCCAGTAAAATCGTTAAACAATCAAGTTTAATTTTGTGGGGCTCATGAATACCCATGATATTTTTGTTCAGTTTCTTATAACTTACTGTATGTACAGAGATAATATTTATGTCTAAGGATGACACTAGATTAATGCTGTTGGAGTATCAATGTTATCAATTTGAGAGGCCTTACTTAGAAAATTTGTTTCAATTTGTCCCCCAAAATATTATTTTGTCTTAGTTGTGGAAATTTTGCTTTAGGACTCCTCCTATGGAGAACACAAATGAGTTGAGATATTTCATGGACAAAAGTGTTCATCAAATCATGTGACAAGAGTCTGTTGAAGAACGTGTAGCGGTCCATAAATTCTTCAAAAGTATCACATTATTAATTAGCCTTTTTGAAGCTGGTTGATGCTCAGGTTTATTATCTACAATACCTCCATATTGACATCTATGTAGAGAGCTATAGCCCGACTCCACATCTGGACACACACACAAAAATAAACACAGACATTGATGAAAACAATGGAACGGGGTGAAAGAAAACGTATGATAGCATGAAGAGACACACAACATACAGATGTAGCATGAAAACATGAAAAACAAAAAGGATGGGATGAAAAGAAAATGAACACACACAAACAAAAGCCTCGCCGTACACACTTACACACACTCTGTCACCACACAAAACACAGCTGTGCTGACTCAAGTAGACGTCAAGTTTAACCTTTTTTTTTTTTTTTTAATACATCCAACACACAACCGCAGGGTCACACCTCACTGTGCTGTTTATTTGGTTTGACAAGGCTTTCACGGGACACTTTGACCGGACAAATAGAAAGTAAAACAGAGCTGATGTCGGTCTGCTTCAATTAAACTTCTTCCAATTGTGCCGGCGGACTGTTCACTCTCTGTTGATTCTCCGCTGAAAAGCTGCAGACAGAAACGTTCTCATGACAAACATTAATCCAGACCCAACCCTGCTATGAAGTCATGCGCTGAACTCGATGACCGGAATATGTTCCTTGTTTCTATTTAGCCTTCGTACATTTTATCACGGCAACACTTTTTAGATACTGTCCATGCACGACGTTTTTGGAAAAAACAGAGGAAATACTGCCTCGGGTGGGGATAGCAAAACAAACAAACAAAAAACTCAATCAAAGCATGAAAAATCATTGACTTATAAATAACAAAATGGTGATATTGATGCTTTTCACGGCCTTTACACCTGAACTATTGAGTGCAGGTAAATCCTATTGAAACAGTCAAGACCTGTTACGACCAAGTACAACTCTATTGATACCGTCACAGTGTTGCGTATTGATAAAAGCACCATTACAACACAACATATTTAGTGAGTGTTTAGATCGATAGCACCCCTATGTTTAGTTTGTGTTGTTAAATCGTTGAACATACTAGGGATGCAGCGATCCGACTCTTTCAGTCCCGATACCGAAACCTGGGCTTTGGGTATCGGTCGATACCGAGTACCGATCCAATACCGGTGTTAAATTAATAAGCTGTATGCCTCACTGTGTGGAATTGATTGGGATTATGTCCACATACAGTCCTTTTCTGTCAGAAAAGATCTACTCCCACAAATAGGCTTTTTGGTCTTTGTTATATTATATTATATTATATTGACAGACAAGGCCAAAACAAGCATCACTATCATTTTCAACGTGAAGCGCCTAGAGCGGCCACACAAAAAAGGGCCTAGCGCTCAGAAAAAAGACGAATACATGGGCCCCACTGTGACAGATACCCAATCCAGCTATTTGAGTCAGTATCCGATATCGGTACCAGTGCGTGCCTACAACATACAAAACCTTCCTTCTTTGTGAGACTGTCAGCACTCAATGATTAATGCCAATAGAGTTGGTAGAAGACACTATCAACATGGGCCGAACTGAGCTACATGGACACGAGAGTACAAACAAGGGGAGAGAATGGACAGAGGAGCAGAGGGAGAATTCAAAGATGGACAGTGTAAGAAAGAGTGGGTGAATGTGGGAAAAGTCTAAATTATAGCCGTCTTTTATTATCCCAGCTCTTTTGTTGTATGTTAGCGGTTGGTATGGCAATACCAGCATTTAGCTCCGGGAATGCCAGCCGGACACACATCAAACTGTAAGAGAGCCCCGAGGAATTCTTGTGAGCCTTTCACACCTAAACTTCTCTTCAAACTGTAGTCTCAGCGTTCAGTTCGACACCACGGCTGGGATCCGTCCCCTGCTGGTTCTCTCACTTATTATTAAAAATCACAGAGCTTCTATTTGATCATTTCAATTTTCTCTGTGTTTTAATTCCCATGAGCTGACCTGGGTGTCAAGAGATAAGCACCAGTGAATAATCAAATTGAGATTATTGTTTTTTTGTGTAAAAAGATGGGATGCATCAAGAAACAATGTCATCACATTAAATGGCCATGTGACACTCTCTTTTTTTTTTCTTCTTTTACATTAATTTCAATTGTCCCTTAAGGTGCTTCTTCTTATATTTTTCCATCTTCATATTTATATGAAGATGCTAGTTTGGAACATTTGTTACAAGTCATAGAAAACATCCTTATTTCCCTCTCTTAGTGCAATAAATGCACATCTGCATCACAGTCAGAGACATTCTTCTGATATCTGTTATGCCATCATTTCATAAAATAAATATAGCGTCTGTTTGTCTTTGCAATATGATCATAATACAAATATAATAAAGAGTGTCTTGTTACCTCCAGTTTTTGTGAGTAATTGTAGTTAATGTGATAAATGTATCATGTCTCTCGTGATTCTGGGGGTTTTCCAAAATTTGCAAATGATATATTGAGCTGCCTGCTACAAAAAACACGTCCAAGCATTTTGTGTGTTGTTTTTCTCAATGAAAGTATGTCGTCGACTCATCACAGTAAAACTCACTAAGGAATGAAATGTAAACAAAGGGGAATCTAACAGTCCCTAGAATGATGTTCTGAACAGTACTGAGCGAGAGAGAGAGAGAGAAAGAGAGAGAGACACACAGACAGAGACAGACACAGAGACAGAGAGAGACAGAGAGAGAGAGAGAGAGAGAGAGAGAGAGAGAGAGAGAGAGACAGAGACAGAGACAGAGAGAGAGAGAGAGAGAGAGAGAGAGAGAGAGAGAGAGAGCATTTCAAAGCTCATCTTTGCGTCGCCGCTTCCTGTTCTTTGAAATGAGTGAAGCATAATCCTCCTGATAGCTAAAAGCTAAAATAAACACACACATCCAAAGGAAACGCTGACATCGTAGTTCAGAGTTCAGTGGGACTATAGGGGGCTGCAGCTGAATGGGTCCAGTGAACGAACGCTGACACACATTCACACTCATTAACATAAACAGAGGAAGAAAAAGAGTCTTACCTCGACTGATTCTCTGTTTCTCTCCGGACAGAATCCCTGGTGTGTCAATCACACTGATGCTTTCCAGCACTGGGTTAGGCAGCTGGGCACACACAAACCTAAAACACACACACACACACACACACACACACACACACACACACACACACACACACACGCACACACACACACACACACACACACACACACACACACACACACACACAAGGAGAGGAGAGGAGAGGAGACGAGAGGAGAGGAGAGTTGAAAGAAACCCGGACAGAGGTGTAAAAACGTTTTAACAACAAACATCGTCCCATACCAGACCTCTTCCTCCCTCTTACCTCCTTCTCCTCTATCTCTCTACCTCCAGCTGGATAAATACTAACAGGTTAGCGGTCGTCCTCACTGTGAACCCCACTAATCCCCACTGACAGTCAGCGTTTCTTCTGTCTAGTTTCAGCAGTGGTGGGGCCCTCACAGCGAGGACACTATACCGCAAGAGTAAATACTTTTTTGGCACTTTTCCTTTACCAGAAGGATGACTCTGCACAGATGACTGGCTGTGTGTGTGTGTGTGTGTGTGTGTGTGTCTCTCAAACACACACATGAAGACAGCCATTAAAAAAAGAAAAGCCTGACCAGTGAGCAGAGGGAAATTCAATCACGCAGGAATGTAGAGCTGTGGTGTGGATTTTCACTAGTGCTCTCACTCTCCCTTTCTTCCCCCCCCCCACGTCCTCACAGCCACAGGTCTCTTAACAGCATCTGTCATCTAGCACTTTGGGAAGGTGTGCAAGTGTGTTTACCTGTTGAGGAATGCGTTTCCAAACGCGTTCAGCTTTCTGAAGGGCTTCTTCGGGTCAACCACCAAAGCGTTGCCGGGGATGACTCCTTCTGTGTCGCCGTGCATCACCGCGATGAAGGAATCCGTGGTGGGTTCGGGGCCGATCCGCATACCGGGAAAGTCCTGCTCCAACAGGTAGCTGTAGGTGAGACGTAGCATTACATAAAACAAGGCAAGAGACCAGGTTGTTTTTTGATAAACAATCCTTCCAGAAGATGCTATCTGAGACAATGAACAATAGAGTAGAGGGCATTGTGAAGCTAGGTACCGTACAGTCACATTAATATGACTTTATAAGACATTAGCATTCACTTTTAAAGTAATTGTCTTGGAAGAAAATTATGTTACTTCAAAATAATTAAGCATTCCTGACAGAGAATGCATATATGTTCTCCAACCATGGGTTACTGAGTCAACAAGGGGTATTTCTCCAGTTCCACAACTGCCTCATATCAGTTATAGCATTCAGAGTTGACTGAATACCTACAGTCAACTGTAGGCAGCAGCAGGACAGATGTGTGCTACATCTGCAGGCTCTAATTAGATTAGAGCTGCAGTGTTTGGATGGTAAGACGAAATTTTAAAAACCACCTAAAAACAGATCTGCCTTGAGTTATAAGCTGCTGGAACAAAGATTAGGGGAATTTTACATCCTCGTTTGCTTCATAGGCACAAACTCAGCCGCAGTGAGTTTGGTTTAAGTTTGTTGTTGTTGTTGTTGTTGTTGTTGTTGTGTGGTTGGTTCAGACAAAAAGGTGGAGAGATAGTGAGCTACTCAACCACAAGAGCACGGTGACTGCTGTCAGTAGTGGCGATGACCGCATCACATTGCGGGACACTGACACGCTGCAATCTGATAGAAGTGAACATAACAATAAAGAGGAAAGCATAGCCGTCAGCCTCTTGGACTCACTTAAGTGTTGCTCAAGGACAATTACCTTAAACACATGTCAAAACTAGTTTTGGAATTCCTTAATAAGGCTAAAATAAAGATATGTAGACTGACCTAAGAAGACGAATCTGTGCAAGAATTTGGTTAAACTCTACCGGTGCCAAAGAGAATGAACACACCAGCCTGCTAGACGTTTGTCTTGCTTGCTGATGCTGTAAAACAGCTGAAGGTGAAAAAGGTGAAGAGACCGACAACCATAAATTAAAGTTTAGGTTTTGACCTGACACATTTTTTCAGGAGACCTGTAAAGAAATTCCACAAACAACTCAAAGTTGTGAACGTGTTATGCTGCAAATGGGTTATTATGTTAAAAAACGTACAGCTGATGCTGATTTAGGTGTGAAGGGTTCCCCATCTGTTAATTCGGTGACATCACACATGTTGCAAATGAGGATCAGTGAGTTTCTGTGTGAACGCAGGCCATGAAGAGGAGATTTTGGCAAAAGATTTACGGCTAAAAAAGGACCATAAATTTAGAGTGCGAGTGTGGGCTGAGTATGCATTTTAACTGCTGCCAGATGTAAGGATGGTTCGCTTATACGTCTTCTCTGCGCACACACACACACACACACACACACACACACACACACACCTTGACAGAGGAGTCAGCCGTGCCTGGTAGAGCCATCCCTGTGCACACATGTCTGTGCAGTGTTTCTGGTGGTCTGTGCGGAGGTTGTGCAATGCATGTGCATCTAGCAGATTGCATGTTCAACATGACGATCGTACTGTATGCATGTGGGGGGAATTCACACATTACACCATTTAATCTCTCACATTCCGCGCAGAACGCTGTCAGTGAGATACAACTGAAAATTCACAGGCACAGGCTTCACTAACCGTCAAAGTTGAAGCACCTTAAAGATCACCTTAAAAAGATAACTTGGATTCTGGAGATAATTTGCTTTTTAAAGTGAAAAATAAATCAAATTCAGCCTTAAAAAGAAAGACAGGCTCAGATTAATGTCCTCTAGATAACCTCCAAAGAAGAGAGATTACACTACCCTCCATGCATCTTCTTCTCCTTTCAGCTGCCAGACAGACATTCATGCACATTTTTATGACTTTTTAAATTCCCATCAAGCCAAATGTGATGTAACTCAACATCATTATTGTCACTTCTCCTTGCAACGTTTCCAAGACCTGCGCTGCTCCCACATCCAGAATCGCCGCTATATGCAGTGAAAGCGACGCTGAACCGAGGGTTACTCAGCACTTTGTGCATTCTGCATCCTACTGTTACAATGTCCGCGGAGCGGGGGACATGTGGGTGTTGTCATCGGGGAGAGAGAGTAACAAAAAGAGAGGGGGAGAGTGTCAGTGAGAGGGAGAAGAAGAGCGAGCACTGCAGGGATGTCTGCTCTGTCCGGTCTTATAGCAGGAAGTCACTAACAGCATCCTCTCTCTGGCTTTAAAAGGCTTACCCCACTAATTACCCACTATGCTCTGCAAGTGTGTGTGTGTGTGTGTGTGTGTGTGTGTGTGTCAGAGGGCTGTGTCGTTAGTAGCAGTTCTGCAGTTCAAAGAGGCCCAACAACCGGCTGCCACACATATACCCCGATACCGGAGATACTCCAGATCACACAACTCTGACTATGGAGCATTATTTTAATACTAAAGGAGTTCATATTAAATCTGAATTTAAGTTAAGATATTTGACTGGAAATGACTGATAAAACTATCACTGAGGAACGTGTGGCAGGTCTGACATGATGTCTGTCGTGGTAATAAAGAGAACTTAAGTTAGTTCTAAGCAAGCAAACGCTGCTTTCGCTTAATTCTTGGCTAAAAACAACAAGCTTTGTTAAGTTTACGGGGCTAATTCTAATCTCCACCTGGTGTTTTATAAAGCAGGTCCCAAGAACAAACCCTAATGTGAAAGATGTCCATCTGTCAGTCTAATCGTACGCACACACACACACACACACACACACACACACACACACATATATAAAACATAGATATATACACACACACAAACTGCAGTGCTATGCAGTACTGCCTCCATATGTATTACGTTGGCATGCCTGTGAGTGTCTTATTGGCTGTCATATCAACATGTAATGGATTAAATAAAGCTTGCAGAGGTGTGACTCCTAGTAGTTAATCTGTGAGTGTTTGTGTGACGACTGGTCTTTCATATTCAGTTTGTTTTCTATCACATGAACTCATCTTCCTCTCTCTTGACAAACTTCTTCAGGGAAAAGTCAGTTTGGGTGTGTCGACCTCTCCCTCTCTATCTGTCTGGTGGCCTCTTCATATGTGTGTGTGTGTGTGTGTGTGTGTGTGTGTGTGTGTGTGTGTGTGTGTGTGTGTGTGTGTGTGTGTGTGTGTGTGTGTGTGTGTGTGTGTGCGTGTGTGTGCTCGCTGTTTCTCCTCACCGTATGAAGCTTGTCTTGCCGGTGGAGTACTGTCCCACCAGTAAGACCATGGGCTTGTTGTCGAAGTCTGCATCCTCCAGAGCCGGAGAGTGGAACTCGTGGAACTTGTAGCTCTCCTCCAGCGGCAGGAGTTTGGTTTTGTAGAGCTTCTTAAGTCCCTCACTGACAGTCTGGAAGACTTCTGGATCCTTCTTCCTCCTGTCGTCGGTCCCAAGCCAGCTGAACATGGCTGCTTATTGCTTAAAAGGCTAGTAAAGCCTCAGATAGGTGTAACTTGTCAGAGATGCTGTTTGTCACCTGTCCTCACTTATAAGACGAGATGAAGAGGAAGATCTAACCTCATTTAAAAACAAAGAACTTAAAATCCACCTTTAGCTACAAACAAGAAAAGATAGTGAGATATATGTGCTTAAAATAGTCACAAGTTATATCTCAAATTGCAAAAATATATAATAATTGAAGTCAGTCAGTCTGTCGTGCTTCACTAGAGTGGGTGGTGACTGTTGTTGTTGTTGTTGTTATTGATAATATTAAGGCTTGGTCTGGTGTTACAGTAAGCCCAGTTGAAGGTTATTTTGAGTATAATATCTACAGCTAAAAAAAGAAAAGAAATCTAAATTGTTTAATTTTCTTATCAGGATTAAAGCTGACCCTTCTAATGCGCTCTCATCATCGAGTCCATCGGTCCTCCCAAGTCCAGGCCACTTGTGCTCCTGGGCCAAACAAAACAAGATAACATCGCATTCAATGAGTTGGTTTTCGTGCCCAATCTATTTCACTGAACAAACACTTTGCCCTGTACAAGCCTAAATCATTCCGCTCATGCACAACATCACGTTACCGCTATTCAATTCCGTCCAACAGCGAGCAGAGGAATCCCAAAAATGATGCACCGAGCTGCTGTCAGAGCGCAACCGCCGTTATTGTTCAACGGCTCCAGCTCCTCTGCACACACAAAAATAAATAAAAAAACTACACCAAAATCTCTTAGGGGTCAACTGTATGTTGTGTACAAAGAAAAACACAAATTACGCGTAGCCTGTTTTGCGAGTGCTATTGGTTATTTTCTGTCACCGCGCGGCGCTGAATGTAGCAGCAGCTGATGTCCTGCAGCTCAATTTAAATGCCGAGTCGAAGGAAACCCGAGCCCGGCGGAAGTGCCCAACGGCTGGCAGTACACCGACCCCACCGAGGTCCCGCCCTAGTGATGCGCGAGCTGTGGCAGCTGAAGCGGCGCAGGGCGGTGCCATGATGGATGGAGAGATGGAGGAGAGACGGAGGAGCTGCTGCTTAACGACAGCGCGCCACCTAAAGGCACTTGAACGTTACACACATTTTAATATCTCCCCCTCTCTCTAAAGTAACAACACAGCGCTTATTTATTATACACGTTCGTTTTATGTCGACCATTTCATAAAAACTATAAGTTTGATTCCAAAATAGGAAAGATGGAATGTAATTAAGCAATCAATTAAGCGTTTCTGCTTGATGATTTTTACGACATACAACAAATAAACCAATTTATAAAGTACTTTAAGCAGCAGCATATAAAGTAGGCTATTATAGCTGCAGCATTAACGTGTTGTACACATGCAACTAAATATAAGACATCAAATACGATTCTGAAATGGGCAATGCTACAAATGAGGAGGCCTACTTTTACTTTTGTTACTTAAAGTATATTTGCCTTTTAATACATTTGTAGTGTTACAGCTTTTAATGCATGGCTCTTACTTGTAACTGAGTATTTATATACTGCTGCTGTTACGTTACCCATATTTACTTAAGTGCTTGTACTTAAGATGAGGCCTATTTCCATTTTGTGTAACTTGTAAATCACAAAAAAAAATGTTACGACTCCATTTAACAGTTACAAGTTTATTTTAAGATTACGATTTTCCACAGAAAACAAGATTATAAAATATGATATGATGTATGCAGCAAAACAGTAAAATGCAACTTAATCGTTTATGCTTATTAATCCATTAATGTGACAATCATTAAACTCTCGGGCGGTGTTCATGATTGGTGTTCACAATTTGACCAGCAGGTGTCTCTACACACTCTCTTGTTGCATCTTGTGGAGGCAGGTGACAGGAATGAAAGTTGAAGTTGAACCACGCTTCTATTGTCTGAATATTTTGAAACAGTAGATTCGTCCTGAGAATGTGTAAAAGCTGGTAAGAGTACAAACCTCTAGCGAGAAAAATAGAATAGTGAACAAGTTCACTTTATTATCATTTCATTGAGTATAGAATCATTCTGTAGTATTGCTACATACAAAACTATGAAAAACATATTACTGACTTCTTCCCCGGAGTAAAACCATTTACTCAAAATCGATACGACTTCATGCACAGCATCAAACTCATCACCGCATTGCAGATAACAGTTGTGGAAATACATGAACCTAAAAGTACCTGTAGTTTCATAATTTCCTCGTACTGTAGCTTTCGATCAATGCAGATTACCAGAGAACATTTTAAGGAATTTCATAGCTGAAAATTTCCCCAAATGAGGAAGTAAGAAAGCACAATGTCGGTAACTGTTGAGTTTAGACAGTCAAAGTGAAAATGTCCTTCATATAACGTTGAGGTATAACTTCATGAATGATTAGAAAGAGGAACAACACTGACAAAAGAGTGTAATACTCTCCTCCATTATTATGTAGTGAAACATAATAACAAACGGAAGTGCAAGTGTACTGTGCTTCAGTGATCTGTATTCTACGCTTGTGTTAATGGAATGCAGAAGAACCAGTTGCATAACTTGTAGATGTTACAGTGTAAGAAAACATCCTGCCAAGCTTCTGAACACCTCGGTAACATTGAACTGCAGACAGTGTTTGGTTGTAAAAAAAAAGAAAAGAAAGAAAATTACAGAAAATTCATGTTGCCATTTTTTTTTTGGGCAAAGGCACAGATAATATTGACACATACTGTAGGTCAGACGCAGCTTCATCATTTATAAAATCTCTACATTGAGTATTAAAAGAATAAAGAGTTAAGTGCTGTAGGTTTGACTTCATATATGAACACATTAATCACAATGATAGATACGGTATTTTCCAGTCAGTATTTTCTTCATTTAACATAGTCAGCAGTGATGGATTTGTATTAAAAGGAATGCTGCAATCACAGGCGGACACAATGAGGAAAGAATTACATTATGATTCTCAGACTAAAACAGGAACGATTCCTGAAACCTGAAACTACCGACAACTTCTACCGCTAGACAATATCAAGTAAACACGGATGTGTCTAGTCACGGAGTATCTGCAGTAAACTGTGGTTCACAAGTAAACGCCAGAGTAATATTTCTTTGTCGCATGTTTCGCACGACCACTAAATCACTGGAACTCACAAAGATTTTTGCAATCTGTCTACAAAAGAAATATCAGGAAGAATACTGTGGATGACGGTTATCCCTAAGAAATTAATTGATTAGTGAGCTAGGTTGTGCTTAAAGTGTAGGTGAACACATAAGTTCCCTCACAGTCGATCACAGAGTGACATTGATTAGTGTGATTTGTTAATCCGATAAAGTTATGATAATAATAACATTCACAGGTGTTAAAGGAACCCGACTACAGTACTAAGTGCTCCTAAGAATTGTATATGTATTCTAAATAAAACAAAAACATTTAAGTGTACATTATAAGTGCAGAAGAAGAGCTTTTTTTGGGTAATAATGGGGTAAATATATTGATGAATATCATCTACTCGTCCATCAAGATTACCAAATTCCATCTGGTCAAAAAGTCATCGCCTCCCTCCATCTCCCTCTGTGCCTCTGCCTTTTCCTCGGACCCTTGTCTTACAAACACATTTTCCAACCTCAAATCAACCTCCTCTTCCTCCTCCTCCTCCTCCTCCTCCTCCTCTCCCCCTTTCTCTCGCTGCATCAACCCATAAATCTGCGGCAACACTAGGCTCCTGGTCTCGAGATTCCAATCAAAACAAATATTTGCCTCATCCTCCTCCTCCTCCTCCTCATCATCATCTTTGTCTATTTTGTGTGCAGAAGCCATTCTCAGAACACCATAGTCATCTGGTAAGCAATCAAACTGGTCAGAGTGAGAGGTAGGCATGCCTGTGGTGTTCTGAAAGGCATAAGCAGAAAGAAGGGGTACCTCCTCATTATCTATCTCTCCAGCTCTCCTTACTCTCACCTCTCCAGCCATCTCTTTCCCCATTCCTCCCCCCTTTGTTGGTAGATTTAAAGGAATTCCGAAGAGGCCACTGGTGCTTATAAATGAACCAGGTAACTCTCTATCCTCCTCTCCATCCACCTCTTGCATAGCTCCTCCCTGCAAAGACAGTAATGGTGCCTGAGTTTGCGTCAGCAGCCATGCATGCGCTTGTGTAAGTGTGCTCGTCTCTGTCCACGTGTGTCCACCGGACTGGCCGTCCTCAACCCTCCACTCCTTTTTCTCGTAATTGTCTCTGGCTGCGCATTCCTGGTCGTCACCTGTCAGATTATTCCCATCTCCTCCTCTGGTAGCGATTTTAGGAGCAACGCCAATAAACCCATAGTCGACTGACGAATCATCCCAGGGTTCCTCGGGCTCTGGCGGCAGTATTTCGGGCTTCTGGGAGGCGTAGCCCAGTGGGTGATGTGCGACATGTCGCGGGAACTTGGGGCATGCGGGGTCTGATATGTCACTTTCCGGTTGTATCTCCTTGATGATGGTGATGACGATGAGGTTGGGATGCTCCGGGGGAAACGTCAGAACGGGCGGATGAAAAGCAGGCGGGTCCTGGAGGTTGAAAGAGCATGGGTCAAACTCCCAAATCACTGCTTCCCAATTAGTCTATAACACACCTTTTGTCATGACAAGTAAACTGGTCTTCCCGTGTAAAATTGGTGGGAGTGCCTTTTTAACCCTTTAACACAACTTTTCATTACATTAAAGTCCCAGTAAAACGGAAATCAGAGCTTCTTTAGCTTTTGTACTGTGAGTATTCCCCAGTGAAACTGAATATCTGAGTGGTGTACAGTTACAAGAAGGATTTAAATGAAATCCTTTGCATTTGATTGAAGGAGGGAGTGCTTAGAATTTATCAACCTGTCAATCACAAGGAAGCCACGTTCTAAAGCACACCCAGCTTTATCGTCTATTTTACTCTATATGTGACCATAATTCACAAAATGAACATCATGCTGTCATCAGGCTGGAAACTAGCGAATGACAACATAAACTCAAGGGAGAAGTTGGGTAATTTTCTCACAGCACTTTATTGAAAAATAAAGTAGTAAAATTGCCAGTGTGTGTGTGTAAAAGTGTGTGTATGCATTACCAGTATATATGGGCTCTTCTGTCCTTTCCCCGTCAGGTAGCAATAAAGATGGTAGCCAACCACCGCCACCATACACAAGCACACAGATGGAACAACGATACCCACGACCACGCGCTGCAGCTGGCCAATCACAGGGTCTGGAGGGAGACGGGGAATCAGGAACATGTCACACAAATACAAACAGATGTGTGTAAAAGTACATATAGGAAATACTATGTAAACACCTAGCCGTATCAGAACTCATTGTATAAAATCTAAAACGCACAGTTATCAAGCTAAAATCGACTTTTCTTTCTTTTCATTTTGGAAATGTACAAACTGATTCACCAACAACGAAACACTCCAACATCATTTTGTCTTTGGCTTCTGCACCATGTTTAGTCACATTCCTTTCTACCTGTCAAACAGGGAGCGACATATTGTCCCCATCACACAGACGCACCCATTGGTTGTACCTTGAGGCGTGGTTATGCAGTGCCATGCTGAAGACTCGCATTGGGCCGGCATGGACAGGAATCTTGTCTTTGCAGAGAAGCAGTACTCTGTATTGTGCTCCATCAGTGGATATTTGTACGAACTGGAGACCGCTGGGAGATGGAGCTACAAACAGACACGCACAAAGATGCTTGATTTAACCGCCTGTCTGTGCCAGGAGGGTGGGACAAATATTATATATTGTGACTCACTGTTGTGCCGCGATGGTGGTTTTCAATCGAGAGGTTGTAAATCATATGGGGGTATAGTGCTACCATGGACATCACCGGGGTGTGGTTGTTAGGCTGATATCTCATTGGTCCCTTGAGAGTGATGATGGCGTTGTTGTCCTCTATTTCCACAGAAACCAGTGGAGGGCCAAAACTAGCTATATAGATAGAGCAAAAGGTTTAGTTTGGGGTAGGTATAAATATGTCATTTTTAGACAGAATGTCACTTTAACTTACTGTCCGTCTTTGGATCAAATCTCCTTCGTGTCAAGGCCCACGGGGAGATTGCTCCCCGGGTCACAGCACGAACCCTGGCATGGTATCCCTGCTCCAGATCCCACGTCTCATTGCTCAGATCACACCAGTTCCGCCCTATTTTTTTACAAAGCCACACCGCCCTCCAGTTCTCCTTTTTTTTCCCGTTGCTGCCCTCGACACTGTCCCCGTAGCTGGGAAAGACAGAGCAGACCCACACAGATCAGACGATGACTGAGTCCCTGCACACGCTGGTGCAATATAATGGAGGAAGTGAGATCAAAACACATTAATTTCCTTGTGCATTTCCCCTTCAAGCAAGGAGCTTCAGATTACACAAGTTACTCGTTAGCTCTAGTTACTTTTTTCTTTTGTTTTTTTTGTCTTTGTCTCTTTTCTCTGCTTCTATTTGTCTGTAAATTCCTTTGAGACTTGCTGAAGAACAGCCTATATAAAAAAACATTAGTTTAATTTTGAACCAGGTAAAGTCCAACGTAGTTACAGTAATGCGCCAAAAAGGAAACAACTTAAAGTATATACAACTTGAAGACAATACATTTGTTCTCAGGGTCACTTCAGTTAAACAAACTAATTTTATTCGTATTTTTTATATTTATTTTTATTTAAAGTCTCAAATCTTTACTTACATGACATACTCCACTCTAAAGTGTGTGTCATCCGGTGTGCCACTTCCTGGGAACCATTGCAGCACATTCCTCAGATTGACTGAGGAGAAGGTCACATTGATTGGACTTGGGAGCGAGGAGGAGACTGAGGAGAAAGAGGTTGAGAATGATAAGAGACACATTCAATATAAACTCATGTTTGTCACCGGAATTTCTACAAGTTTCCCGTTAGCTAATGCAATGTTACTTTTGAAGCAGATTTTTTTTTTTATTGACTTCCTCTTGTATTTACGATATCACAAAAGTACATGTTAATAACCTTGTGCTGTGATACTATTGGCTTTCATGAAACACAATAAAATATAAAGGAGTGAGTTAATCAATGCCTTGGCAACTATGTGCATAGTAACAGCGGCTAGATCTGATGTTTACTTAGTATAAATCAATAAAGTCTTTATTAGTGTGTCATGCATGTAATACGGCAATCCTGCGGGGGCTTAGAAGACACCACAAATTAATTTGTTCCTTAATAATATTTGCGTAACGTTTCCAATGTAGGTTGTAAATATGAAACACTTTGTGCTGAGGTTGCCTTTTTAATTGGGTATTTGGGTTAATTGGCCTATTGGGTAAACATCATAAACCTACATGGAAAAAGAAGGAGCCCTATTAAATCATATCTGCTCCACAGTGAGTGCCAGGTCAGTCAATGATTTATTGAATCTGCACATTTCACTCGATGTCATATTCAAAGCCTAAAAAATACTCTAATTACACTTCATATAACTTTAGCTGCTACTTACAGTCAGTCGACCTAACGTAAATAAATAGTAAAGAGCGGATACACAAAAACAACAATAGTACTCATAATGTTAGTTAAATGCAGTCATACCTGTGCAGTGCAGAGCTCCCAGGTAGAGAAAGATTAACACTGTCCACATCGCTGTAAGGAGCGCTCATGTTTTCACAAATTCACAAGAAACACCAACATTTCCGACCCTCCGGCAGCTGCTCAGCCGCTCCATCGGCCTGTTGGGCTCCGGAGGCTCTGGAGGCTCCGTAAACCTCCTCAGACAAAAACACCCGTCAGTGGTCCGATGTCTCCCCACACGATCACAAAGAAATCAGCTAAAACAAACAAAACACGTTAAGAGCGGATTAAGTCGGAATGGTTGTCCCTCAACGACAGCTCCTGTAATGAACACTTGGCGGTGCTTCCGCGTGTGAGGAAGGAATGTGACCTCACCTGTTTGCGCACATTACACTTGTGCAAGAGAGTGTGTACGCGTGTCATACGATAAGGAAGACTCGTAGCATTGCATCCGTAGTAAAAGGAACAATACTGTGTAAACAACAAACAAAAAAACATTAAAAAGTCCTGCAAAAGTAAAAACACTCGTTAACCAAATGGGCCATATTATTAGTCGCCTTGTTGAGACCAAGTAATCGCTAGTCTTTTTCATATTGGCTACAGCCGAGACTTTATACAGGGTTGAGTAGTTAAGCTTTTAGTTTAGCTTTTGTTTTTGAATCAAAAAACAAAACAAACATATATATCTATATGTATATGTGTATATATATATATACACACATATATATATATATATATATATATATATATATATATATATATATGTGTGTGTGTGTGTGTATATATGTGTATATATGTGTAGATAAAAGTGGGTCTGGATGTCAAAGTCTTTGGGTACTTATTACATCTTTTATAATATCTGCAAATTCACATAGGGCTATTTTTGAGTAAACGGCCAGACTTAACTCTTTATTATTTTAAAAATACATGCCGACTGCAATAAGTAATTGTGAAAACTCTCGAATGTATGACATAATAACCATACGTTTTAATTACACAGGAATTAGAGCTAGGCTACGCATCATGATGATAGAAACATGAAGCGGAACTGTGCATCTTGTGTATCTTGTGTGTCTCCGGATTGTTTATGAGGTTGCGCGTCTCGCGGCGCATTCATCCTAGTGCCTGTTAGCATTTAGCTTGTTGATAGCATTATCTGCGCCTGTACTGAGAGGAGAAACTTGCTTCATTTGTATGATGGTTCGCTGAAAAAAAATCACTCTTGTTAATGCAAACATGGCGCTATCGATGGAAACGCAGCTCCAGAGCATCTTTGAGGATGTTGTGGTAATTTGTGTCTTTATTATTAACTGGTTTTAAAGCTAACATTAGTTAGCATGTCAGACAGCGTTAGCCTTTTTTCCATTTTATGTTCTCTAATAAACCTGCTAACCCTGAATATAGTTAACGTTACGTTATAGCTATCCATGCATATATATATATATATATATATATATATATATATATATATATACGTTAGTATATCAAAACAAATTGAGGTTTTTAGGTTCATTCAATGCACCTTTAATGTGCATACTTGCTTATTCACCCTTTACAATGTAACGTTACCTCATCACCTCATTTGAAAAGGTGTTTTCATTTTTTAAACCATTTGCAAAATGTATTGTGAAATTAAAAGTAATGTTGCTCATAAGTTAGATAAAGAAAGATTCCCCCTACAACGTTATTAATATAGCATATTCTCACTTTAAACTTAGTTAAGTCTGACATATGACTTCCATGTTTACTGAGATACAGTCTATGGTACCGAGGCAAAAGAGCAGATAACTGGTTTTATTGAGAAAAGTGGAAAGCTAAAGAGATACAAAACAATTAAAACATATTTTCCTCCCACATAATATTTTCTCAATTTTCTTTTTCTCCTCCTTCCCTCAGAAAACTGAGATGATAGAAGAGGCTTTCGCTGGGTAAGATGACTCCAGACGCCTCCTGTTGTTCTGTTATTATTAGGTTGAAGCCGGTCTTAGTCGAAAAAAAACCAAGAATACATTCAAATATACACTGTGAAATGAAATGCTGCAGTCTGAAACATCAACTGTGTTGTGTTTCAGGATGTTCATGGACACTCCAGAAGATGAGAGGACCAAACTGATCAGCTGCCTGGGAGCCTTCAGGCAATACTGGGGGACTCTGCCACAGGTGTCTAGACACACAGAGACAGACACGTGTGTGCACACAAGATGACGAATGATTGGCTGGATGTATCAATTCCCTCCGTGTCTTTCTGCAGGAGTCTCATGACCAGTGTGTGCAGTGGATAGTGCGGTTTATACACAGCCAGCACAGTCCCAAAAGGATCTCCTTCCTCCATGACTGTCTAGCAATGGCTGTGGAGACCAGTCTGTTACCGCCCAGGTACACACACACACACACACACACACACACACACACACACACACACACACACACACACACACACACAAGAAGGTGTACAGCATGCATGAAGTTACACTCTGGGGCTTCACAGAATCTAATATTATACAGTTGTTTGTTTTTGTTTTATTGGTTTATGCTTAACCTGTGATATCACTGTCAGCTCTCTGTAAATATAATCGATTAATCATCCTTAAGGTTTATGATAATACCATAATTAAAAGTATTACTTTTCATTTCTAAGATGCATAAAGTCTCATTAACATGTACCTGCAGTTTAACACTGTGCACTCTTCTCTGTTGTGTCAGTTATTTGTCTTAATCGTCCATCTAATGAATCTCGTCCGTCTGAAGGATGGTGTGTGTCGCTCTGATAAGCTCCGACAGTTTGGAATGGGAGAGGACTCAATTGTGGGCGTTAACTTTCAAACTGATTCGCAAGATCATTGGAGGGATGGACTACAAGGTCTCTCACACTCACACACACACACACACACACACACACACACACACACACACACACACACACACACACACACACACAGCTGAGATAATTCGTCAAGAAGTACAATGATAAGAAGCCACAGACTTCTGACACATTTGGACGTGCTTTAACAAGTTAATCTCAAAGTTGCTTTGTGTAAAATATTCTAGAGACTTGTTGCTGTAATCTCTGTCCGTTGTTGAAGTTTAAACCTTCTGTCACCCGATGTGTTTTCATGTTAAGCGTGTGTGTTTCAGGGTGTTCGAGACCTGTTGAAAGCTGTACTGGATAAAATTCAAACCATTCCGACCACTGTCAGCTCAGCGATAGTCCAACAGCTTCTGGCCGCCAGAGAGGTATGTTTCTTTAACTTATTAAATGTAATTGTTTATGATTTCTTAATGTTCTAACTTGTTTAAATTATTATAAACATACCAAATGTATCACTTTAACCTCTTACGGTGTGTGTATTCCAGGTGGTGGAGTACATCCTAGACAGAAATGCCTGCCTCCTGCCAGCATACTTTGCCATCGCAGAAATCAGAAAAATGTATCCAGAAGGACAGCTATCACACTGGGTATGGGCAAGTTGTGTGTGTGTGTGTGTGTGTGTGTGTGTGTGTGTGTGTGTGTGTGTGTGTGTGTGTGTGTGTGTGTGTGGCAACTATGATGTCATGTGTATATAATAAATCCCTCTGTTTTTATTTTCTCTCTCTCTCCCTCTCTGTTTGTAGCTTTTAGGCAGTTTGATATCAGACTTTGTGGACAGTTTCAGACCCACAGCCAGAATCAACTCGATCTGTGGTGAGAGACACACAAACGCACCAAACGCTTACAAAATATTGGGGGGGAAAAGATAAAGTTTTGTTCTCAAGAGTTCTTGTTTTCGGCAAACTCTTCTTCAATCTTTGCCGAAGCTTTAGCAAAGTCCGTTCCTTTTTTAAACTAAAGGTGAGAAAGGAAAATCACATCTAACGGGTAAAAAGCTGAATATGCACAACTTCTTTTCCCAACAAAAGACGAAATAGAGTTTCCATTGGGCATTCTGTGGCTTACTCAACACTTGCATATATGCCACATTGCCTGCGACTCACATACTACGTGTGCAGTGTGCCTGTTTAGTCATTCCATGTGTGATTGTGTCCACAGGACGGTGCAGCTTGTTGCCAGTAGTGAACAACAGCGGAGCCATCTGTAACTCCTGGAAGTTAGACCCCACTACTCTCCACTTCCCTCTGAGAGGCATGCTGCCGTTTGACAAGGTATCATATAAACCTGTGTTCTACGCAAGCATTTACACACACACACACACACACACACACACACACACACACACACACACACACACACACACACACACACACACACACACACACACACACACAAAAGCAGTATTGAATTGTAATATTGTGTTTTTGTAGGACCTGTTTGAGCCACAGACGGGCTTGCTGCGCTATGTATTAGAACAGCCGTATTCAAGAGAAATGGTGTGCAACATGTTAGGACTCAACAAGCAGGTACGACACCCGTTTCTGCTACTTTTGCTCCGTTGCTTCTATACCAGGCCCCACTCCTGCACTCACTGTCCCTTTTTAGTTACTTTTCTTTTTCCATTCGTCCTCCTACCTGCTCCTGCTGTTCCTTTTTCCCTTTTGTTCTCCTTCTTTTTCATTCTCCTCTCGTCTGTTGTTCTTTTTCTCCTCCACTTATTCTTTGACCTCATCCTATTCTGCTCTTTCTGTTTGTTTTTACCTGATCTTTGTTCTTCATATTCCTTTCTTTATTTTAATTTTAATTTATTGTGTCTCCTCCCCACCCTGGTAACACAGCTATATATATATATATATATAAGACCATATGTAACGCAAGCCAATGCAGTGAGCTTGACCCATAATGCACTGGTGTTCGTTTTCCCTGTTGGGTTCATGCAGTTTCAACTCAGCCCAGCTCACAGTCTGACCAGCTCTCACAAAGTTTGTTGCTAACACAATAATCAGCACTGACCCAAAGCTCCGGTTTTGATTTTTTCCTCTCATTTTGAATACAAACAAATAACCCAGAATCCAGTTTGTCTGTTTGAATTGGCTGAGTTGACGCTAACTGTGCTGAACGGACAGTGAACGACCTAGCTCCTTAGTCACTACTTTCTTTCTCTCTGTCTCTCCTTTTTTCCCCTCCTCTGTTTCTTTCTCCTTCTTTCTTTGTTTCTCTCTCTTTTGTCCTCTGGTTGTGTGTTGTGTTTGTCTGTCTCTCTGCCTTGCGCTCTCTAGACTCTGAACATTGCCCAGGTATGTCGTTGTTTCTCTTCCTGGTCACCTGACCTACCCAACTAACCAGCTTAGCTTGGACGCTTAGTTTTTTTTTATCATAGAAATGGGAAAATGGGGGAAAAAAGAACTTGAGATGGAGTGAAGAGAAATGCTACAGAGCTTGAGATGGTCACAGCAGGGCTTTGTTGAGACTCAGTAGAAAGAGACAGACGTGGCCAAATAACTACCGGACAGGTACACACACACACACACACACACACACACACACACACACACACACACACACACACACACACACACAAGCAGACACAAAGTGTGACATGCAGCAGCAGGCTGATCAGAGTTTATGGGTCATTAACCGACCTTTCTCAATTGTTATCTCTGATTTTAATACAGCAGCACAGTAGGTACACAATACAGTCAAATGTATTGATTGAAGCCTCAGAAGGCCCATCTGTCCTGTTAATATTCAGTATCTGTATATAAGACCTGTATCTTCTGGGTAAAACAAGTAATCCTTCCCATAATAGAATTCCTGTCAAATTATAATAGTGCAGGCTTTTATGAATGGAAAACAAGCCATTACTAACTGGTCACCATGAATGCTCATAGAGGGGCAATAGCAATCATTTTACAATATTGTAATTGCTTGTTATGTTCATGTTTAATATTCTCTAATCCATCTAGTATTTTTCTATATCTCGTGGATATTTGCCGTGCTGCGGTCGATGCCCAATTTCCCTAAATTGATTTAAAGATTCTTTTACAACCCTGGATTGTCCTTGATGTCAACTGAGCTAACTCACACTCACCATACAGCTTTTTATTTTAGACTGAGACAACTTATGTATCCTCTGGACTTCAGTTTTTAGCTCCAGCCATGTCTGTGGTTCCAGCTAACCAGCAACACATTCAGTATTTCTCCTTCAAACCCTGCTGTTGACATTTCAAGTGCTGCTGCACTGCATGTGTGAATGTAGTCTGGTCCTTTGCCTGTTGTCAGTGAGGTCCTCTCGTGTCTGACCTCATGCTGCTTTCTGTCCTGCTGACCTGGGCAAAACCACTCTATTTAGACTAAATAGTGATCTTGACTCTTCTACCAATATAGTTTTATTATGCTTTGAAAATTGCAATTCAAGTACACTGCAATAGCCAGGCAGTAATCAGAGGAAGACCAGCTCTATATCTATATCAGTATCAGTGTGTTTATTTTCAGGGAGGCATTGTGAGTCGGTGGATCTTAATGATTTTCTTATCGGCATTTCTTCTTCTTCTTCTTCTTCTTCGTTGAAACTCACTTTTGACGCTGCAGAATAATAAAACCTTATTCCTACCCTTGTGCCATCCAGTCAATTAATTGCATGAGCGGAAAAGATAAAAGCGTCGACAATTAGTGTTGTGTGTAATTTGTAGAGTCCACGCTCTGCTGACTTCCTTTGTAACGCTTTATATACTTATCTTCTTCCCAAAGAGTGCCTCTCGTCTCCCCGGGTTAAGAGATGCTTCTGTAATTACAAAGTTGCACACACTTACATTTCACGTGCACAGACGGCTTAACAGACTAGTAGACATGGAAAAAATGTGGATTACACGAAGCAAAGAAATGCTTCTTACACTTGTTTTTTAGTTTTTTTTGATCAGGGTTTCTCCCAGGTCAGCCAGTGAATGGTTCTGATTGGCCGTCTGAGTGGATGAGTGAACTCTGACCTGTGTCGTGTTCATTAGTTGGCGCGCTGTTGATTTCTTGTTTGTTTTGTACCTTTTGCATTACATTCTTCATTAGTGGCACTAAGTGAACTACAACCAACAGCTTCTCTGCACACTTCACTTCAACACGACTTTTTAATGCCGATCACGGAATGATCAAAATGATTGAAGAGGAGCGAAATGAGAAGCTGTTAAGAGAATTAATTAAAAGGTTAAAAACGTACAGAAATGCTTGACGAGATGACTACAGTTTTCATTTATTTGGATATTTCCTCCAAACATTTAATTGTTCTCAGCTCCTCGGATAATTGGGTTACATCATTTAGTCATAATTAAGATCAATTCCACTGAGAGCGGCATTTGAAGCAATTTTAGCTAACAGGCCACTTCAAAACAGAGTCTGAACTGAATCGTCAGTGGCAGATGTTTACTTGTTTAACAGTTGATAACCAGTATTGATCTCTAGCAGGGGCAGATGTTTCACTACTGGGGCAACATGTGGGTTGAGAGACGGTTACCCTGAAATGTATTTGCTGTGGACACACATCAGTTTGCCAGTGGTTGACTTAAACATGTCTGTAGAAGAGGTGGATCATAGACCAGCCATACTGGTGTGGTTTCACTGTAACTGGCTTTGGGCCATTGGGCTGATTTCTTTGCACAGTAGACGGAAGATATTCCTGTGGATCCCTCTCTCTTTCTCTCTCTTTTTCTTTGTTTTTCTCTTGCCCTCTCTCTTACTGTGTTTGCATGTGTGTGTGTGTGTGTGTGTGTGTGTGTGTGTGTGTGTGTGTGTGTGTGTGTGTGTGTGTTTGGTGGCAGAGGAAGAGAAGTGATGGTAAGCCTCACAGTTTCTCTTCTTCTACCCAATCACAACACCTCCCCACCTTCCCAAACCCGTGAGCCTGCATGCAGGATGGTGTTGCACTCTTTGGTTCGGTGTTTGGTTTGCTGTGCCGTTCTTTGTTATATTGTACCGCTGTGCTGTGCTGTTTCTTGCTGCGTTGTGTGAAAGGGGCTCTGTTAAGTCCACTGGCGACACACACACACTCACTCACTCACTCACTCACTCACTCCTTCTGTCTGTCTGTCACAACCAACTCTCAATCACTTTTCCGTTGTTGTCTTCCGGCAAAAGTCCCATGACACCATAAACAAACAGACCGGATCAAGAAAAGGTTCATAACAAAGTTTTATTTCTCTGTAGGGTTCCTTCCATAATGTTGTCACACACTTTTAATAACGATCTGAGCCGTTCATTGGACAAAAACGAGTTTTCCTGGCAGTAAATTGACAGTGAGGAATGGCCCCGTTTAGCGGCCGCCGTCTGCAGCGGTGTCGCTCAATAGTGGAGCAATTTAAAAAAAAAAAAAAAAAAATGTTGTGCTCATTAGTCACTTAGATGCAAAAACATGAGAAAATAGAGTCTAGGTGGAAAAAGACCTTTTTAAGACCTTGTTAATCTGTCTTCCTGTCTCCCCCTATTATCTCCCTTTTGGCCATTTTTTTTCTTTCTGACCTCTCTTGCCTCCTTCCCTCTCTTCACCCCTCTTTCATCAAGTCCCCTTCACATATGGAAGTCTCAACATTGTTGGCTCAGATACCCCAATGAGGTTCACACCGTATGTAGTTCTGTAAGGAAATGTTTTGTTCCAGAAAAGCAGGTAACACTACAAGACCTCTGCTGAGTTCAGTTTTACAATATATTTGCGTTAACAGTATTTACATCATTTTAATGAAATTTTTAATGGGCAATGCACATTACTCAACATGTAAGTGTGGCGGTGTCACGCAATCAGCTAGTTATTAACTGCAGTCCTTTGGCAGGATGTTCTAAAACCAATTACATTCTCGTAATGTTCATATTTATTTGTCCGGATTAGCTTGTGACTTCGGTGCTAATTGGCCGCCGTGTGTTGACTCTCACCTATCATAACGACCCTGGAGCACATGAACCTCCCTCTGTGATTGATCCACGTAACGCCTTCATGTAAGAGTGTTGCTCTGGAGCTGCAAGCAGAAGATTTGACAAATATCTCACTGGTCCAAAATGACGACGTGACAATTTACCTGGAGCGAAGTGGACACTGCAGTGTATGTAGCACCAGTTTCTACACGATAAGGTCACGTGGAAATGAGCAGAGTATGTGGGGACGAAGGTAAATGTGGAAAGGAGGCCACAGGTTTATCCAGCTGACAGAGGCAGGAAGGAGAGGCCGTGCTGCATGCGAGGGATGGGAAGTGTTTTTATTGTGTCAATGTCGAACAATTGTTTGAGCATCTATTAAAATGAAAAGGTGTATGTGAAGTATTAACCATGGTCTCTCCCTCCCTCTGTCTGTCTTTCTTCTCCCTTCCTTCCCCCTCTGTCTGTCCACGTTTCCCCTCACCCTTTTCTCTCTCTGTCCTCTTACGTCTTTCCCTCCCTTTCTCCGTTTAACTTCCTTTCTCTCACGCCCACTTTTTTTTCTTTATCCTTTAACACTCCCGTCCTCTCCTCCCCCCGCCCCGTCAGCATAAGCAGCGTTGCCCGGTGCTGGAGGAGCAGCTGGTGGACCTGGTGGTGTACGCCATGGAGCGCTCCGAGACCGAGGAGCACTTCGACGCCGACATCGGAGGAACCAGCCAGCTGCTGTGGCAGCACCTCTCCTCCCAGCTCATCTTCTTTGTGTTGTTTCAATTCGCCAGCTTCCCTCACATGGTGCTGTCGTTACATCAGAAGGTAAGAGGAGGGGCGTGGCACAGGAAGGAGGAGTTGATCCAAATAATGGGTAAAAGCATTTTGTCTTGATTTGGGGAATTTTGTCATATAGGCGAGAAAGCACAAACATTCCAGGGAAGAAATGAAGTTGGTATTGAACATGAATGGGACATGAATGCATTCAGATGGAGAGGAAGACTAGATACTAGATACTCAGTGTGTCCTATAAAGTCCTCCAGCGGTCTAGTCCTGCAGCAGCATATCTAGGGTTAACTATTAAGTGTAGTCAAAGAGGAAAACACCAACTGTTGGGATCCATTAAAGATAAATGTAGAACCATCTGCTAAAAGGAGTAAGTTCATACCAGCTCTCTGCTCTTTATCGCTCTGAAATGTTGGTAAAAAAATGTGCAAGGCAAATTCAAAAGTGCGTGTTTAAATGATAAAACGTGTGTAGACTGATGTGACCCTTGGTGTTGAGTGTTTCTTTCTCTACAGCTTGCAGGTAGAGGTCTCATAAAAGGGAGAGACCACCTGATGTGGGTCTTGCTGCAGTTCATATCGGGAAGCATTCAGAAGAACGCCTTAGCGGACTTCCTGCCTGTCATGAAGCTGTTTGACCTGCTTTACCCAGAAAAAGAGGTACACATCTGCACCGATTTGGGTTCACCATTATCATCATTACTGCATTGTATTGGCTGTAGTGCAGTAGTAGTTGTATACGTTTTGGTCTGATTTTACTCTATAAGTGAGAGCTGTATAGGCGGTGCCGTCACAGTTATCCCTGTATTCTCTCCCCCTCCAGTGTATTCCAGTTCCAGACATTAACAAGCCTCAGTCAACTCACTCCTTCGCCATGACCTGCATCTGGATCCACCTGAACCGCAAAGCTCAGAACGACAACTCCAAACTCCAGATACCCATCCCACACTCTCTGAAACTACACCACGAGTACGCATCTTTAAATACTGGCTCCTCAAACACTGTACTCAGTTAATAGCTGAAATATAATAAACGCGTTCCTGTCTGTTAGGTTTCTCCAGCAGTCGCTGCGTAACAAGACTCTGGGCATGTCCGACTACAAGATCGCCCTGCTGTGCAACGCCTACAGCACCAACTCCGAGTGCTTCACTCTGCCGATGGGCGTCCTGGTAGAGACCATTTATGGAAACGGATCTATGAGGATCAACCTACCCGGAACCAACTGTATGGCGTCGGGGTCGGTCACCCCGCTGCCCATGAACCTGCTGGATTCGCTCACGGTGCATGCAAAGATGAGGCAAGGGAAAGCAAAAAAAATGATATAAAGAAGAATAGAACATTCAGATAGCTCCATGGATAATTGATCAAAATGCTTCTCTTTGTTCCTCTCTGTCTGTTTGCCGTCCTCCAGTCTGATCCACAGTATTGCCACTCGGGTCATAAAGTTGGCCCAAGCCAAATCCAGCATCACCCTGGCCCCCGCACTGGTGGAGACGTACAGCAGACTGTTGGTCTACATGGAGATCGAGTCACTGGGCATCAAAGGCTTCATCAGTGAGTTACAGGAACATTTAGGATTCACCGCCGTGTTGAGAAGTTTGTTATCTTCAGATTCAAAGTGTAATTTGCATTACCTGACTTCTGAATCACTTCATTATGTTCCCTGAAGACTAACTGTCGCCGGTTACAGGAGTGTTATGACTCTTCCAGCATGTCCCCGTCTGATTTATATTCTGTCTTCACTGCGTGTCCACTGGGTTGCATTTTGAGCAGACTGTTTTTTTGTCTCTTGGGGACCAGCAGACGCATGTTGAATAACGTGACACTCTCTGTCCGTTCAGGCCAGTTGCTGCCCAACGTATTTAAGTCTCACGCGTGGGGAATCCTCCACACGCTGCTGGAGATGTTCAGCTACAGGATGCACCACATTCAGCCCCACTACAGAGTCCAGCTCCTGAGTCATCTGCACAGTCTGGCTGCTGTGCCTCAGACCAACCAGAACCAGCTGCATCTATGGTAAGGTGATCATGCATTCAACATAATCACTGAAACACACGTGGTTTTAGAAGTAAACAGACTTTCCGGTACTGCGTTTTCTTCTGTCGTGGCAGTTTCTGTTAAACAAAGCACAAAATCAACTTTTGTCTTTGTTATTTACTCCAAAGATGTTGTACATCATTGTACTTGTGTTGTTTTTATTGTGCCTACCGCCACTGAAGGTAAGTAAAAAGACTCATCAGGGTGCTGACGGTCTCTCTCGTCGTCTGTCTGTCTGTCTGTCTTTGTGTCTCCGTCCTCAGTGTTGAGAGCACAGCTCTGCGGTTGATCACAGCTTTGGGGAGTTCAGAGGTCCAGCCTCAGTTCACCCGCTTCCTCAACGACCCAAAGACGGTTCTGTCCGCCGAGTCTGAAGAGCTGAACCGAGCCCTGATCCTCACTCTGGCCAGAGCCACACACGTCACAGGTAGCACTCACCCTGCTTCCACTTATTTAGCTCGTTTGCTTCTACTTTCTTTTCTTGAGGTCTTTTTTTCTTTTTCTCTTTTCTTTCATGTAATTCTCATGTTTGTTTCAAGTTCAAGACCTTTATTTGTTCTGGTTCTGCCGAAGAAGAAATAAAGAAAGAAAGAAAGAAACACGCATAACTAACTCGTATTAAAAATACGTATAAATACAAGAGTAAAAGGTGAACACAAGACGTAAACATTTTAGAAAGGGAACGGACGAACAAGGCACGGTGGGAGATGTGCTGATGCTACCCGTACTTTACGGAGTTGATTTATATCTGTTAGTTCTGACTCATCGTTATCTAAGGCGGGACCCAGAGGACAGGAACTTAAACTCTAAGTGCTGTCAGATGTGATGGATGCTGCTGCCGTCTTTTACGACTGTTGGTTGTAAAGTCCAGATGAATTGTTCTGCTCAGTGCCAAACCTTTTTTTATTTTTTTTTTATTTTAAAGATGCATACCAGCAAATAAATGAAAAGGTGACGACTGACTCAAAGAAATATTATTAAAACAATGTTATGATGATCTGTCAACCTGGATCTTTGCGTGGTGACGTCTAAAATCAATGTTCCTTGTTTTTTTTTGTCAAATTCAATTCTTAGCAGGTTTCTTTACACCGATTCATGAATAGATAACAGCAGGATCATTAGACGTTATGTCATTGTTCAGCAGGCTCACTATAACAGCAAACCTCTCAATACGCTGGCTGTCAAACTCTCAGTCTTTGGTAAACGTGGGACAGAGGGTGCAGCCTTTAGGGGAGCCAGGTGATGTTGTTGACACTCCAGAGAGATGTTCACTTCCTGTCTCTCTATGAGTGACTATGGTGACGAGGTCCACAGTGTTGGAGTCCAACCCAAAGCGCTCTGTGAGCTTCTGCACCAGCAGGTGGAGCTGTATGGTGGAGAAAGTCTGCCATGGTTTTTACTCCCCTCTGTGTGCTTGTATATGTCACCATGTACAGAAAAGGGAGAGATGAAATGAGTTGGCAGAAGTTTCTTTGCTGAGGTTGTGGACATTAAATCTTTATTTCTGCCTGTTTCCCCACATCATCTCAATCATATATATATATATATATATATATATATATATATATATATATATATATATATATATATATATATATATATATATATATTATTTTTGCCTGCTCTGTGTCTGTGTGTAGACTTTTTCACAGGGTCCGACTCCATCCACGGGACTTGGTGTAAAGACATCCTCCAGACCATCATGAACTTCACGCCTCATAACTGGGCCTCACACACACTCTCCTGCTTCCCTGCTCCTCTCCAGGTGCGCTACGGTCACTTGGGCATGAACGACGCTGACAGATTCAATTTAGTTTCACCTCGAATCGGATGCATTAATCCTGTTTTCATAACTCTCTCTCTCTCTCTCTCTGCCCCGCAGGCGTTCTTCAAGCAGAACAATGTTCCTCAGGAGTCTCGATTCAACCTGAAGAAGAACGTGGAAGAGGAGTACAGGAAGTGGAAGTCCATGGCCAATGAGAATGACATCATCACCCACTTCTCCATGCAGGGCTCGCCCCCGCTGTTCCTCTGTCTGCTGTGGAAGATGCTGCTGGAGACGGACCACATCAACCAGATAGGCTTCAGGTTTGATGGCAGGATTTTGTGTCTCACTGAAAATAATATATATATATATATATATATATATATATATATATATATATATATATACACACACATATATATATACATACAGACAGACACATTAAACGGTGTACAGAGAAATATATTTAAAATATCAAATTAACGGCAAATCGTCCTAATACAAGCTCAGTTCCCACCATTTCTGCCCCTCGTGTTACAATCAATGTCTCAGACGCCACAGAGTGCCTTTTGATGCAGCATGTGGTAATGATGCATCTTACCGCTGATGTTCAGGCATTTTGTTAAAACTAATTGGCCCGGGAGGGGGGGGGGGGGGGAGGAGTTCCCAAATCCCTGAACAACATCTGTGGCTAATTGATCCGGCGGGAGTATACAGTGTTGCTTTGAGATGATGAGCTTACTCCCGCCTGATTTTGGTGTCCCTCAGGGTCTTGGAGCGTATCGGGGCTCGTGCGCTGGTGGCTCATGTGCGAACGTTTGCAGACTTTCTTGTCTACGAGTTTTCAACATCAGCCGGAGGACAGCAGCTCAACAAGTGCATTGAAATACTCAACGACATGGTCTGGAAATACAACATCGTCACCCTGGACAGACTCATTCTGTGTCTGGTGAGGAGAAACTCGCATATATAGAAATATATTTAGATTACGTACAAGGTCTTTGTGCCTCACTTCCCTTTCCCTCTGCGTCCAGGCGATGCGTAGCCATGAGGGCAATGAGGCTCAGGTCTGCTACTTCATAATCCAGCTGCTGCTGCTGAAGCCCAACGACTTCAGGAACCGAGTCAACGACTTCGTCAAAGAGAACGCTCCTGAGCACTGGCTGCAGAGTGACTGGCACAACAAGCACATGAGCTACCACAAGGTACACAAAAAGTCGCTTGTGGTTGTTTTTGTCAGAAGTTGGATCCATCAGATTCAGACACACCTCATAAAACAGTGAAATGAAGAGAGGAACCCAGGTCAGAAGTCAACAATGTTTGTTGTTTCTTTACCAGAAATACCCAGAGAAGCTGTACTTTGAGGGACTTGCGGACCAAGTCAACCCTCCCATGCAACTCCAGCCTCAGTACCTGCCCATCTACTTTGGCAACGTGTGCCTGCGCTTCCTGCCCGTCTTTGACATCGTCATCCACCGTTTCCTGGAGCTCCTTCCTGTCTCCAAGTCTCTGGAAACGCTGCTGGACCATTTGGGAGGGCTGTACAAGTTCCACGGTGAGTAAGGACCGTCTCCTGGGATGTGAATGTCTAGGCCAGTGTTTGTGTCTCTCACTGATGTGTGTATTTACTTCTTTGTGTGTGTGCGCAGACCGCCCAGTCACCTATTTGTACAACACACTTCACTACTACGAGCGGCATCTGAGAGACAGAACCAACCTGAAGAGGAAGCTGGTGCACGCCATCATGTCTTCACTGAAGGTAGGAGGACACACACCGGAGACTGGCATCTTAGTCTTTTGTTTTAGTCTCTTATATATGTAATTACATATGTGGTATATCGTTTTATCTTCTAGGACAATCGCACCCCAGGGTGGTGCCTTAGTGAAACCTATCTGAAGTTTGGCATGAACGCCAGAGAGGACAACGTGTGGATCCCTGATGACACCTACTACTGCAAGCTGATTGGACGGCTGGTGGACAATATCCTTCTTTAATCTCCCCCTGCTGGTGGAACATTCCTCTCTCTAACTGACTAACGTGATCCTGTCTAATATAACGTCCTGGGGTACCTGAATAATACATTTACCTCACTGCCAATACTCCTAGTGTCCCTTAATGCCGCTTTGCTTTATAGTCAGAAAGATCAGACTTAATTTAATCTCATTTCATTGCAGCCAATGTAGCTTTTACTACAGAGCGGAAAACCAGATGGAAGCGGTGTCTCATGGATTGGTAGACGGCGTGTAATTGAAACAGGGACACGTCATGCCTCTTGTGTCCTCCACTAGCGATGTTCAGCCTCCCTAACTCTCTCTCACCCATGGCCGGCAAGTCACCTGGTCCCTTCCCCAACTGTGACTGGAGGTTCAACGAGTTCCCCAACCCCGCGGCCCACGCCCTGCACGTCACCTGCGTGGAGCTGATGGCTTTGGCCGTGTCGGGAAAAGATGTCGGCAACGCTCTGCTCAATGTTGTGTTGAAGAGGTACGAAAGACTTCAGACGGTTAATGGCTCTGTGCCTGACTGTGAAACCCGGCTTTTTGTCATGAATAAGGTTATTAAAGAGAAAAGAGTTTGAGGTGGACTACCGGTGATTTCAAAACGTCTTTCACCTTTTCAGCCAACCTCTGGTTCCCAGAGAGAACATCACAGCTTGGATGAATGCCATTGGACTTGTGATAACCGCACTTCCTGTAAGAATCCACACTCTCAAAAGATTGCCATAGTCCTCCATCTTATTTCATGAATTCACACCGAGATTGTTCCCCATGACCGCCTCCTTCTCCCCTCCTCCAGGAGCCGTACTGGATCGTTCTCCACGACCGCATCGTGTCTGTGATCGGCTCTCCGGTGCTAACGTCGGAGACCGAGTGGGCGGGTTATCCCTTCGCCTTGCTGGACTTCACGGCCTGCCACCAGAGCTACAGCGAAATGAACTGCAGCTACGTGCTAGCATTGGCGCACGCTGTGTGGCATCACTCGTCCATCGGACAGCTGTCTCTGATCCCCAAGTAAGGAAGTCGTCCTCCGTCTCTGTCCTATTCTTCCCACCACATGCTCCTCGTGTCATTAATGGATGTCATGTCATCATAAATGTGTGTGTGTGTGTGTGAAGGTTCCTGTCGGAGACGCTGAAGCCCGTCGTGCAGACGGAGTTCCAGTTGCTCTACGTGTATCACCTGGTGGGGCCGTTCCTGCAGCGCTTCCAGCAGGAGAGGACACGGTGCATGTTGGAGGTACACAAACATGAGGAATAAAACACATAACATGATGCACAATAATGTTCCCTTTAACTTCAGCTTTACGTGTGCTTGCAGCTTTCTCAAGAACCGCTCGTACAAACCACTTCACACACCCAAGTCACGGCTACTTATCGTCAGAAACATTAGTGGAAAATGCCTACTGTCTAGTTCACGGGAGAAAAACACCAGGGGCTGACTTTACTGGCCTGTGTCCACAAACCGCTATAGATTTATTATGTTTAGAAATGAAAAGTATTGATTTGTGTTTCTATTCTAACTCAGTGTACCTCGAAATAACTTACAAAAGGCCCCTGAAGCACTTAAGATATACTACTGACTGTGTACATCTACTTCAAAGGGAAACTTTGTTCTACTATATTTACTTGACAGAAAAAAGTATAATAAAGTATATCGAATAGTTAATAACTTTAAGTGCATTGTGCTGATGATGCCTCTTCACTTGACGTAAACATTTGAATGCAGGACTTTTCGGTATTAATAGCTTTACTTTAGAAACAGTACCTCTCATACCACTGCTAATATTCACAGTTAGAGGAAGGTTGAAAAATTTGCAAGAGCGCGTTCGTCTGAGGAAGTAGATGGGATGAGCGGTACTCGAGATATGCACACGATAGTAAGATGTTCCCTTTTTAAAGTATATGCTCGTCCTTGTGTGCTTCAGATCGGCGTGGCCTTCTACGAGATGCTCCAGGCGGTGGACCAACACTGCCAACACCTCAGCTACATGGACCCAATCTGTGACTTCCTGTACCACATCAAATACATGTACACTGGAGACAGCGTGAAGGAGCAGGTGAGTCTTATTCAAATGTAAAAATAGATATTTAACATTGTAACAGTGTACAATAAGAAAAGACAACTAGAACTGGTGAAAAACTAAAAGTGGAGACAAAGAGACGTTCGTCACAGACTTTAATTAAGATAACAGCTGTGAGCCGGCAGCTCCTCAGGAGACAATTGTTTTAATTTTCCATTTTTAGCTTGAGTCTGTCACCACCTGCGCAGCAAGAAAAGTCCCCTCTGGTGTCCACTGGTGTCCAGACACCAGAGTTAATTAGTAGATTAAACTATAGCTCCATTGTGCTTAAAGGCTTGGACCAGTGAAATTCATTAAAAAGACAAAAGCCGCTGTTGAACACAGAGCTGTGTGTGTTATTCTGGGTGATGAGGTAAATGACTGTGATGCATGTTGACCGTCTGTGTATTCACTTTATCGTTCTCTAGGTGGAGAAGATCATCATGACTTTGCGTCCGGCCATGAAGCTGCGACTGCGCTTCATCACACACAGCGGCTTGACGGAGTCTTCATCATCAGCTGCCACCGCTGCCTCCTCCTCCTCCTCCTCCGCCCCTCAGCCCCCCACCTCCGCACTCTCAGCAGCCTCTGCTGTCCCCTCCCCCTCCGCCACACAGCACGCACACACACCTATGTAGGTAAACACACAGTTACAATCATGAAAGTGGACTTTCACACACACACACACACACACAACCCAATCACAGACGGACATTTTGGTCAAAATAAGGATTAAATATGTTTATTGTACTTTTATAAACAAGAAACTTGGAGAGCTAATTGTACTCCCTGAGCCTGAATCACAAGTACATCAATTCAGTAGTACTGATTTATTTAGAGCGTATTTATCAACACACTGTAGAAGAATCTGTAGCTCCCTGTACCTGCTGCTGTCAGGAGGGTCACAAGGACACATTTCTTGTTAATATCATGGCATCTTTTTTTATTCTTCTGTTTGTAGTCAACTTTTATATTGTACATTATTGCTTGTTGATTAAAAAAAGATTTTGGTAATATGAGTTCAGCTTTTTATTGATGTTGTGTCTTTTTATGCACCAGTGGAATCATTCCACGTGATTTCATAAATTTTCTCTATAGCCTTCGTCATTCTATGAATAGGGTTGCAAAATTCTGGGAATATTCAAAGTTGGAAACTTTCCATGGGAATTAACGGGAATGAACTGGAAATTTTGGGGTAATTTAACTGTGTTTACCTTGTCATGATAAGTCGCCCAACTCATGCTTTTTGATGGACCCCAACAGCCGTGAATAATCGAGGTGATGGTGTACTTTTGTGTGGACATACATACATCCTACTCTCACAGAGTTAACCTACTGTATACAAATAAACTTGGTATTAAAATGAACATGGCTTCAGTTTACCAAGTAATCATTATGCTAGGTAATGACAAAGACGTTCAAAAATAACGTCTTACGTTTACGTTTCTGGCAGACAATGTTCCCAACTAGCTGGTATCCAGGGTCCAGCTGAGCTCGGCTTGCATAGTCTTGTTCTCAACTACATTTAAGTTCCCTGTTATATGCTTTTGCAAAAAAAAAAAAAAATGGTAAAAATTTACAAAATTCCCGAGCTTAACTTCCCATGGAAAGTTTCCGTAAATTTACCGGAAATGTTCCGCCCCTTTGCAACCCTATATGTGAGTGTTATGCAAAGCTTCTGTCAGTCTACCCACAATCAAAGTAAAGTTTAGTCTTTTTAAAATGCTGTTTTGTTTGTGTTGCTGACCTTTATTTCTCACTCATGACCTAGACAACCTAAGAACACTGAGCTGAGCTACTGTGTCATACAGATTACAATAGAAGAACAGTAGCCTGTCTGACTCCTGTAGGGGGAGTCAGACCTTTATAGCTGCCTTCAGTCTACCCTAACCTGGAGCCCAGAGAGTGAGATGCTTTAAGGACCCCAGTGGCCCCATTAGATCGTTTCCCCGTCTTTCTGCCAGAGGGATGACTGTAAAACATCTGAACGGATATCCATTAGATTTGGTGGAAAGCGCAGCATTGAGCCAAGAACACTTATGATCTTGGCAGCGAGTTGGGTCTGGGATTTTTGCCATTTGACAATTGCAATGAGAGAAAGACTTGTTTCCAAATCCCAGGGGGGATATTTGTTGGGTCAGTAAATCAAATCATAATTAAAAAGTTGCCTTTGGGTGAATGAAGGAATCTGGGGAGCTGAAGCATTGATGATGCTTTTCAGGCAAATTCTGTCAAATCAATAAGTTATTTTTCCAAAACTTGTTGGAATGTCATATCTTTGTGCTACATGCTCAAATCAACATGTTTAGCCTGTTAGTCATATGAAAATGTACTTCTATCATGTAGACCAATATCCTCTATCTCCTTTGTTTTTATTTGAATATAGTTGGTTATATATATATGCCCTAATTTCAAAAAGTACTGGAGAAACCAAGACACCATCCTGCAGCTTCACTGACGGTCCTCTTTAACCCCCGCATGAAGCTTTGTCCATGCTTAGGTTACTGTGCTTTTCCTCGGTATTCTACGTCATCGTACACTGAAATCTCCCACGCACAAATGTCACACGGTATGCAAATATGGTAATTAACATCAAAATGAGGGATCAAGTGGAAGTTACTGCCTTTTGCCTTGGCATAGAGACAGAGTACTTCTGAATAAGAGTTAAAGGTCAACTTAGAGGTTATAAAGTTAAGTACTTAAGTCATAGTATGTAATAGAAATGTAATATTATGAAATGTTTAAGAAAATAATTTAGAAAGTCAGTATAGTATGTCGGAATCAAGAAAGTCATAGTATGCTATGTTGAAAATATAAAAAAGTCATCGTATAATAGTATGATAGAAAAAAAAAATCATAGTGTAGTATGTCTTAAAAATGTCAGTATAGTATGTCTGAAAAACATAATCAGTCATAGTATAGTACGTCCCAAAAAAATTATAAAAAGTCAAATATTTTCATGTTGAAAAAAGTCATAGTATAGAATGTCGAATACATTTCATAAAAAGTCAGAGTAGAGTGTGTTGAAAACAATTAATTGTAATAAAAAAAAATCATAAGTCATAGTATTTTATGTAAAACAAAGTAATAAAATGTCATAGTATGGTATGTCGCAGAGAGGTCATTAAAATAAGTCACAGAATGTTGTAAAAGAAGTTAAAAAGTCTCACTTATGTATGTCACTAAAATGTCCAATAAGTAATAGCAAAGTATGTCATTAAAAGTCCATAGTATAGTAAGTCATAATAGGTAACAAAGTCTTAGTATATTATTTCAGAAAATGTCAAAATGTCCCAAAAATGGCAAAAGACTTTTTTAAATTTTGCTAAAAACATTTGAAACAATAAAGACTAAATACTAAATACTGGACGTTGACATGGATATTCGACATGTGGCCAGAAACACAACCCCAAATGAAAGATTCATTCATTATTTCAGCTCCATAACCGCTGGATGTGTAAATACACCATCTAAAATGTTTGAAATACTCCTTGCTAACAACTTTAATGGGTGATAATATGTCAATGTTGTGTTCACAACTCGTTTCTGCTGCCCTCTAATAGCAATATATATATATATATGCACATATAGAAATATATATATATTTGAGTATTAAGTTGTTTGAACACCATCCATCATGAAGCTGTAGAGCCAACAGGGCGGTCACTGTCAGGTTAGGGTCAGGCCGTACCTCCACCCTCCTCCATCCTAATCAAGTCTTAGCCTGGTAGACCCTCAGTAAGTCTCTCTGAGCCCTTCATTGTCTCACGCTGACGGCTGCTCTCATTCCCCTCAGCGCTGTAGTTGAATCCCGATGAAAGACGCAGAAGAACAACCACGTTGAGACCGATAATCAATCATTCCTACTTGTAATTACATTACATCCTCACCGGGTCGGCTGTAACTGAATCACAAGAACATTATGCAAGCTGAAGCACATTAGAGACCCGATCATCTCTGGAGATCTCCATCGTGATGACGCTGCAAATTTAACTCTTAGTCGTCATTCCTTGTGGCTTTAGAGGAGGGCAGCTTTATGTAGAGATATATTGATTTTAGTTTTGACGACATGGTGCTTAATATCATTATTCCTCTTCGTTAAAGTTGCTTGTATACTAGGTCACCCGTGATTTAACCACATCACAACTAATGCCATGTTCTCTGGGCGTTTAATCCCATTCTTCGTTCTGTGTGTGTGTGTGTGTGTGTGTGTGTGTGAGTCATAGCATGATCTCTCTATAAGGCCCGGCTGAGATGTAGGTCATCTCCTGTGCTGCTGGGCCTGTGGCTCACCCATTAAACTCCGGCCCTAAATGCAACGTGGCAACATGTAGGCCTGTGGGATGCGGAAGCACAAGGAGTTTTTAATAATCACAGCATGGTCCGTATGCGTTTCAGCTCTGCTAGCGTTGCGTGGGAAGTCCGTGTTTATATATAGCATGTCAGTTTATACGGTTCAGGAGCTGGAGCTGGAGATGGATTGGTATAAGGTGGGAATGTGTCATCTTGTATTGAACATATATATATATATATATATATATATATATATATATATATACATATATATCTTGTGTATATATATATATATATATATATATATATATATATATATATATATATCTTGTGTATATATATATATATATATATATATATATATATATTCCTATAACTTGAACCTCCTCATGTTCATTGTTGTTTAATTTTAGTGTTCTGTTTATCAAATTAAGCACACATTCCTTATCACATACTGCTATTACAGCGTGTACACAAATATACAAATACTGAACTACACTCACTAGAGAAAATGTTTTTCGTTGTATTAAAACTTTAGTCTATTCAACAAAGGGAACCCCAAAATGATATCTATTTAATTAGCTATATTTAAAGTTTACTTTAGTCCTGTAGGTCATCACTTTCTTAAATAGATTCATCAGAAATATTCATCTTATTGCTACTTTTAGAATATATTGTTCTGTCAAAAACCCTCAGATACTCAACGGATTTGTTTTCTCATTTTTAAGTCCAAAGAGACAGCATCTTTCCCCCTTTTGTTTATTCCCCCTCAAACGCGGTCTGATGGGTTTGCCTGCCTCTCTGATTTGAAGTATTTCGGTGTGTGTGTGTGTGTGTGTGTGTGTGTGTGTGAGCGTGATGATCTCTTCACCCCATCATTCTGAATCTCGTCTGATGATCTTATTGTTTTTGACAAGGAGCGGACAGACGGAGGAAGAGGATGGATGGGGGATGTGAAAGGAACAGGTGTGAAGCAACAGGGAGGAACGCTGAGTGATAGGTTGACCAAAGTGTAGTCCTTGGTGTTGGGTGTTAATTATTGTCCTTCCTGGCACACAATTAAAAACAACACACCTGCTCCATGGTGGAGACGCACCCAAAACAAGGCAGAAGTCAAAGTAAGATGGGACTCCAGATAAGTGTGTGTGTGTGTGTGTGTGTGTGTGTGTGTGTGTGTGTGTGTGTGTGTGTGTGTGTGTGTGTGCGTCTTTGGAGAATGCTGTGCAGAGCAATGATGCCAGAGGGGAAGCAATTACTGACATAATTGCCGTTAACCGCACAGCAATAAGGATTACTACTTTTTCTGTGGAGGACAGAGACAGATGGACAAAGACGAAGAGAGACGCATCGGGTTGTCACTGCAATCAAATGGCGTAAATATAAAGAACAATATGAATACATCTATGGATAATAAATGCATTACATTAGGCTACAAATACCAAAAATCTATAGATTATAAAGCCCCAGTGGACGATTGTATTGTATCACAGAGATGACGCCCTTCTTTTATTTGTATTTGTTTGTTAAAGCTCCCTAAAGACGGTTTCAACTCCTGCACCATATTTAATATTCATGATTAAACACGTCATAATCTGTAAGAGTTTAATAACTGTCATCACATTTTAAATCTCAAACAGCACTATTACAGATTGAATTTTATTGTTTCTGTTTCTGTGCAAACACTAAATATTCAAAGCAGTGCAGCGACAGAAATCTATCATTTCCATGCAAATGGGCTTTGTAACTGCGTCCCAGTTGAGACTGCAGATCAGCAGCGTGTCTCCAGCTGATTAGAGCCGCTGTTCTCCCAAAACCTCTAAAGCCATGACACACAGAATACGTTTGTGGGATCAGCGTGTTGACGCGGCTGAAGATGCTGCCAATGAGGAATACGAAAGGTGAAGAATAGAGATTCAAGAACAAAAAGGAAAGCTTTATTTTTGTGCTGGGCTGACACAATAACTAGGGCGTTAATCACCCCGCTACATATTACACACACACACACACACACACACACACACACACACACACACACACACACACACACAACTGAAAGTGCATTAAGTGTTTTATTTTCAGTGCTTAGTCAGGGCTCACTTGTGTTAGTGCTGGTGACTAATTTCTGTGACTGTAAACCATTTTCAATCCACTACCTACTTAGCAATGTGTGTGTGTGAGTGTGTGTATGTGGTCTTGTGGGGACATATATTTGATTACAGAGTCGTATTGTGGGGACATGCCCTCCTTTTGGGGACAAACTGTAAGTCTACCCATGATGTAAATCATAAGAATGTAGGGTGAAGACTTGGTTTAAGGTTAGGGTGTGTGGTTATGTTTAGATTAAGATTAAGGTACGGGTTAGGATTAGGCTGGTAGTGGTTTAGGGTAAGTCTCCAGGAAATGAATGTAAGTCAATGTAATGTCCTGAAAATTCATGAAAACACGACTGTGTCTCCAGATGGGAGAGGAAAACAACCTTTTCCTCCTCATTCATCTACTGTTGCTAGGTGAATTCTCAGGGTTGAAAGCAGCCCAAGGACGAATTGAAACTTGTAACAATGGAAAACAGCAATTTTGCCAAAGAAATTATGATTGAGTGCTTATGAGACAGAATGTACAGTGTGAAATGGCAAAGACAGACGTGCAGATAAAAAAAACAAACTCCTGAGGGTCTTTAGTTCTTCGCTGGCGAGACGCTCTCCGGCCAAAACAAAGCTTGAACATGATCCACGAAGAGTTTGTCTGCTGAGAAGAGGTTGGAGTATGTCGGTGCAGCTGCTCTCTGTGTGTGTGTGTGTGTGTGTGTGTGTGTGTGTGTGTGTGTGTGTGTGTGAGTCTGTGTGTGTGTCTGTGTGTGTCTGTCTGTGTGTGTGTGTCTGTGTCTGTGTGTGTCTGTGTGTGTGTCTGTGTGTGTTTGTGTGTGTGTCTGTGTGCGTTGAAGCAGCCTGGACTCGGGGAAACACTTCTTTGTGCACTCGGCCCATTTGTGGCTTTGGAGGTTTCTTCTACAGTGTCAACAGCGAGACAGCAGCTGATATTTGCAGATACGTTATGCCTGGGTTCTGCATGGGGCGGGAATGTTTGGGCACATTTGCAAGCGTGTGTCTCGCTAGTAGGGATTAAAACTTTGAGCAGCTTTTTATGAATCTGACTTTTATCCTGATTGAGGGAAAGCAGAGTGCAGAAGGATTATTACTTTATGATGCCATCTTCAATGCTGCGACTCCAACGGCTCTAAAGGCTTCATTTACACTAAAACAAAAGAACATCAGACTCTGAGCTCCAACAGGATCAACAAATATAGATTTTATTGCTTTCAATGTTGTGCTTCTGCTGCTCATTAACACATGTAGTCAAACATGTCACTCACAGACACGCCTGATCAGTAACACACACACACACACACACACACACACACACACACACACACACACACACACACACACACACACACACACACACACACACACACACACACACACACACACACACACAGTAATTTGCTGGTGACATTTCACTGCAGGAGGACATGAGACAAAAAAAGAGCCATTAAATAAATCCTCTGCTTCCTTTTTCTGTCGCCATCTTCCCGTTTCTAATCATTGTGCACACAAAGCCACTATGAACACACACACACACACACACACACACACACCACAATCAAAGTGCAACATTCATGGCTTATCTGAGTTTCTTGGTTAAACCCTTTCACATTACAACCAGCCATTTTCCCGAAGCACAGCGCAGGTTTCTGATTGAATTCTACCTTCCAGGCACCGCAAAGAAAATTACCCTGCAAGGTTTTTCAAACTTGCTCCGTATAAGCAATCAATCACGGTTAACACGCATCCTTTTAAATGTTTTGTCAGTGTTGCGTTATGATTTATTGCTGCGGCTGCAGGGATCGTTTCCAGAAATAACTTCCCACAAGCCCTCGAGACACGCCAACAAAGAGTGTGTTCTAAACAGTTTCCGGTGTTAATTAGTCGCCTTAATAAAAAAAAAACAGGAAAAAAGGCAGCTATGTGTTCACTTTGATGGATTGTATCAGCGAGTTGATCTTAATGTTGTACTGCCATGAACTGAAACCAAGGCTACCCTGAAGGTGGAATGTCAAGAGAGTGATGTTAAAAGTATAATCCATCTGTAGTTAATATGCTGAGACAAAGTCTTCACTGTGGTCCTTTAATCTGTTCATGTGGCTCAATAGGAAGTCTGAAGGGAGTCTGTTTTCACCAACGGCTCTAAAGGCTTCATTTAAACAGAAATAATCAGACTGTGAGCTTTAACAGGATCACAAAATAGAGTTATTTTTTGCTTTCAATGTTGTGTTTCTGCTGCTCATTAACACATGTAGTCACTCACAGACATGCCTGGTCAGTAACAACAAACAACACACACACACACACACACACACACACACACACACACACACACACACACACACACACACACACACACACACACACACACACACCACAGAGTAATTTGCTGGTGACATTTCCCTGCAGTGTAAATTGCAGCGGTTATGAACAGTCAACATAAATCACATTTTGAAGCCGTGAGATATAAATATTAAACCTTTGAAAGAGCCATTAAATAAATCCTCTTTTTCCTTATGTCGCCATCTTCCCGTTTCTTATCATTGTGCACATCACACACACACCAACACACACACACACACACACACACACACACACACACACACACACACACACACACACACACACACACACACACACTACAATCAAAGTGCAACATTCATGGCTTATCTGAGGCTCAGAACATACAAGCAGTTTCTTGGATAATATATTTTAAAGTCCTTTCACATTACGACAAACCATTTTCCCGAAGCACGGCGCAGGTTTCTGATTGAATTCTAGCTTCCAGGCAGCACAGGGACAGTTACCCGGCTCCATTATCATGTTTTATTGCCCGTGGCTGCAGGGATCATTTCTAAACAAAAGCAGCTCCCCATTAGCTCCTGGACACGCCAACAGAACGAGTGTGTTCTAAACAGTTTCCGGCGTTAATTAGTTGCCCTAATATAAAAATGAAAAAAAAGGGAAAAAAGGCAGCTATATGTTCACTTTGATGGATTATATCAGCGAGTTGATCTCCCATGAACTGAAACCAAGGCAACACTGAAGGTAGAAATCAATAGTGATGTTAAAAGTATAATCCATTAATGGGTTTAGACAAAGTCTTCTTTATGGTCCTTTAATCCGTCGGCTCAATAACAAACCTGAAGGGACTTTTTCCTCACTGTGTTTACATGCACACTAGTTATCAAACCTAAACGCATCCGAGTAAAGAAAATAATGATGAGATATGATAAACTGTACCTCCGGGGTCTGCATGGATGAGGGTTAACGCATCTTCGTCTTTTTCCGCCGATGCGGCCACATATTTAGGAAACCGCTCCCTGAGTTACACTCCTTGAGCTACAGAACCCAGACGCAGAAAACGATATTTATTCAGCAGAAGAAAAACAAATATCCATCACACATTTCTTGGCGCAGACAAAAACCTCACTCAAATGAACTGCTATTAGGAAAAGCCTCACAAACAAACTGTCAAAACCCCTCCTCCAGTGTTTCACAGCCATCCTCTAGAGAGCTTCACCAGTTTCAAACAATCAGACAACAACATCAAAAAAACACCTGACCCCACTCACCCGGCAATCTCCTTTACTCACACAAGCTGCGTCATAAACAACGTTTTCCAACTGCTGGATGGAAATTAAATTCATTAAAAACAAGCGGCGCTTTTAAATATCTACATGTATGCACTTTGACCCGCTGATGCGCTGTTCATGCTTAATTTACTGCGTGTATAATGGACTGCTGAGGTGTATAATGTGTTTGTCTACTGAAAACGAGCCGATTATAACAACAACAAAAAAAGGCACATTGAGTAAAAAAAAAAAAGTGTGGGTTTTAACAACATATACACAAAGTCTGACAGACAACACAACCTCTGCTGTGATAAGAAAAGCAGAAGGAGACAATGGAGCAGCGTCAGGGAACAGACCGCTGCAGCTCCACACACATGCTAACTAAGCAGACGCATTGTTCAAACCCGCGCTGGTCTTGCAGACAGCAGCTGTTTATCACAGCACATTTGCAGAAAATGGCTTTAGAGGTAATTTAGAAAGTGTTATTATAGTTTGTCAAACACAGTGGTTTAAAAAACCGCTGTGCACAGTATGCGAGGTGACAAGAGTAGCGTAACACAGCTGCAGGCTGTGAGGCTAATTGTTCCAACACTTTATCTGTTGTTAGCAGAAAAGTAAAAAAAAAAAAAAAAATCCATTATAAGTAAAATGTTAAATATAAAAGTACAGACTTATTATGGAGTCAGCAAAATGTAAAATCTGCATAGCAGCACCACTGATATTGTTGTAATGCACATTTGTGTGTGTGTGGGTTATATAGTAAGTTAATGTGTTTCCCCCTGCTTCCAGATCTTTATGCTACAATACCAAACTACTGAATATACAGTAGATGTAGCGATACATACATGTTGTACTGGTGTTGTAAGTATAGAGTAACATGTACAATAACACATGCCCCCGTTGGTGAAGACAAGTTTACATCTAAGGGTATCAGACAGGGAAAACACGCTTGTAACTTTTATTCCAGTGTTAGAATAAACATTCCAGTGTGAGACGCACACAGCTCAGTAGTCAGATAAACCTGTGTGTCGTATTCAGTTTGTCCATTCTGTGCTATCGGAGAATCACTGAGATCCGACCTCAGTGCGAGCCAGTCCACCTCGGCGTGTGCTCTGGACGATTGGAACCCAATGAGAGCAAGATCCGATCCCAGATGTGTCGAGACTTGACAGTTATGAATATTATATTCCATTTCTGCTAATAAAGTCACAGTGGGAGGGGGGTGCAAGTAAAAATTCCAGTATCAATCAGTTTCTAATCATTGTGTTATGTCAGCTGAGGAGACTTCTTCAGTTGGAAATAGTGTGAGATGCTGCTGGTGTTGAAAGAGAGAGAGAGCTGTAATTTGTACATTCCTTGGTGAATGACAGAGTGAGTGTATCTGTATGTGGGTGAGTGGAGGGGGGGGGGAGGGGGGGGGGAGGGGGGGGGGGGGTAGCTTGTTCATATTCCAGTCATGTTTGAGTCACCTTGCAGCCGAGGCTCTTCAGCACAATGAATGGCTCTCCATCCCCCTCCCTCTGCCTGCCCTTCTATTTCTTTAAATTATTATTGTGATAATTGCCAGCTTCCAACCCACAGCGAGACGATTTTCATGTTTTATTATTATTACTGTACCGAGTTGTGCAGATTTGGCACTTATGAGAGGAAAAAAACAACCGAGATCTATGAGGCGATATGTACGCTGGCCAGACACACACATGCAGAATATAGAGCCTCCCTGTCTTTTTTTTTTTTTTTTACACACACACACACACACACACACACACACACACACACACACACACACACACACACACACACACACACACACACGGCAGATGGTGCCAGATAGAACTGAGACTAAAATAGAAATAGAAAAGAGGAGGATATTTCAGAGCAAAAGCAGAGAACAACCCTATGGGCACAAACACACACTGCACAACACAACAGAGGCACAAGGTTGAACGTGGACGCTGACCAAGTTTTGTTACTGTCTTGTATTTATCTTTTTCTTTCATCACTTTATTCTAAAAACGCCACAAAAAAAAGTTGGAAACAGTCACATCAGCTGGTCTGGACTTTGAGCGCTGGCTACGATGTGATCAGTGTGTCTCAGCATGTGTATGCGAGTATTTTTAGTATGTCTGAAACCGTAGTATAAAACCAATAGTATAGTAAATATCCCACAATGCAACGCGGCAGTGACAACAATGTTCATAACCGACAATGGCGGAAAGCTCTGTAACGTCAAAAACGCCTCAATGTAAGTGAGGCTTAATCTATTTTTTAAATAAATAAAAAAATACATACTACTGTTTATTCACACAGCAGTATGCTGAACCACAGTGAATGTATTGTAGTATGTAGTGCGTGGCTCGCAGAATCAGACTCCCTCCAGATGATGGATGGCATTATTCAGCCGTTTGACCTTTGTGTCTCAAATGGGTGGAGCGCCCCTTTAAGTGTACTCTGACTTCCTCATTTTTCGACGTTTGAGGCGCCATGCTCATGTGTTCACACTGTCCAGTATACGTCCAGAAAAACATTAAAGGGTTAAACGGACAGTAAAGTAACACGCTTCTCTACAGAAGAAGAAATACACGTAGTCCTATCATGGGCTTTATGAATAGTCAGCACAAGTCACTTTATTGATTTCCATTCATGATGAGACGCAGCAGGCATGACGGGCTAACAGCAGATGGTAATTACCAAAGAATGCATCATGTGATGAGATGAGAACACACAAATGGATCCACGTTTCTTAAAAGATACTTCTAGAGATTGGATAATGTCTGTTTGGTTTTTTTTAAGGATATGTTAATTGAAAGACAAAGTGATGAAACCAAACCTCCTCAGAAAAAAAGTGTTATATTTACATTCTATACTCAAATGAAGAAAATCCTTCTACAGTAGTTGATGCAAGAAAGTGTAAGGTGGAGAAAGCCTGGGGTGTGATCATGTATATAAATCTGACGTTATCTTTATGGCGGAAACGTTATATCTGCCAACTCAGCAGAACAAGCGTCCGCATGAACCGAGATGACGTCACCTGTCCTCCAGATCACTTCACTGCTGCTGGACAGGCGATCCGTCCGCTCTCAGTCCCCGGTTACATCACAGCGGCCTCTCACAGTCGGCACGCTGTGAAGTCTCACAGCCAAGCTCCGCATGAATCACTCCGCCATCACGGCACTATATCACGTACAGGTCAGCTGATGACTAACTCGTCAGCCGTGCAGCGCCACTCCATGTGATTCAACAGATTCTCACATTGTGGAGGGAAGCTGTGAAGTGAGAGAGCTGGCGGCGGTTTCACGGTAGTAACACCCCGGTGACCCCGTTTCACACCGACGTTCTCGCGTTTATTTAAAAGGTGATTAAAGAATAGATGCAGTAACGGCAACACTGTAGCCTTCACTTCAATGTATGTTTACTCACCCCATAATATCAGCGCCGCAGGTGCAACAGTGAGGCTGCAGTCATCACTTCTGCTTCAGACCTCCTGAATGTCAGGAAAACATTGTTATTATTATTATCATTTCCGTCAACTTGTCTCCTATCATTTCAATTTTTAGATGTAAAACAGCTGTATGGATAAAAAAAAAAAAAGAAACTCACTCATCTATCTGCCTCCTGATGGCCATGAGGAGTCATTGCTGCACCCCGGATCATTAACTCACCTTCTTCTCAGCAAACGCTGACGTGACACCGTCCTTTGTTTTCCTGTGAAACCAATTACCCTCAGAGAAGAAACAGCTGACAAGTCCTCCGCGAGTTTGTCCCCACACCGACGTGTGCAACAAAGACAACAAGAGAGTGAGGGAGGTGTCAATCAAGGAGAGGTCTAGTCTCACCTGTGTGTAACAATAAATACACACCTTGGAGTAGGTGGAACGACGTCCCTCCATTACTATCTACTAACCTACTTAAACAGCGCACAGTCAGCATAATGAGCCAGCACGAGACCCACAGATAATTCAGGTCAAACTTCACCAATGTAGTCCAGTCATTCCACTCTGCCATTGTTTTCAAAGCTAACGTCAGTTAAACTAGTTCACTTCCTGCAGATTTATTTTCAAATTAAAAGGGAAAACATGGAGGAAGTGTCGAGTTTGCGTTAGAAATAACTATAATAAGCATGTTCCTCTGTTCCATCGAGGTAAATACTATTTGAGAACGTACGGTAATAGAGGGTCTAATCTCACCTGTGTGGGTCTACAGAGGGGATGAAGAGCCTTTACGTCTGTATATAGGTGTAAACATTGGTTTAAAATTTAGTTAGGATCCACCTTGATGCATTTGTTCATAAAACAGCACATTTTTGAGGATGATACGTTGTTTTTAAAATACTGCCTGGTGAATTTACCGCCTGCTATTACCCTCAAAATGGACATGACACCCAGGAAACGAATGCTTGCACAAACTTCTTCACTAACAGTTCTTACAAATCCTCATGACGCAACGTTCGAAGACGCATGAAGCCAACGGCAACCTTCAAATAATCTCTGTCTCGATGTAAACCTACTCGAGGTACTTAACACAATCTGTGAACAACACGGTCCTTCCTGTGCACCCAGACTGAAATCAGGAGACGAGGAGAGGGATATTGGTTTTGAATCTCATATCCTGTTTTATTGTTCAAATATGGCAGAACAAGATATACAACAAGGTACAATAACACACCCACGCGGTCAGACGTACACACGGACAAATGGAAAGACCAACAGAAAAGACAAATTTGTACAGACGTTCGTAGAGACACACACACACACACACACACACACACACCTGTGAGTGTTCATGATTGATAGAGACATAAATTTCTCTGGAGAACCACTGATCAAACATCTCTCACACACACACACACACACACACACACACACACACACACACACACACACACACACACACACACACACACACACACACACACACACACACACACACACACACACACACACACACACACACACACACACACGCCAACAGGACAATTTGTGTATTAAAGGGGAGTTTAAGGAGATTAAGGATCCGGTGACGATAAAAGATCAAAACAGAATCGATCACAGTCCACCGTGAGACAGAATTCAGCCGTTGTTGACGTTTCAATGAGTCCACAGCCGCAGGCCTTAAGTGGATTTCACAGGGGCGAGAGCACGTTGTCCAGCTCACACCTGCTCGCACTAGAAGGAAATCCGAGCCGGTAAAGAGACTCAGGAATTCATTTTCAAACACAACTTACATGAATTGTGTTTCATGGCGGACGATTATTGACATTTAACTCAAGAATCAAACTCTTTAGCCGCAGGTTTACATTTAGAGACTTCGGCAAAACGAGCCGTCGTCACCCAATCGCCCGCTGGCTTAAAAAATAGCTGTGTTATGCTAGTTATGCGTTGTCACCTTAAGCACTTACAGAAAAATCAACTTGTTTTTCGTGACTTAAGGCCACTTTGAACAGAGGTGATTTGATTTACCTGCTCTTTAAAAAGTGAAAGCAAAGACAATAAAAAAAAAAAAAGAAGCTAATTCATCATTGTGCTTTACCACCGTTGAATGCAAACAATGCTCTTTTTCCTCATTTCAAAATCAAATATCTTCTCATTCATTTCTTCAGGAGCGACAGCAACACATTATAAATAATAGATAGGAAGGATAAAATAACATATTTAATGTCAGAGAGTGAACCAATCGCTTATATCACAGCTGGATCATCATCATCGTCATCATCATCACGTTGCTGTCAGTTGAGAACCTCAAAATAAATTCAGACAGTCGTCCTTAATTTGACACGGTACGCCTGTGTGTTTCATGAGCTCTGGGGTCAAATGCAGAGCACGAAATGCCAATTTCATTTTCAAGTTTAACAAAAAAACAAAACACAACACTGAAATCAAGAGCCGGAGGGTTTTCAGCTGACAGCAGCAATTTTCCGAGTTAACCTCCCCAACGTCTGAAGAACTTGCTCGGCTGTAAATGCTCTCAGATGTACAGCACTACAAAATAAAAGCTCCTCAGATCAGCGCGAATAACTCCCAGTGAACACCGAGCCTCAAACAGCCACACCCAACAATTTATAAATGAATTGAACACAAAATAAGGTCATCTGTGCACGTCGCTGCTGCTTCAAATTTATTTAAAATATAGCATGTAAACAAAAAAAAAATCTATTTCCTTTATAAATGATCAGGCAGGAAGCAGGAGTTATGGAATTAATGCCTGTGTGTAATAGTAGTAGTAATAGCCTGTCAAGTAGTTTTCATTGAGACAAGCAAGCAGGTCTGTAATGAAGGTTTTGGCATTCATTCAGTGGAAGATGCTTTCGTGGCAACTTGTAGTGTTTTGTTAGAGAGTTATTTTATCATCAGCAGATGAGCATCTCCAAATCCGTCTTTGTAAAGTTAGTGCTATTAGCGGAGATAAGTTAAAGTGACAGCAGTCTGTATACTCCCACTGTCCAGATTAGTTTCTTTTTGTCAAAATGTCTTCCCACAGAATTCACAACTGATCTTAAGTTGATGATTGTCTCAGTGATGCATCGGCAAAACGCACTTTTAGGTTTTAAATAAACAATGCAGCATATTTAAAAGCACAGCTGAGGCCAGATCACTTATAACAACTGAGAGTAACGACAAAGATGCGGTGTGGTATGCACACAGACACCTTGTGGAAAAAAAAGTTGAAGTAAATGCTGGAAGTTTAAAGTTTGTGAGACAGACTCGCTGCAACAAAAACTGTCACAGAGCAAGTCCAACATCTCACTCTGAAGTTTGAAGAATCCCGTCACAACAAAGTCATACCAGCACAAATCCCCTTCAACCACGAAGAAGAGCACATGTGTAATCTTTTGTAACTGAAGACAGCACTGATTTTTTTAAGAGGAAACAAAGGAAAAGGAAATGATTTTCTTCACCTGAAACAATAAAGTTAAGGAGAAGGAAGGAAGGTTTTTGAGTCCCATGTTAAGTGCAGGTGATGCTAAAAACCAAACTACAAAGGATGATTGTATTCTAAAAGGGCAGTTGGTGAGAGGCAGGTCAAAGTGAACCCTACATGTGTGTCTCTGGAGGAGTGCTTCACCGATGTTTTCTGGGTCTGATGTGCAAACGCAGACCGACGGCTGAGGGGCGATCGAGGAGACCACGCCCTTGCCGTTAGATGCAGTGAATTTAACGAACAGTCTTGGCGAGCTGGCCTGTTGGGAGGTTCACCTGAACTCGAGCTACGTTACCTATTTTAAATAGCATTGTGTCAAGCTAGGTCAGTTGGGCAGGTAGCTGGCATGACTGGCTAGCCGTTGTAGTTGACTAGCTGGGTTAGCTAGTCAGCAAACTGGGCTGACTGGTTGGCTGGTTCAGGCTTTGAGCCCAGGGACTACTGACCCCTTCTCCTGGGTAGCCAGGCCCGGGCTGATGTTTTCTGGGCGGCTGGTTTGTCAGTCTCTGTACCTCAGTCCGATGATGTCACTTCCTGTTGTCTGTGGTGGAGTTAGCTGTAGTGTCCGTCTTCGCCGCGGTGTCCTCGGTGTTTCCCGGGGGCTGCGGTGCCGTGGCATTGGGCCCACCCCCGTTTTGGAGAGTTTCTTGTTTGAACTGTTGCAAGGCTCGATTGACGGCGTCCTCGACCAATCGCCTGCTCACCCTCAGTAGCTCCGCCTCGTCGGGCTCAGACCGGCGACGCCCACCTGTGTTGAAACAAGCACAATAGAACAATATTGTTAACACGTTATCATTCAACTGGACACCTGACGGATGTAAGGCCATCTTTTAGCTCTGATTTTGGTCACCACCAACATCTGGGGGATCTATCCAGCTGTTTAGCTGCTAAAGGTTCCACGATGCTCACAAGCTAGTGGCTAACTTTGGTGCTGGACAGGTAGCGTACAGTTGGTTTAACTGAACTTTTCTCCCCAAAACACCGCTGATGAGAGCGAACCGAAAAGGTAAAGTCGAAGGCCACAAAACCAAAACAATGAGCTGCAAGACACTAAAGCGTCCCGTGGAGCGGAGGGATTAATCACTACAAGCAACATCTGTCATACTACTCAATGTTTCCCCATTGTTAATATACAAATTGATTAGTTCAGCTTTATAATAAGTTAAGTAATATGCTAAGAACTCTGGGAAATGAATAAATAGCATTCTACCTATACTGAATTATGTATCTGAGTAACTTATAAGTCTGATATGGTTTTAAACATTTTAAACTGAAAATCTAAGTTTCTGGAGCTCTGAATCTTTGCGGTTATGTTCGCAGACGAGGCTGATATTAAACCCCGAATCAGGACATATATTTGAGTGTGCATCTTCAATGGAGCAGTAATCCAATAAACAATAATGTAAACAATAATGTAAATTTGTAATTTGAAACCCACATCAAACTGTGGATTTCCCACCGTGTTTACGCCATGAACTGATATGTCACATATAAATGACATTTTATTCAGAAGCTTAACTAAAGTGACTGTTAACGCCATACACTCTGATTGTAACAGTAAGCCCCCCCCCCGTGGGGTTTGGGTATCTCTTCATATGTTAAGAAGGCTGATTTCATTCTTATATTCAAAATGAATATCTATTAATCTGATAGTGATAAATGAGTCTGCACTCACTCATCATAGACTGAATGCAGCAACCAGAGATTGATGTGACAAGTAGAGTTAATAACACCATCTCTCTGCTCTGCTATACATGCAGTTTGGATTTAATCAACCTCCCGGAGTGAAACTCTTTAACAAAGACACAATTAACACAGTGAGGAAGAAGAGCAGTCAGACAAACATGAAGCCTGTTAGGACAGAGAGTGAGACCGGCAGACAGTCAATAATTCATGTAGACAGACAGGCGGGCTGGAAGATTGACAGCCTGCATTAAGCAGCCATTCAGAAAGAGAGTAATAGAGAATCACTCAACCATCCAGTCTGCCAGAACCCCCCCCCCCCCTCCCACCCACTGCAGTGGTTCAAAAACACACTCTAACCACCATTTGACTACCAAGGCCAAGAGCCGGGCCCACAGGCGTGTTAACGTTTGAAATCACTTTTTTTTAGCTTTATTATCGAAGGAGACGGTTCATACAGTTGGAGTGAGACAGCGAATGAGGAGGTCAGAAATATATCCATAAAGCGTAATAAAGTGCGTATTTTTTTTTACATTGTGAAGTGCTTTTCTTACCAACCTAGTGTTACTGTTAATCACAGCCTTATTGTTTATTGTTATTATTTGCATATCATCCTTCATCCTTGAAGGTGCCCTGTTGAGTTTATAAACCTCTAGTACCGCAAAGCGATAACTGACGCGTGTGAATTGATTTTCATATGACGCGCTGCAGGCATCGGATTTGAAATGCCAACGCCACAGAAGCAACATTTCTGTATTTTACAGATAACTCTTATCTTTTAAATTATTGATATATGAATAAAGCTTCTAGAAAATGTGAAATTCACTGGATATGTTTACCTCTGTTGGGAGTTCTTGGGACTACAATAACTCTCTAAATTCAAAAAACAATCTTTGGCTGAGTGAAGACACCGTCCTGCAGAGAACACGCAAACCGGCCATCAAGTAAGACATCAACGGAAATTACGGTAAGTAGTGACAGCTGATGCGACCGACCACCGGCGCGGTTTGTCATTTTAAGCAGTGAAAGCAACACCGGTATTATCATTATAAATTCAGAATGCATTACTTTAATCAAACCTCGTCGTCTGGGGAACAACCCGTAGCCGTTCATTCCTTTCGCTCTCTCTAAACGGCCACCGCGGCTTTGGTTGAAGGGTCCACTTGTCATTAACATTGTGAGCAAACCGACTCTTAAATCAGTGGAAATGCTCCTTCCTACTCTACACGACACATCTGACCAGGAGGACTTGTATGAGGTGAGCACAGGCTCTGCTGTGGGTATTTTATCCCCCCCCCCCCTTTTTTTTTATCCTCCAGATTTTCTGCTCGGTTGAAATCGACTTCAGAGGCCAAGAATACATTCCTGTCACTGTTACCGCAGAATTTCACTATCACTACCAGCTTGTACTATTGACACATGCATTATGTATCCATGGATTTGTGTTACTCAGGCCAAATATTCAGCCCGCGGTACGGCGTGCCGAACAGAGAGCCGGATTCATCACAGCGGCCAGCGTATGAACACTCTTCACTCATCCAATTACGGCCTCCATGTGCTCCAATCAGCTTCCCGTTGGTATCTGAATTGATTTGAAGCTAACGCGGTGTTGTGGGGGGCTGCCCGTCAGTTTGAGTGACTCACACCTCCGACCGCTGTTTGATACGATAGCTTTGCCCTCAGGTCTGCAGCAGACTGACTTTCTTCTGAATCGGCCTTACTTATCTACCCGTACACAGTCGTTTGTGGAAATCCTTAGATGTTGGTATTTCCAATTAAGCCGAGTCAACTGAAACTGGTGCTTGTGGCACTATCGGACCGTTTCAGACACATTTCAATTATATTATAGTGGATTTGTAAAATAAGTTTGGCGTGTTCCCGGGAAGCAATAAAATGCATTAATTTGACATTACGGAAGAGATGCTATCTACGTCCTACTGTATATTTTAAGCAGGAAGAGGCGGAGTGAGGTGGATGTTTTTGTGGTTACGCTGCACAGACTGTATCCACACCTGGCTGAGATCCAATCACAATGCACCCCGACCACCTCCAGATGTGGCCCGGCCAGTCCGATGTGCATATATACAGGTGCATTAACATGTGTTTCTCCTCGTCAAGATGGGACATCTAGACGCAGACTGCACGTTAATGCCAAGCGTAAATGGAGTTCATGTGACCGTAACATATTTAGGGCTCTGTGAGGTTTTTGAAAACCGGTCTTCCTGGTGTTGCACGCCCAGCACACAAACATCTCATTATTTGAAAAAATTGTCGGTCGGACTAATTGCGGTCATCATTTATGATTGGCTCCTTGTTTGTGTAACCAACAGTTACACACAACACGATTGTCTTTCATCTAGAGAACCTGATTTTGATGTTGCTTCATCTGCTCTCCAGCCTTTGTCATACTTTATTGACACATGACTCATCGTGTGGTGGAGGAAGTTATTAAAGCGTCGAGGGTTGGATGTTCTTTGTATGCAAATACTCAAAACATGTGAAAGGCAAATATCAGCAAGTAATGCAGTGTTTAGGGCTGTGGACACAAGCTTATGGGTACATTTTGTTATTGACGTAGAAATAATGTGATACTGTATTGATCGCTGTAAGAAGATCCTTGTCCCCTTTGAGTCCTTCCTTATTAGGAAGCTACAGCGGTGTGTGTGTGTGTGTGTGTGTGTGTGTGTGTGTGTGTGTGTGTGTGTGTGCGTGTGCGTGTGCGTGTGTGGGGTGGGGGGGTTGGGGGGTTAATGGACAGTCTTCTCAGTCACTTCCTGTCTTGCTTCCATAAACCGCCCCCCCACCTCCCCTTTAAGCTTGGATCATTTAGGTTAAGTTAACTGAATTTAAACTGATGAGGGTGCTGATTATAGATGAGAAATACAACATCAGCTGAAAGCGAATGCTGGCAGATACCGGCCGTTTTTAAAATACTGTTGAGCAACACACCAGATGTGATGCGATTTCCCCAATATGAGTAGAGACTGATGATGATTCGCCATAATTTCTGGAGTCCTTTGATTACACATGCTTCCTGTGATCATTTGGAGGATCTCTTGTAATCAATATAATCACGGTAATCCAGAGGTTGATAAAAGTAATCACATCATTAATCATCCTGAATTATATTCTTTGAAGAGATTTCATGAAATTATGCAATTTTAGTCTGCAATCAGATTCAGACCAGGTTTTAATTAGACCCGGCCATGTGATAAGAAGAAGGACACATACGTACTTAACCGTTTGGCATGGAGAGGGTTCAAATCTGCAACACAAACATCAAATATTAGATCAAAAAGATATTTCGACTGTCTCGTGGATTTCAGACACTCAGCACAGAAAGTCTCTTTGTCTGTTAACACGAGGGAGATACTTTAGTGCTAGCCAGCAGGGGGTTCTCTCAAGATTCGGTTTGGACCCCCAGGTCACACGAGGACCAAAATGGATGCACAAATATTCTGAAGAAATGTTGTTATCCAACTCCACAGGCTGTCACACTGCCAAAAGCTGCAAGACTCTGCGGTGTATAAATAAGGTGCAGGTGTGCACTCTATGGGGCCGAGTACACGGCAGACACAAGAGCATCATTTATTACACAAGAAGAGCATCATTTATTACACAAGTCTGCATTTTGAAGAAGTTACTTAGTGCGGTGAAAGAACGGTCAGGTGAACACACACATGAACACACATGAACACACGTCTGAATGTGTTTCAGATGACGCAGCGCTTTAGAAAATGAACTGCTGGCTGATTTTAAGATGGAAAGATTAATGACATACGAGGACCATATCTCTGATTCCATCTCCTCTCTCCTATTCAGATACAATATATATGATATAATACAGTATTATCATGGAATTTCTGCATGCGTGTCAAAGGTCTGTTCTGTGTCTTTATCTTTTAAAGGGGTGTGTGTTTGTGAGAATGAGTTTTCTAACCGCTTATTCCATGTTGGCCTTTATGATGGCAGTAAAGCCGCCCTCTGTACCACTCACTCACTCACTCACTCACTCACTCACTCACTCACTCACTCACTCACTCACTCACTCACAGAGATAAGCCCTTCTCACTGTGGATAGACTGATTCCAACATGGCTGACAGGTACATGGATATCTGTTTCTCAACATATATCTGTCTCACACACACACAAATACACTTGTTCAACAGTATCTCACTCACACACACACACACACACACACACACACACACACACACACACACACACACACACACACACACACACACACACTTGTTCAACAGTATCTTACACACACACACACACTTTCTTAATGCTTACATCCTAACTCTCACACTCTTTCTGTATCTTCTACTCCCTCCATTTGTACATCTCTCTCTCTCTCTCTCTCTCTTTTTTTTTTTTACTGGCAGTGTTGTCATGGTGACGGGATAAGAACCAGACAGGCACTTCAACTTTTAACGACACCGGCGGTTGTTCTGACTAACATCCATATTTTTTCGGGCAGCTTTCACTACCTCTTGTGTTTCTGAGTGCTCTTCTCTCACACCGGTTTGACTTTCTCTCTCTCTCCAAAAGTAAGTCCAAAGTATTACAGTATTTATGACCAAATACCTCTACTGTCCATTGGCGCTTTTACAAAATATTTCCAAAATGAGATTTGGGTAATGAAGCCTTAAAAACCAGGAGAAGACAACACTTAAACCATATTTTTATATTAAACATCTACGACGATCTCCAGGTCTAATGTCACAATATCAAAATAATATTGATATATCGCCAATCCCTAAATTTGAGATTTCAGTTAACGTCAGAAAGAGATTTAAATGAGCAGGATTACAACATGCTCTCATACATCGGCCATATGGTGCCAAACCAAGCCAATTAGTAGAATCTGGTTAAACCTATGAAATGAGATTAGTCCAGGATACGCCGTCTTCTGTCCAACAACAATAGCGTGCCAGATTGTGTTTTCAAGTCTGTCGATTGACTGAAATGTCTCAACTTGGGTTGCAACTAACGATCATTGTCTTTATTGTGTAATCTACCAATTATTTCCTTGAATCATCAATTGGTTGTTTGTTCTATAAAACGACACAACATGTGTTAAAAAAAGTCCATCACTATTTTTTCAAAAGCCTCGGTGTCTTCAATTGTTTTTTTTGTCCAACTAAGACTCTGTGAACCAAAGACATTCAAATGGTGTTCCCATTAGTCTGTTTAGTGCTAATTAACTAATGTTAGCATGCTAAACTAAGAAGTTAAACATGGTAAATGTTACACCTCTCTCAAAGTCACCATGTTAGCATGCTGACGTTAGCACTTAGCTCAAACAGCTGCCCCGTTTATAGTTTATTTATCAATTAATTCATAATTATATATCATCATAATTTATCAAATGAAAAACCCTTTTACCATCGGCCCAATTGTTGTGAACATTCTAGCATGCTGGTATTAGCATTTAGCTCGTCCACCAGAGCTGTGGACTTATTTTCTCCTTCCACTTTGTTCCCTTTTTTCCCACCCTTGCTTCCTCTGTCTTTGTCTCTGGGCTTGTAGTCGCTCAGACGGCCAAAAAAGGTTCTAAAGGTTGTCGGTGTACAGAAGCTGTACTAGGGAACGCGATTGTTCTGTCAGCGAGCAGCGAGACTGTTCAATGTTAAGCGACGACTACCGAGTGTCTGCTTTGTTATTTCATTGCATTCCCAGCGTCTCTGCTCCGCTTTACTCGGCTCTCTTCTCCCGAGCGCTGCTCCGCTGTGATTTATGTTGTGCTATGTAAGAACCTTTTAACATCATGACTTCAAACTCACTTACGCACATATTTGTCTTTCTTTCTCCAGATAACTAAGAGTCTACTTCCTGGTTGGAGCGGAGCCGACATTCTGCTGAAGTCTGCCAAAACTCTTAGCCAGCCGCTTTCAATACTTTGTACTTGTACCGTGATGGAGGGAGCACTTTATAATGTTCGGTTCCAGCTGAGGTATCACATCTACATGCAGTATCAAAAGGAGCCGTGATAATCCATTAAAGACTTGAATCAAAGCCATTGGACACAGCAGTCTAACTGATTATGTTTACATCCAGCCTAATAATCGGCTGCTATGACTCATTTCCTCTCGCTCTAAAATGAACAGATTTCCTTAAAACTCTGTCGCAGCGCTTTAGGGAGATCGTTAATGCAGCGTATCTGGGAAAAGGGCAGATGAAGAGGTGGAGAAGAATCTGGAGGAAAAAAGGGAGGCAAAGAGGAGGCGATGGACTACACTACAGTATGTGGTGTGAGGAAGAGGAAGGGGAAGAGGAAGAGGAAGGCGTCTGTGCACAACATGGAGATCTCTTTAATGGAGGCTGGATGCAGAAAAACGAAATGGAAAATGAATAAAAAAAAATGAGAGAGAGACAGTTTTTATGAGGACAGAGAGGGAGGGCTGATGAGAAGAAATGGGGGAAGAACAGACCTTGGAAAGAAAAGGACAGTGGGGTATGTAGAGAGGGGGGGTAAAGACTACTGATGGTGAAGTGGTTTCCTGAGGAAATACCAGAGACTCTCTCAGTCACGAGATACAGACTGCAGCCCAGCTCGACCCATTTACAATCACACTGTACACATGTAGATACAGCTCATATTCAGGCTACAGGGTTACAGAGGGAGAGTTCCTTATGAATTATTACTCAAGAAACCAACCTCATGGAGATCAGGAACACAGATGTGCACGGCACTGAATGCCAGGAAAGGCTACTTTGGGTTTATCAGAGAAATATGTTCCGTTTAACAGCAAACACAGATGCACCTAAATGCCAAACGACATCAGGACATTGTTGCGCTAAGAAGTAACCTTAATGGAGAATAATCCGGTTAATTAAACATTTGGCTAGCGGCAGGAAGTCGGATCAATAAACCTTGAGCTGAACCCGAGTAGCCGATTCTGCAGCTCTGTAATCCACTCATTTTTCGACAACGTTCCCTAAAACTTGGCGTAATGAGTCTGCATTACAACAGACGAAAAATAATTGCATTTCTGACAATCTCTTCTTTGTGCCAGAACGAACAATGGCGCTCTGGGTGTCGGTGCCCAGAAGCGAGCCGAGTCTGTTCCTCTTCACCAGCGCACTGATCAGCAATTTCACGGCCGATATATCCCTCACTCGAGACGAACGCCATCAAAGCTCTATTTTCTCCCCCATGATATTTCACACGGAGCCTTCGTCCCTCCTCACAGCTTCATCATCCCCATCGAATTACTCTGAAGGCTTAAGAGGGTGATGAGCTACCCGATAGTGCGCCTTCATATCGCACAGAACAGAGTAAATGGATGTGGCAATAATGAACATTTCTGGTTGAATAAATCTTTCTGACCTGACTATGATGACAGACGCATGGAAACCCACATCATCATGGGCAAAAAGACACAACAACGTACCAAATGTGAAGAATAAGACGGCAAAACTGAAAAAAAAAACTTTGTGTCAGACTTAGAAAATATCATTTACGCGTTTATTTCTTGTAAGGTGGCAATGTACTACTTACTGACCTCCCCAATAGGACCATTAGACAACTCGTTCAAAATACAGCCGCTGATACTGATGTATGATAAACGTGCCTTGTATTACTGTCGGCATGCTTACAGGCTCACGTTTATGCAGCATCCATTTAGCAGGCATAATGTTGGAATATTTTCCATATTCGTCATCTTTGTTTAGCGTGTTAGCATGCTAACATTTGCTAATTAGTACAGCTGAGGCTGATGGGAATGTCAATAGTTTTGCAAAGAATTTGGTTGTAAACAAAAGTATTCGAGAAATAAAGTTTTTTTTGATCCGACGGTGGCGCTGTTAAAAAAAAAAAAAAGGATTCATCCTCCGGGGACCATGAATGTGTGTACACAACTTCAAGGCAACACATCGAATAGATGTTGAGATATTTCGGGATTTCTGGACCAAAGCGGTGGACGGATTGAACCGACTTTGCCGTCCCTCTAGCCGTGCAGATAAAAATGTCTTTTTATTCAATAAAACACACAAAGCGTGGCTCTGGCTCTCTGAGCATCAGAGGTGTGAAAGCGGACGCAGACGTTACAGCAGTGCAGCTGGACAGGTGTGCAGCCCGTGGGCGCCGATTGACCCGCGGATCAAAACAAAACAGCTCGACCTTTCTAGCGTGAACTGAAAAACACACTACGCTTTGATTGGACAGCTTCAAGCTCCTCTAGCACCACAGCCTCGTCTGTTAGATAACTTACAGGAGCATAACAAGGCCTGACTGGGCTCCATCAGCTCCGCACAGCCCCGCTGTGTGGAGCTGATTTGATGTGATGGTGTGGTTTCTGTCGGGGGTTTACTGTTTTTTTTGTCATCTTTTAAGATTGTTTCAGAAAATAAAGCAACACATGGAATCACATGCCTCTCCCTTGTAGCATCGCATGTGCTGGATAGCTTTATAAAAGAGCTCCGGCTGTTTTCCGGCCTCATTCTGAAACGTGTCTTAGCAGTGAGACTCTGGCTGTGACCGAGTCAGACCTCGGCACAATCAAACAGTCGGGAGACGAAGCTTATTGATTGGACCTTTAAAGAAAAAAGAAGACGCAGAGCTGCTTCTGTCTCAGTACAACAAAACCCGAGTCCCTTATTCCCCCTGGACACGCTTCAAGGCATGAGCGGCGTAATTTAAGCCCAGCTGTGGCTCCCCGCCTCTGTGTCAGGACTGTGTCGGTCCGCATTCAGGTTTGGCCTTTTTCTGCTCAGAGACCCGGCTCGCTGAGCTGGAGCTGGCTATCAGACTCACACGTTCACAGGCAGAGAATGTGGATATTTCAGTGCTTTTTCTTTTATATTTCTTAGAAAAAGGAGACGGCGTGGCAAAGGAACGAGAAATAATCAACACAGAGAGACGCCGGAATGAAAGAAGAGTCAGGACTGTATGGAAGAGAAAAAAGGAAGGATTAAGCTGCATGCATCTCTTCCCGTCGCTCTTCGCTCTTCGCTCTTCTCCCTCCTCCTCCTCCTCCTCCTCCTCCTCGTTCTCATCTTTCTCCCCCTCTTCCTCACATGTGGTCTCTGCTGTCTCCACCAGCGCTCTCTCTCTCTCTCTCTCTCTCTCTTTGTGCATTGCTCTCTCTCTCTCTGAATCAATCTGAATTTGTAACAGTTTCCATTTTTTTTTTCCTCAAACCTCGACAGCTAAATAGGAAAAATGAAACAAAAGCCTCCCGTCTGGTCAAGGTTGTTTCTGTTCTGTTGCTACATGTCGTTAAAGCAGGTGAGCAGCTCACTGAGGCTGAGCCACCTTCCCTTCATTGGCTTACTGCATGCTGTGTCTCTCTGCGAGGGGCAGAGCTGCCTTTATCTGACTTGTTATAAGAAGGGCAAAATACACGACGATAAGAGCGAGAGTAAAGGTCACGAAGCAAAACAACGCGACGAGAGGAGCGGCGCACGTTTGTTTGGAAACAGAGCGGACTGTCCATGTGCATCAGCGCAAAGTACCAGTGAGCTACAGGGAGGAGGCGTGAGGACATCAGCACAATTAGTGGCTGGATTGTTTACGCAGCTTCATGATCAAACGCAATTATCATTACGTATTAAATGAATCATTAAAACTGTTTGAACATGCAAACATGGCAAATATTCTCTGGTTTCAGCTGCTGTGATGTGAAGATATGTTGCTTTTTACATGTCTTATATCATCTTTAATTGCTTTATCTTTGGATTTCTGAACGGTTGCTTTTCCAACAAAAGACATGTGGCAACGTCACCTTGAGATCTCAGAGTTTTTATACACTTAACAATGAATCCAAAAAGAATCAACAGATTAATTGATAATAAAAGACGTTGTTAGCTGCAGCCCTACATTAGACATTAACACACCGCTTACCACTGTGGTTTTCTAGCCGACACCTTTCTACCGCTTTCCTACAACTGTCCATGAAGTTATTTTTGAGAACTTTTGTTAGAGTGACAATAAAGTTAAACATACAGTAAATTGTAATATATATATATATATATATATATATATATATATATAGCAACCAAATCTAAACAACACATGATGAATATGTGACAAATTCTCATGGCATTTCTCCATTAGGTGGCGCTACAGCAGAGTGACAAGTGACAAATTCAAAGAGCCATAACTCTGTGGTCATGAGTCGTATATATTTCAACATACAGCTCTAATATTCTCAGAGTATACATACTCTCTGAAATGCTTTTCAGTTTTGCAGTTTATGCGGCGATGACGAAGATAGAATCCCAAAAAAAAAATCATAGGATTTATTTGCATGTATGTTTGTGTGTGTGTGTGCATATCGAGTACCCGACTGTGACGGGTTGTGTGCATGAGTGTGTTTCTCTGCAGAGACCGCTAACACCACTGTGTGACACCTTGTCATATTAGTCATGGTTAAATTCTCTCTCACTCACACACACACACACACACACACACACACACACACACACACACACACACACACACACACACACACACACACACACGTCTTGCTGTGCTCACGAGGGTAGCAGCTGACCTACAAACACACACTCACCTCCCTCTCCTCTGTCTTTGTCTCAATATCACCATTTAACTTAAAAGTTCATTCCCTCCTCTTCCCCTCATTAGCCTTCAATCCCTGCATCGCATCACTCCCCCCCCCCCCCCCCCTCCCCCTTCTCCCTCCATCTCCCTCCGCTTAGAAGTAGGGCACAGTGGCCTGACTGTTTATAGCAATGCAGCTGCAAGCGGTGAGAGAGAGAGAGAGGGAGAGAGGGAGAGAAAGAGGAGAACACATGGGGGGGAAACACAGGAAGGAGGTAGAGAGTGCACAAAGCATCGTGTAGCCCAGTTTAATATTTCTGTCTTCACCCCCTTTACTCAGGATCGCCATTACAGCCGGTGTCAAAGTCTGCGTTTATGACCGGAGGATCAGCGCGATGGAGATCTTATTGACAGCCTGTAAACACACACACACTGTGCTCGGTTGGATTAATGATTAAACCAACAGGTTAGCAGCAGCAACAATATGAAGAACATGTATTTTTCTACCTTTAATTAACAGGAAAATGATTCGACAACGACACAAGTGTATTCAGTTTGTTTGATTCAAAATAAAAAACTGTCTCCTGGCAGTTGCAGATTTTTTTTTTTTATTGGTTTAAGAATCTTAATAAGATAAATTTCTTGCACTAGAATGAAAACTGGGACACACAACTAATCCAATTTACTCCCCCAGACATAACAAGGGAGACTGAATTCTAGCCCAATCAACCGACGCCGTCCCTTTCACCGAAGATAATCTATTCCACACGCTTCAAAATCCTCCCGACGCTGAAGTAACAGGAGAAGTAGCTCGCAATGGTCATTATTAAAAAGGTGACATGTAGGGATGCAAAGAAAAAGAGAGATTGGATATCTTTTTATACTTTCTTCATTATTAGATTATCAAAGTAGTGAGTAATGAATCCAGACCTCAGCTGCTCCAGAACAATGAGAGTCTAAAAAGCTGTATTTAAACCACGAGCTGCGCCGGTAATTATCCTCTAGAGCTCATTTCATTCCGTGTGAGCTGAAGCGGAGCCCCAAGTTATCGCCCTCGCTGTCATCTTACGGGAGATGTACTTCGCCCCTTACTTTGGTCTTTTATTTATCCATTTTTAATTTCCCTTTCACCGATAAAGTGTCACAAGTGTTTCGATAACAATCGGCGCTCAAACAACACGAGGCGATATCTGGCTGATCTGTGCCTCATGGTTATGTAGACAACCCGTGAGAGTCACTTTAAATGTGTGTGTTGCTCCGAGCGCCACTGTGTTGTTTTCACAGTCATCTGTTGACGGAGGAAAGTTTCTCGGCGCTCACATTAAATATGAGTTTGAGATTTGAGGTTTTGTGGCATTGTGAGAAATTTGGAAGGTAATCATCCAACAAAGAAACGCAAACACTGAGGAAGGTCTTCTCAATAAAGTAGGAGACATCTTGTGTCCAAGAAAAGATAAATTCACAGATTTCAGATGTCACGTCTAAACATTTTAAGCTGCTCAGCCAATCGCCATGTTGAGAGCCATGTGGACGCAACAGATATGCTCGGAATTTAGAACGTAGCACCTTTAAAAGCCACCGATGGCTTAAAGCTTCCCTGTGAACTTCTTTACCACTAGTAGCACTATAGAGTAATGTTTTAGGAGTCTGCATCACACACACACACACACACACACACACACACACACACACACACACACACACACACACACACACACACACACACAGGTACGTGTACATGGGAATGCAATTCACAACCTTTCAACAGTTTCACGCCACCCTGCTGATCGGCGCCATGTGACACGCAAAGAAATACATCAACAAAGAAGAAAAGCTAGCAAACAGGAAACATGGTCAACAATTGGCTTTACGAGCGATTCATGTGAAAAGAGCAAAGAGCACCTCGAAGGGTGTGTTGCCTGGAGGCTAATTCGTATGAGGTTAAAGAACATAATGACAAAGTTAACAAGGCAACCGAGTCATCTTGTTGCAGAAGCTCAGGCTTCATAAGCCGGACAGAGCAACTGACTTCCACAGCTGGAATATGACCGTCACTCTACAAACACACACACACACACACACACACACACGTATCGACCGCACACAAAGAGAAGCGCATGGTCACCCTTCTCTCACACGAACACTCCTTGTCCATCTGTAGGTCACGGACCATCATGGACGCACACACACAAGCAGCTGACACACACACACACACACACACACACACACACAGTGTACGGTATATTCCCACGCTGCATGCATGCAGTCCCTCTCCACAGACAGCACCACAGAGTACACCAATCCAATTGGTTTGTCCAACAATGCACACACCCACGCACGGTGGCAGGAGAAGGAGACACTTACTGATTTTCTCCTCCGCTTGGGAGAACGGGAAGCAGCACAGTTGACCCATGGCGCCTCCTTCCCTCACCTCCTCTTCCCCTCTGTGTCCCCCCTCTTTTTTCCTTTTCCCCCCCGAAGAGAGCTTGATGGAGCGAGGGTCCTGCTTCCTCACAGAGACTCTTTATCTCCTCGTCTCCCCCTTCTGTGTCACTCTCTGTCTCCCCCCCTCCACCCTCCTCGAAGGACAAACGGACCCGGTGAGGATGGAGGCAACCAAAAAAACAAACAAAAAAAAACTCCCTTTCCCTCCGTGCAGCCCGGAGAACAGCGAGCAAGTCAGCAGACGAGGAAAAAATGAAACGAGTGGCTCCTTGCTCTTGCTCTACTTTGCACTGGCACAGGGAGGAGGGGTGTGTGTGTGTCAGAGAGAGAGAGAGAGAGAGAGAGAGAGAGAGAGAGAGAGAGAGAGAGAGAGAGAGAGAGAGAGAGAGAGAGAGAGAGAGAGAGAGAGAGAGAAAGAGAGAGAGAGAGAGCGAGAGAGAGCGAGAGAGAGCGAGAGAGAGCGAGCGAGAGCTTGTGTGTGTAGAAGACAAAAAGAGTGTAATTTGTTGGTGTGTTTGAAGTGGGGAAAGCGGAGGAGGGGTATTTATAAAATAGAAAATGTGAAATGTGAAATGTGTGTGTGTGTGTGTGTGTGTGTGTGTGTGTGTTGCTGAAAGGGGACAGAGTAGGAGGGGCGTGTTGTGGGAGCGAGCTTCAGTAAATGTATATTTAAGACAGAGACAGAGTGAGCATGCTCACCAGTGTAGCAAGTGTGTGTGGAAGCGGAAAAGGGATCAGTATATATGAAGAGACAGCAGACACTACTGTGTGTGTGTGTGTGTGTGTGTGTGTGTGTGTGTGTGTGTGTGTGTGTGTGTGTGTGTGTGTGTGTGTGTGTGTGTGTGTGTGTCTGTAGAGGGGGAGGGGGGGGGCTCCAGGCTCCACCTTCCCCTCGTTATCCTGGCTTGAATAATGGTCGTAGAATAAAGCCGCAGCTGCTGCCTGCTGCATGTATCTTTGTTATTTATGAGACCTGTAATGTTCTTTTGTGGCGGCCAAATATTCCCAAAGAACTGACAAAAAAAAAATGATTAAGTTCCTGATAAAAACAAAAAATAGGTTAATTTCAATGTCAAGTGTGGTTGAGATGACGGGAGGTCAGGGGTGAGGGTCAAGGGAGACACACCGTGAGCAGTTTGACATTTAGATGCAGTAGGTCTCGTATTATTTTGTTATCTCGTGCGGTGCACTCGAAAAATGCTGCAAATGTAATGAATAATAGATAGTGCAGTGTGGTATTCACATCCTGAACCTCACTGAGCCTGACCGGACGCTGTTGGGGTTGGTTCAGTTATTTTCTTTAAATTCCACCTGCCTTGAAAGAGCTCTGGTTCTTCTGGTTATTTAATACTCCTAAACAATTAAACAAAACAAAAAATACTATTTTGAGACATGTGTAAAGGTTATTCTTACTTATTTTTGCAAGGTGAGAATTGCATTAAGTGCATTAACATTAACTTGATAGTTTTGTCTATTATCTACTGATAGCCCATCTCGTTAGCTTGTAAGCTAAATCTAGTCTTGCCTTTGACCCGCCAAAATAAGGGATTCCCAAGCCCAACATGAGTGATACCATTCATTCATAAATCCTTGTTCGGTCTAATCATGCTGCGTGTCAGAAATTCCTCATCGCACTTTGTTAACACACAGGAGCAGCAAAGTGTTATGAGTGAACGGTGAATAATTCAGTGTTTTGGTGCAGCCATACACAACCAACAATAACTGACTAGTCAGCAGCAGTTTTTCCTCATTCTCATCACCATACCTCAATCGAGGCTTTATCCCGCTGCGCCGCGTTGGCAGTATCGCTTGGTTATTTGTATAATGAATGTAACCGAGCCATTTGTATGTAATGTATGTTGTGGTGCCTACAAAAGGCCGACTTTCCTTCTCTCTCGCTCAGCTCAGCACTTGGCTGTGATGTAATGGCCTCAAACGAGCGCTCACAGTCGGAGCTCGGTTTAGTCTGGCAGCATGAGCCGCTAGCGCTGATTGAAAGCTTCATCGACAGCGGAGAGCAGAAGAAAAATTATGCTGAGCTTCATCCATTTTTTTTTTTTTGCCATCGCTGAAATGGAGTTATGATGGGAGAATTAAGAGTCAAAAGAGACCATCAGTCGCAAGCACCTAAAAACTCATCTGGATCGCTCAAGAACTCGTCAGAAATGAATTCGCCTTTTGTAGAAGAAAGTAGGATATTTTTCCCCCCCAATGATTCACTTTATGAAAGAATGATGCCTTCGGCTATTAGCTCAATGCAGATCTACTTATAATATAATATGTATCAGCTGATAAATGTGGTACAAAAATGCCCCACAGATATGTTTAGAAACAACCATTCCCCATTCTTATTCATCTGCACTGTAGATTTCTTTGGTTGCAAAATTCAAAATGTTTATTGATGTTGCACAGCGCATATCACCATTATTATCAGATTTCTTTAAAATCTCAAATCAATCAATGAAGATCGATATTGACCTCAAAAACCCTCCATCTGTCTGGCAATAATGCCAATGTGAGTAAATGTTGGAACAACTGAAATCAATATGGAGGAAAAACAACATCTAATCTTTAAAAATAATATTTACTAGATGGTTTCAAAGTGTCGTACTATGTGGACGAGGATGCGGGTCAAAAGGTGACAAGCGACACTCTTCTATCAGAAGGTTCACGGCCTCCTCGACATCGACGTTCACCAGAGGCCTCGAGTAAAACAACGAGTCACCGACGGACTCCAGGGACGCTTCGAGAAGCCCTCAAGAGGAGGCCTCGCTAGAACACGCCTCCGCTCGGCAGGGTTGAGGAGGGATGACAAACGGAGGGTGAGGAGACGTCAGTGTGAAGAGCGAGGGAGACGTTAAAGCAAACAAGCACACGAGCTCAGCTGTGTGAGCAGACAATGGAGGTCCGTCTCCAACAGCAGCATTCAGCTCACAGCTGACACTTTTCACACGCAGCTGCATCCTCTGCTATCTGAGGGGCTCGAGTGTCGTCATTGACGAGGCCGAATTGCTATTGAGCGTCAATTATACTATTCTCATATGTGTACATGAACACATCTAATTGATTTGTGCTTTTTTTTTTTTTTTTTTTTTTTTTTTTAAATGGTAGGTACGAATCAGGTTATATTATTATTTATTAGCACATTCATAACCAGGATGTTTTAACTTTAGTGCACGATTGTTTCCTGCACGTTTAATTCTAAATCACTAATCAACCCAGTAGAGTAGACCAATGAGTACATTTAAGAGCCACATTCAGCACACTTTTATAAGAGAGAGAGACACAGAGAGAGAGAGAGAGAGACACACACAGAGAGAGCGAGAGAGAGAGAGAGAGAGACACACACAGAGAGAGCGAGAGAGAGAGAGAGACACAGAGAGAGAGAGAGAGAGAGAACGAGAGGTAGTGAGAGAGAGAGAGAGAGAGACACACAGAGAGAGAGAGAGAGAGAGAGAGAACGAGAGGTAGCGAGAGAGAGAGAGAGAACAAGAGGTAGAGAGAACGAGAGGTAGAGAGAGAGAGAGGTAGAGAGAGAACGGGAGGTAGAGAGAGAGAGAGAGAGAGAGAGAGACACAGAGAGAGAGAGAGAACGAGAGGTAGTGAGAGAGAGAGAGAGACACACAGAGAGAGAGAGAGAGAGAACGAGAGGTAGCGAGAGAGAGAGAGAGAACAAGAGGTAGAGAGAACGAGAGGTAGAGAGAGAGAGAGAGAGAGAGAGAGAGAGAGAGAGAGAGAGAGAGGTAGAGAGAGAACGGGAGGTAGAGAGAGAGAGAGATAGAGAGATAGAGAGAGAGAGAGAGAGAGAGAGAGAGAGAGAGAGCACTGTAACAGTGTTGACTCTGTTCGGCTGAAGGTGAACTCACAGTGCCTCAGTACTTGGTCACAGGACAGGTTATGCACACAAAGAGCACAAGACAGCGAGCTGCATGTTGCAGATCACAGGGCCTTCAGTCTGCTCTGGTGGTAATATGCCTCACTGTTTATTGTAATACTTACGTATAAATGCACATACAAAAACAACAGCAAGGGATGCACACGGCACAGAAACAAGAACCCGTGAGTGTGTTGTGAATAATGTTCAGACTGTGTGCAGCATTTCTACAAGACCGTTTACAACAGTTAAACCGGTGTAGCCAACCAGCCACCGTCTACTTAATGTTAACCGTTAAAGTACCCGGACAACTTAAATAACTCTCTTATTTTAGTTATGGCTGCAGCTTTATTATCATTAAAAGCCCGTTTGCTTAACTGAACACGTCACACTACCGGCTTTGGTTTTGCCGTTTAGTGGTTTATTGCGTTGAACTGATTCGGTGAACATGCATTCATGCTCCGCCAATGTTCCCTTACACTCCAGTAAACAAACCATCCATTCAGTTGGCTGCCGTGAAAGTGACCGACTGCTCTGTGGTATTTCTATTTGCTCATCCCGGCTGTTCAGGTCGTTAAAGCTCCTCCGAATCAATCATGCCGTTTAGGGCTGTGGGGGTTTCTCCGTTACGAAACGCTTGTGGGTTTGCATTTCTACCACAATCTCAAGGCCGTTTGCGATGTTTACACAGCCTCCAATTGGGTTTGATTAGTTTTTAAATTTTTTTGTACATCTAGTTTTCACAGCTGGTTGTTGTTTTGTTTTTTTTACAGTTGTAGATAATTAGTTTCTATCAAAATGTTTGAGAGAACTATTCTGAATTCATTTCCAGAATGCTCAACACTGGAATAAATTGTTTAGCAACAGATGGAGGAAAATATTGTGGTGGGTTCATTGTCATCACCTGAGGGACCGTTCTTCCTTTCTAAACCTTTCATCCAATCTTCCTCCGTCTGCCGTGACCCTCCTCGGCCTCCTCGGCCCTCCCTTTAATAACAGAGCTCCACTCCCTCGCCTGTTTAATGTCACCTTCAATCAGACTCTCAATGTTCTCTCGCCGTTTGTCTGGCCATCCTATCTGCTCGTCTCATCTGCTCTGTTTAATTCCACTGCTCCTGCTAGCCTATTCTCCTCTCCCTACACTCATTCATCATTTGCGTTTAATCTCTCTTAATCCACACTCTATCCTCTTCGATCTCTCTCTCTTGTCCTTCCACCCTCCTAGCTGCTAAGTCACTGTTGCTGTATTGTCCCCTTCTTTAGCCTTTTCCCTTGTGCTCCTTTCCTCTCTCAGCTACTTATCCTTGTCAGGTGCTTATTGTTTGCAGATTTAGATAGCATGACATAAGCCACTAGACTACAATGCACAGGCTTTGTCGTACAGATGCTAATGGAACCTATGCTACATGATATTTTTTGTCTTTGGGTCCCAGATGTTGTGCCGGTCGTCTTCCGCTACGACGCGAGGCAAAAACAAGCAAATGTCACACCTGTCGGGCTGTTGTTGGGCAGATGTTGCGAGCTCTGACTGCAGCACAGTGTGACACAGCCGGCCCAATGCAGTCAAGGTGTGTTTAAAGTCAATGCGACATTCACTAAACGCCGTCAGAAAAAGGGAAAGGCGGGAACACGTTTCTCCGCCTCGTAATCATATAATTTAAAAAAAACAAACAACTAAATTAGTAACTTTGGCAGTGTTATGTATTTTGAGTGGCTTATTAACCAGCAAACCCAAACAAGCTGTGCATAGATTATTTTAAATTAGCTGAATCAATCGTATTAGTGCAGCAGATGTTTCCAACCGTTTGTTGACATTTAGGTTCTTTTTCACTAAGTGGGAAAAATCTCTGACTCTCGTAATCATATTCTAAATGATAAGACTTAACCCTACATCAGGCCAGCCAATGACACAGACTTCTAATTGTTGCAATGAACATTTAATCAAGCCTCTTCAAAAAAAAAAAAAAAAATATATATATATATATATATATAAAAATAAATAAAATAGCTCTACGCCTGTTAAATTACAGAGTACTTTCCTTTGAAGCTATGAAATGACATCAAGTCCCATTAATTAATCAGCAGTTACTCTACGGTGCTTGCACTGGAAATCATATTTTAAAATCCAATTTTCACGCAGATGTTTTTTTAATCAAATCAATTTCATCCTTTTAATCCAGTTCCCCCAGCCATGGTTCTTTTAATTTCGAGAGCATCATTATTTTTTATATCATAAAAATAGAGTAAATGTATATTTAGTTCTCCGTACTGCAGTAGAAGCTCCCTACAAAACCCTGCATGCAGGTTTAGAGGTCATGGTTCAAATTGAGACGCAAGACGCTTTCCCTCGTCAGCACTGTCATCATTATTTCTGCGAGCACTTAAAGCCTGTTTACGGTGGTCTGGTGTGCGTCAACTCTGAACCAATCCAACGAGTTGTCACGCTACATGTCACAATGAAGGCCTCAACAATCCTTAAACACGGTTCAACAACCGTTAACTGCTAGAATATTGGTGTTCCAAATGCTGCAGTTCAATTTTTTTCCTCCAGGAATAAATTAGCCCACTTAAATGCAAATTTAGCAAATCATCATGGCTGGCGACTGGAAAACGAGCGCCGCCAGAGACACCGTCGTACAGGAAGCAGCCGAGCAGCTCAGTCCGCACAGAAGTGAGCGACCGCATCTCGGTAAAAATACCAAGACGGTCGCAGAGCGACAAAACCACCTTCGCTCGTTGTTTGTGTGCACATATTTATGCATGTATTAACGTTATACGTGTGAATACCAAAAGGCCATAACAGGAGCTGCACCCACCGGTCTACCGGAAAAAAATAATTCTCTCCACTTTGCAGATCAGCTGCAAATGTCACACCGACCGTTTGTGTTTGCGTGTAAGAACACAAACGAGGAAGGAGGAGTTCATCGTGACACGGCATTTTTCGAGTCCATCTCCCAAATTGTCTTTGGCCTTTCAACTTTCCAGAGAAAACGTCTTCCTGCTAACTGAATGGAGTTTAAACATTACCCAGAAGTCCTTTAGAAGTGACATGACAAGTGATGGGACTTGTCATCACAGCAGCTGATATATTATACATCTCACAAACACGCGCTCCTTTAATTACCTCCATTCTTTTTGCTTACGTTAAACAGCCAACAGAGCAGCGTGTGGGACCAGAATGAGATGAGACTTAAATGCGTTTCTGCTCCGACGTATAAACTTTCATCCGTCTGTCTAAACAGAAGCGGCAGCACAATATTTCATGCTACTTCTTTCCTCAGTACTAAGAGGAGAGAGAGAGAGAGAGAGAGAGAGAGAGAGAGAGAGAGAGAGAGAGAGAGAGAGAGAGACATGAAAGCACGAAGCATGTGACAACAGTCATGGTGTCATGATGCAACATGTGATCCAGGCTTCTATTTTACTGATTTACCACTAACTACTTTGCTGTTCATGTTAAAACAACATGAGCTCTTGCTGTTAACGCGTTAGCCACAGGTGTCGCCAAATCCACTAGTGTCAACACTTTAAATGATTATAACTTTGATGAGAAAATCCCCAAACCTCCCGTCTTGTTCTTTCACCCTTTCTTCTCTCACCATCCATACGTTCTGCCCCCCCCCCCCCCCCCCCCCTCATCCCCACACAATGCTACCCTAGGTTGTGTATTACAGGCCCTGTTGTGGATTATGTTGTACAGTGGATTATAGGATTAACATATACACACATAATCAGACACTGACCAGTGTGCACCACCAGAAAAAAAAGCACTCTGAACCTCCGTGTGAAGAACAAGGACGTGGAGGAGGATAAAATCTGCAATAACTAACCGAGAGATATGACCTTTTCTGGTGGAATTTACACAGCTTGATAATTCTTTATTACCCACTCCATCAATGTCTACATTCAACAATAAGCCTATTGGCAGTGAGGCTAAAGTACTGCTCATCACGGCTTTATTCTACATACATTTACAGCTCTGTCATTCTTAAAACGTAGGTTTTGTCCACGCTAGTTTGAGGACATATTCAGTCAACAACTACGGAAGGTAGCCTAACTTGTGCCGTACATCTGGCTGAACCAGCAGTGCCAGTTTTTCCCCAATAACAAGGGTGCAAAAGTTACTTTTGAATTAAAAAAAAAAAAGGTTTCATTTTGTGTTGATTTTGGCGGCCCCTGTGGACAACAGCGGTAGTGTTTTCTGCAGCTCCCAGACTCACTTTAGAAAGCCTCTTAACACAACAATATCTATCTAAGGTGGCAAACATGAGCAATTATCAGCAGCTATTTGTACCAGAACAAAGTGGTAGAAGTTCTTCTAAAACGCACACAGTCTCTGTATACAAAGTTAGTGAACAGTACAACCAAAGCCCTACAAGGTTCTCTAATGTAACACTTTGAAGTTTGTTTAAAATGTCTTTAAATATTCATCAGTTACTTCTTGTCCAAATATTTACTTTTACAAAAGCACTATTTCGCATTAGCATAACACCTCACGGCACTCATTTAGAAAGGAAATATGTCCGTTTTAGAGCCGGTTCACAGTGAAGAACACCAGGAGCAAACAGTTGATATTTCAATCAAAACTAAATCATGACTGCTGTGTTGACTGCAAGCCAAATTAATCGGAGCACACAAGGCCAAATTGTCTCTAGTGCTGCGCTCACTCCACAGAAAATGCGCCGTATTACATAAATTCCAGCAAAATGGAGAACGGTGAGAACATCCATCACAGATCTGTTTAAACCAAACATTCTGTGGTCTAGTGCTGCTACAACCACAAGAAACCCTCCACAGAGCACTACAACATCAGAGAACTGGATGCACTGCTCAGTTTCACCTTTCATGCACTTAAACGTATATATGTATATATTGTTATGAAAAACACTTCAGACGTGTGAGGTAAACATCCTCCTGCTCTGTCGCTCACTCCCACACACACACTGTCGCTCTTTGTCTCTCACAGACAGCTCAGTGATCCACAAAACATTGTGACAGCCTAGCTCCACCCATGCTGACAGCCTCCGTCGGTCTCTCTCTCTCTCTCTCTCTCTCTCTCTCAGACACTCACGGCAATCAGTGCGGCTCCTTTACAGTGGGATTTTAGGAGTCCCCGTCAAGTGGTTTATGCGTACTTGGAGGTGTACGCTAATCCCGCTACAGTGTGATAATGTATTCATGTGTTTGTGGGTGTTGGTGGTGAGCCAGAAAGATGCACATAAACCCTGTTTTCCTAAATAAGATTTAAAAAAAAAGGCACGCTCAGCATGATTTTGATGTTTTTGTTATGTTTGACACTGCCGCTTTTCAAAAGGTGCGATATGTCTAAGAATTGGACACATGCTCAAAACCAATAGGCGTCAGAATGTCAACTCTATAATAGAAACATATAATCTAAATTTACAGTCACCAGCTGTAAAAACAAAAGTAAAGCCAAGTATTTACTAACAACAGGGCAAGGACACGCAAAATTCAATCAAATTGCTGAAACTTTGTGAGCTAAGTCAAAGTAGAACTGCTACTTCTGTGTTTAAGAGACGGACCTTCAGTTAGCGGTTAGCTGTAGCAGCTAGCATTGAGCTAATGCGAACCCCAGCGCCAGAAGTCACAGCTGGCTGGTGGAGCTCTGGGTCTCACCTGTGTAACGGCTACAACAGAAAGTTTGCTGATGTATAGTGACTCTCTCTCTCTCTCAAGGTACAAGTGGTATTACGAAACGGGACGGGCTGGGGCTAGCTTTAGCATGCTACTTTCAGTAGATGTCTCTGCAACACAATACATAGACGTCTTTAACACGTCGACGCTGTAACCGCTTCTGTTGATAACGTTTTTTTTATGGCCAGATCTATCATATTGCACCTTTAAAAACTAAAATTATAAAAAGGTACTAAAGTCATAATATCACAACATTAAAGTGTATTTTGGCTAAAGGTAGCATAAAAGTATTTTTTTTGTTTTGGTTTGTGTGTTGGTACATTTGAATTTAACCCATAGATAGACTGACCACAGACTAAGCTAGCTAGTAGTTCAAAAGCTAGCTTGGTCTACAGACCCTGAGAAAGCCACCACTATTGCCTCCAGTCTAAGGGACTGTTACACCACAGTAATGTGCTATTTAACTGTGAGCAGAGAGTCTTTAGGTTTTAATAGATTATGTAACTGTTCAGCCTCAGAAAAGCCACAAAGCATCCTTTTTCAATATTCTACTTCCACGCTCCTATTTGAATCGTAACAAAGCAGTTTAATGATTAAAATGTGATTACAAACAATGATTTTTGCTTCTCTTCCAGACACTTGTCATTAGGAAACAGTAGACATTGCATTTGCCATCATCACTGTCAATCGATGTTGGCTTACGACAGTCACGAAGCACCAGCACTTGTTGCATCTCACATCCCTGCTGGTTTCGCTTTGGCCAGACTGGAAGAGATGCCGTTTAAAACCAGATTGTGACTGATACATTCATAACATCAATCATCTTTCCTTTAGAGAGCACTTTGATATCGCCCCGTCTGGCTTCAACCCAAGCCAGACAGTGGTCAACAGTGCCATCTGGAGTTCATGTGGAGCTACACAGCAACAACGTCTACTGGGTCAACGTCAATATGTGACAGAAAGTGAACCATTATCTCCACGCTTCATCACTAGACCTCAGGAAATTCACATCAGAACATGAACCCCGTTCCACTCATTTGAATTCATTATGGCCACAACTTCAGGCCCATTAGCATCACATTCATTCAGCAGCCACTATAGAGCTGCTATTCAACAACACTGGCAACTGTTGAAAGAACTGGCAGGCTGGTAATGTCTGAGCTGGGCAGCCATGATTTAATGGAAATGAGCTCTTGAGTATCTCCATGTTGTGTGATTAGGCCAGTTTGCTTCTCTTTTAGCTTCTGATAAGCACATTAAGTTTATTTTATATACTTACTTTAAAACTGACCTCCCAGGCACACAACAAGCACACCTTTGTTGACTAGGATGCAAGTTATTAACAAATTTACACTAACTTAAGAAGTGTCTTATCTATCATCCAACATCATTGGCAGAAAAAACAACAATTACAGCGACATATTTCCCCAAAATATGCCAATTTTGTCCCACTGCGACAGAAACTCATTGTTCTGTATGTGAGCAGAGAGCGCCCTCTGGGGGTCAACAGTGCGCCAAATACTGCGTACACACACATGTCTCTGTGTGTGTGTGTGTGTGTGTGTGTGTGTGTGTGTGTGTGTGTGTGTGTGTGTGTGTGTGTGTGTGTGCGTACTAACCAAGTTGTAGTGTCGTCTCAGTGTGGTAATATCCATCTTGCTGCTTCTTTTTCAACATGGAACAAAGATCCACCCGCTCAACTGTCTGGTCTCCAAAAAACCTGAGTGTTGCAAGTTGAGAGAGAGAGAAAAAAAATAATTATGCATTAGTGTTACGCAAATAAAAGTGAGGAACATTTAAAGTGGAAAGACAATCACAGGGTCTTGAAGAATTTTTAAACACCAGTGAGTCACAAAATTGATTTAAAAGAAATAGTTCAAATTGGATTCATGCAAACAGTGCGGCAGGTCTTTCCTGTTTGACGTTATTACAACTAAAACATGCAGAATGGACAAATAATGTCCACTGCACTGGTCAGTGTGCTTGGCTGTCTGAATGGTTACAGAACAAGCACCTACTTGTTTGTATAGTTGGAGTAGAGAGCCGGGTCCACACGCTTTATACCCTGAGAGACAAAGAGAAAATACTGTTAATGTCACATACACACACATACAGTATATATACATCAAAATAAACAATTGGCCTGGGGAGGACAAGAAGCCGCCCAGCAGACGCCAGTCAGGATACAATGTCAACAGGTCACAAACAAAAGATAGACGCTCTCCTTCCTGTCCTCTCCCTCTAGACCCTCTAATTTACATCTTCATCCATTTCATACTCATTCTCTCAATCACTCCGCCATTTTCTGTTTCCCTTCTTCATATATACCTTTCTCCTACTTCTGTGTAACTTCTCCCCCAAATCCACCCTAATATAACGGCTCAAAAACTATAAAATCGTATACATTCAGTTTCTTTTATAAATACCACAGCAGGCGTGTTGTTCCTGAATTTGGCACTGTGACTGCGTATGAACGCTTAATTGGAGTAAGTGATACGATGCAAATCTATGTGGACATTATCCATTAAAAACAAAACCATGCTGTGCCAGAGCAACTTAATGCTCTTATGTATTCATTAAAATTAATTTATTATGCAACTACGGAAATTGTTGAATATAACTTAAAATCACAACTTGGTCTTACAGTTCAAGTAGTTTATAGTAAAATCAATTAAGTGTTTTCTACTGTGCACAACGCCAGAACTTCCCAGAACCCCAGTGGGGAGCGACACACTCTATTTCTCTTACACTTCTCTGACATGCCTATGCTAAAGAAATAGAATTAAGCTACAAACCTGTAGAAGATAATGAAGAAAAAACATTACAATCTGTTAAATATTGGCAGTAAAATGTTGATAACATGCTAATTTACTGAGCGTCTCCCTCACTATATAAGCTCAGTCTGTGTATGTGTGTGTGTGTGTGTGTGTGTGTGTGTGTGTGTGTGTGTGTGTGTGTGTGTGTGTTATACACCTGGGATCGTAGTTTTGATGCTCTGGACAGCTTCATAATGGTGAGGTGGGGTTCAAACCCACGATTGCCTTCTTGCAAAAGACCCTGCTCCTCAAAATGGCTCCGCAACAAATCTGCAAACACAAGAGCAAAAGTTATATAAGCAACCATTTTTCATTGAGAAAGCCAAAGAGGAACGTCAGTTATTATGTCAGCGCAGACATAGACGGCAGAGAATGTGTGTCGGAAGCTTTTTACTCTCATATCACATGAACACATAACGCTAGAAGAGCTGCAAGGACAAACGCACACAAACAAAGACGCACACACACACACCAGCTGATGAGGTTTGGAGGGAAACCATGAAGGTATTTTTAGTAGAGCAGCTCTACAGGGAGAGAAAGGTTAGTAGATAATCAATAAGAGTGGTGGAGGGAGCAGACGAGAGGACAGGAGAGTCCGATTTCATGCCTTATCCTTTTATTGCTCTTCCAAGGGTAACAATACGGGCTTTTATCTTCTGATGTTGCCGTTTCATTTTTCACGTCAGGAATATTAATAAAACTTCGGGGGGAAAAAAAAAATCTACTTGGCACCGTTCTTTATGAATGCTCTTTTTGTTTGACAAGTAAAATGTCGACATGCTGCCTCTGTTTAGCAGGTCATACAGGTGTTCAGAATGAGACTATACAGATGTGTTGCTGTGTTTTTGGGCCGTTTTAAAGCCCAACCACTGCCACGTAAAGGCAAAATGTCACCGCTCCAAACGTCAAGATGAAATCAGCAATTGAGCAAAACTGGTTCCTATTAATAGTTTCTCAACACACTTCACATTTGCTGCAGCTCGCACTCCATCACTCAAGGGTGACGCTTGATTGTGTTCGGTTGGGTCAGTTGTGGAGGGTCTGCCTGTGTTTGTGTCAGCTAAGAGCCACAGTTTGATGGGACAGATCCAGACTTTAACACTTTTTATGATGCGTGTTGAATGTCTATGACAAGAAGAAGACACACCCTCTATCACTACCTGGTCATTTGGTATGAAAAGCACATCACTACTGCCTCACATAATGAGTTCAGACTTTTAAACTAAACCTGATAGCTGTGGTAATTACATACAACCTCGGCCCTTTCGTAGCGCTTTCTCTTCAAAAGATTAATTTACTGCATTTCCTATTCATATCAAGCCTCGAGATGAAATGCCTTTTGGGATTTGTCTCGGCCATCACCAATATGCCAAATGCAGTATTTGCTCTGATCTGAGCAGTTAATACACCGGATGAGCGGCTGGGAAATTTCCTGTTGAGCCTGTGCACAGAAAAGCACGTGTCTACTTCTACAAATCCCTGCCTGCATATTTCTTATTAAGCAATTATGAGCGTGTGTGCGTGTGTGTGTGTGTGTGTGTGTGTGTGTGTGTGTGTGTGTTGGTGTTGCAAGAGCACAGAATCCTCTTAGAAATGCTAGATTAGTGTTTTTGCCAAAGGCACAACACAAAAACACATGTAAACGCTTCTGCACACACCCACACACTTGTACAGATAAAAAATGACGGATGTAACCAGATGAATGAATGCATGTCACATGCACAACCCCAGATGTGTGTGTGTGTGTGTGTGTGTGTGTGTGTGTGTGTGTGTGTGTGTGTGTGAATAGAGTATGCAGGTACACACACACACACACATGCAGATACAATATAATTTGTCCAGGTCCACTTACACAAAGAGGATGTCGTTACACTCAATATCAAATGAGTGCAAGTGGTTGACTATCAAGAAGTAGAGCTTACATCCGTCGACATCCATTATGTTCTGACTGAGTTATATTATAGTGCAGGACCCGACTGAAAGGCCACATGTGCGGTCAAATCATTCTACCTGCTCCCCACAAGATCATCTTAAGGCATCTCCTCAAGAAAAAGGCAGACTTGGACCTCCTGTGAACTTTTAATGTGAGTTAGCTCACTCACTTTACCACCGACAACCCCCAGAATATACCCCACGCTCTCTTAAAGCGGTCTAATCTGTGACCCCCCCATAGCAAATCCCCCACGTCAGCAAGCATCCGGAACAAAGACTACAAATCCTCCAACCGGCTGTAGTCCTCAGCTGACCCCCGAGTTCAGACGTCCACCGGGACACGAAAGAGAACGTACCGTATCACATTAACATCCTCCGATGAAATGTTTCCTCTTCTAACAATCAGCACGAGTAGCACTTAGAAAACTACTATGATGAACTGAATGTAATATAGTGACACTGACCTGCCACGCTGTCCAGTGTGTGTCTGTGTTGTCCGGGGGCCAGCCCAACAAACACCACCTCCTTCCTGAAGTGACCGATCCCTGAGAAGGGCAGCACCAGGTCCCGCCCACCCAGTAGCTCAGCCAATGACGGCTCGAACTGAGCCAGCGCAGCTGCCGCCCTATAAGGAAACATACACGTGAATTTACTTTATACACACACACACACACACACACACACACACACACACACACACACACACACACACACACACACACACACACACACACACAAATTCACAACTTAATCCTCTCGCTCCCTCCCTCTCATATTACATAACGAGTGAATCTAGTGATTACTAATGACACAATCTTCTGCGTGATGCAGATTAAGCATCAGTATCGCCACATAAACATGGCCGACACGTTCCAGAGCTGCATTGAGTTGTGTTATTAAACAATATGAAATTTACTTTTTATTTATAACCACATATTCAACATGGGAATTAGTATTTCAGTTCTTTTAGTTTACCTAAAATACTAGAAATTGGTAGTATTTTTCCTCAATGGCGACACTACTTTGGTTAGTAATTTTTGTCTGTATATGGGCGATTATAGCATTACAAATATAAGCAATTAGACTATTAACTTAAGTGGGACAATACGACCACTCACGTCACAACTTAGTTTTTTTTTTTTATTGCAATGTAAAGGAATGAAACGTATGTCAAACTGTCTAAAGTTGGCAGTCTTATTCTGATTATTAATTGTAATAAAAGCCTCAGACTTCATTATAAACTGCATGCTATCCTCAGGCACCGTCCTCCTTCAGCAGTGTTTCATTAGAGGAATCCAAACCTAGAACGTTTCCAGGCATAAACAGGTTTTCCTGAAAGCACTGAGAGGAAGAGATAAGACAGGAGCAGCACTAACGTGACACGTTGGTAATTAGTCACTGCAGAACTCTGCATCCCCGTCTTCAAGCAGTAATTTATGTCTGTGCAACACAAACATGAGCAAGGCCTTGTTTGGCTATCTGGTGTTGTGATAATGTACATGGTCACAAAGGCTGAATGGGAAATCTGACTGTGGCAGTGAACTAATTGAAGTTCAGTATTTTAGCTGTAGTGTGTTATATTCTGGGGGAGCAATAAGGAAAATGAGAGTCCAGGACAAAAAAAAAAAAAAAGAGAATTAATTCTACTCTATCCTAAGTTACAGAACAGATAACGATTAGTCACCAAAGAAATTGAATGTGCAGCACAGAAAAACATCTTAAACGGCTCGTCTGATCTTAAAGTTTCAAAGAAAAAATAAACTATCTTCCTACAATAAAAGCACTTCCTCAACTCATTGCCGGTTCCTATCCAGCCTTCCTACAGTTTAACGCTTAAGAATTTAAGACCAATTTTACAAAATCCAAAGTTTAACTGTTTGGCTGTCTTGTCGGAACGGAGTGCAGTTTCAGAGTCCGCCAACATTGTGCGGAATAAGTCTCCTACTCCCTCATTTGACTTGTATGGATGGTGTTTTGTTACGGTCACATTTTAAATTGTTAGGTCAGGAAAAAAAAAACATTGTTATAATCCTACTTCCCACATCTTAGCATTTTTTAAGACATTTTGATACCAATTAAGGCCGTATTTTTAGATTCATAAATTCAATGCCTTTTGCAATAATCCTATCTCAAACCCTAACTAGAACTGAAAATATGATTCTTCAATCGGCACTCGTCCTGTCATGCCTCTATCTCAGGGGTATTCAATTAAAATTCCAAAAGATCCAGATTGAGAAAATCTCCTCATGCAAAGGTCTGGAACATTACAATAATATCTAACTTGTGCTATTTAGTGCCATATATATATATATATATATATATATATATATATATATATATATAAATATATATAAAAGAGTCTGTTCATTGTTGGTTAAAGACTCTGGTCTCTCTGGTCTCTCTGACCACTTCTCTCTCTTTGGAGAACTTCATGTGAAACAACTTCTCTGTCTCACGTAATTATTCTCCTGCCCTTCGTTCTCTTTCCTCGTCTCAGCCCCGTGTGTCTACATCTCACTCGAGTCAGAATGCCCATATTTGATTGACTGAGCTGCATCACGTGATGTGATTTACAACGCATATAATTGGTCGGTTTGTTTCCTGGACCACTGACCGAGTACCGTAAAGGCTAGAAAAGCTGCGCCGGTTAAAATATAGGCGCTCCGTCAAAATGTAATAATTCTCAATTATCTAACGGTTTTAGGTCCAGGGTCCGGATACAACGGCGTCTGGGTCCGGATCCGGACCGCGGTCCGCCTATTAGTGACCCCTGCTCTATCTAATTGAATGTAAACATATCGATGGAGGAGAGGAAACCTTTTTTAATATATACAATAATTTAAAGTGTCATTAAACTGTTTTAGTAGCCTTCCAATCATTATGTGTGTTTGTATTGTTCCTCACCTTCATTGCCATACGGACCTCACAACAGTGCTGCTGCCATTTTTGGCAGTTATTTTTAATTAAGGACAGGCTCTATGTCACCCTAATTTAGGATTCCTAAATTGGGATTCTCTTAATCAGGACGGTTCTGTAAAAGCTACATTTCTTACCTAAAATGAGATTTTCTGTAATACTGACAATCCTAAATGTCATCATAAACTGGGATAAGATTATCTGTAATGAGGTGTGTGTGTGTGTGTGTGTGTGTGTGTGTGTGTGTGTGTGTGTGTGTGTGTGTGTGTATGTCAAAAAGCGTATTAGTAATCATACGCATGCGTGTGTACATAAAGAGGGGGACAGATCAATAATGCAATATATACATGGTGGTCTGCAATCACATGTATTACACGAGCTGTACACAGTATTGGAATACATTTTGTTTGACTATCTGAACTTTGAACCAGCTCAGACTTCACCAGTTAATGGACCGTTTGGCATTCAAGTAACGACACGTGTTCATGTTGTTGTGCTTGTGAATTTATGGCTCTAATTATAAGCAATTTGGTGTGCACCGTTTCATCTCAGCTGACCTGAAGAAAAAAACTAAATCGGTCAAACTGAAAGCTCTTCAGAATGTAGGATTTCTGCAAATTACAGGACACATGTTCCTCTTCAGTTAGACGGCTCAATACATGTTTGTGTTCATGCGTGTGCGTCCACTCACTGGTCTACTTGCTCCTGACTGGCGAGATGAGTGACTAACAGCGTGATGTGGAGAGTTGGAATGGGGAGCATGGCTTTGGCCAATCGGGGCTCCTGCTGAAGCACCGCCTCCTGGACCTCGCTCACAGCTGAACTGATCTGTCATTGGATACATTTAATTAGCAGCAGCCGGAAGATGCTGTCACACACATGAACTGAACGGAGGAGGAACTGGGGCAACTTCTGCAGTTCAACGTCACAGATGAGGCGTCAATAGATGAGGACCATCAATGTTCATTCAGAGGAGCTTTTGAGTCAGTAAGCATTAGGACTTCAGTGTCATCATCTGTCAGGTAATTGACTCTTGAACGTTTTTCTCCCATTATAGATCGAGCTTCACTGACCACGACCAAGTGTCAAACACTAAATGCATCAAAAGACTGGCGAGAACAGATCAAAGTCTTCTCTACGAACAGATAAGTTAAAGGGTTTCTGGTTCTCTTATCTTCTCTAGTAGAGTTTAGCAACCCACAAGGATGTTTTTCATGGAGGACGACACCAGCGTCTTTGTATGTTTTGGCCAATTTACTACAAATCCTAACGATATTGGGAATCTGGAAGCTACTTATTAGAAGTGAGACAATCACGCGATTCATTGATAGGCTGATCAACTGAAAATGAACTGGCAAAGCTTAGATATAGTATCTGCAGTTTTGTAATAAACGGGACACAATGTGCACAAGTACAGCAAAGTGACCAGACCAGTGATTCATCACCTGTGTGTTGGTGATGGGGATGGAGACAAAGTAGTTGGGCCGTTGGCTGTCTTTCTTTGTCTTCTTCTTCTTCTCTGCGTCCTCCTCACTGTCCACTCGCCCTCCATTGTCTCCTCTCTTCCTCTTCCTCTTTTTCTGGGTCGACTCTGAGCTGGAAACTAGAGGAAAAGGGGCGAGCAAACTTTACATTTAAAAAATTCTAAAGTTCATCAAGACATAATATTAAGAACATACATACATGCAAGCTCTTTCCATGTAGTGGGGCTGGTCACAGAAAACGGAAGCTCCGACATTAAAGTATCCACAGTTTCAGCCGACTTGAGCTGTTTCTTCTTCAATTTCTGCCTCACCCTCCTCATCTTCCTCTTCATCTTCCTCTCGCTTGATCCTGCTTGAGAGGTAGATTACAATATAACAGACACACATATTGTATATGTATGAACATGAATAGGAGAGCACTCATACACATGTGTGAGGAACATTAACATATTTTATATGTAGACTTTTTTTGGACGATGCATTTATTTATTATTTTACTTTAACATACTGCACAATTGCATCTCCATCTAATGTAGCAAATCTGAACAGGAGGATTAAAGATGTAATAATAAAACACAGTCTTCTTGGACTTTAATTGCAGTGTTCACCTGGCTCTGTGGAGGCTCTGGTGTCTTGAGGGACCTCCATGGTGACTGCATCCACCTGACCTGGACTCATCTTCTTCCACTCCTTATCTTCTGTCCCACTCTCCTTTCTAATCACAGCTTCTTCACCACCCTCCTCCTCCTCCTCCTCCTCACCCTCACCTGAGGCAGGTGTGGTCTCTTTGCCATAGGATTCACTGGCTGGCTGCATGTCACACACCGTCCGCTGATACAGACAGGACTAAAACAAAGAGGACCGATGCAAGCTAGGTCACAACCATCATCATATTGCACTGTTTCTTTCTTTTAACTACTTTCATTGAATTACCTTTAGTCGGAACACGTGTGCAGATAGCTTCAGCGCGGTGACGTTACAGTAGTGACTGGTGGATGTGGGATGCAGCCTCCGGAGTGGGAGTTCATTGACAGCAAATTAACTCTGTAAACGAACGATTTTTGAACATGTCGATCTAATAATCGGTCTCAACAGAACGCGACCGAGGAGCATGACACACAGCGAAGTGTGACATACTTTAGCTAACAGCTGGCTAGTTGCAGAGACATAACAAGCTAGCTTAACTACAGCTAACCTGGCCGCAAAACAGATAACAGTAGCCTAACACTCTCTTCGGGGTAGTTACCGACGAGAAGCGTCCAAGTACAGGCATTCTTTGCCTCCCTGTAGCCAACACCTGTTTAAAGTAATCACACAGCCATGCAGTAAGCTAACAGTTAGCCAACTGTTGTGCAGCAAATTAGCGACACTAACCGGAATATCATTTTTGGTGACTTGTCATTGCGTTGTTGGTTCAGAAAGCTCGTTGTTAGCAGACTGTCAGGAAAAAAAAAAAAGTTAAAACAAATAACGGGAAATAATATTCAACTCCACAGCACGCGCTAACTTGGAATGCCGACTGGAAGCAGTTTGTAAACAATGTCCAACTTCCGGCCTGGTTTTTCAGAGCAAAATAGCTTTTCTCTTTCCAGAGTAAAAGCATCGGTCGCTTGACATAGCGAATGTTTAGCACATAAAGTGATTTTTGACTTGGAGGAATTCAATTAAGTTTTGGTGTCTAAAAATGTCACCCATTTAGTTGGACTGAAATTTTATTTTGAAAAATTCAACACAAAATATTCATCTATAATTACTGCATATGAAATATTGTCCGTCAAAACATCTGTATTTTAGACACTTTGGTGCAGAGTTGAGTAAGAGATACCAATGTGCACAGAAAAACTGTGTAATTTTCTAACTTGAAGTTGATTGGTCTGAATGCTACTGTACACAAATATTTTGACACAAAATACATGGGTGGTGTGGTTAAATGTGCTAAGTTTTAAGTAATTCATTATAAAATCATATATCCAGACTATTGTTGCACTATGTATACGTTAATCATAATTACGATGCCATAAAAAAAGGACAGCAGACTATATGATTACACACAATTGCATTTTATTGAGAGTATAAGTTATATTAATCACCACACCTTACATACACTTTCTATAACACGATTATATAAGGGACAGCAAAATTGCACATTCATGCTTTGAAGCAAACATGTTTATATTTCATCTTTATTTTTGCATTAGTTGTAGAGTATCTGTTCTAGACAAATAGACAAAGGTCATCCTTTGGCCAGTTACTGAGCTTTGTGAAACTCCTAACGCTTAATTTAAGTCCTAATATATACAGAAAGAGCAGCAACTGTTCTTTTCTGGACATTTGATTAAAGGAAATTAACTTCATTATAAGATAAGTCTGACAATCAAAAGCAGCTCAAATACTCAATTCAACATGTTTGTCCTAAAATCTATCAAATCTGACCGATAATTGAGCGTTGAAGAACTGACAAAACCCAAGTTACAAAATTTAACGGCAGAAAATGTGCAGAAAACTCTTTGTTTATTGTTGTTTATTTACACCCGTGAGAATACAATTATCATTAGACTATAATCAGTAGCTGAGATGATACAATAATGTTTTCTGCAATGTGTTTTATTTTTTGCTGTTGATGCAATCCATTACATGAACTGAAGGAATACCATTATAACTGTTTTCTACTAACTTTTAACAAACTGGTTCAAGTATACCAGTAGTCTGTACCCCCTCTGGCCAGTACCCCTCTGGTCAGCACCCCTCTGGCCAGTACCCCTCTGGTCAGTACCCCTCTGGTCAGCACCCCTCTGGCCAGTACCCCTCTGGTCAGTACCCCTCTGGTCAGCACCCACACCCTGGGCATTTCCACTGGTATCAATACTTCTCTGGATGAAGCTCTCCAGTAATTTGTTTTGTATCTCAGTGACGGCAGCATCATTTTGTTCACACCTCAGTAATCCAACCGTATCATGGTAGAAAACGTTGACATGCAACACAACTCTATCGTCATCCTGCCACGTTTTCATAGATGTGGGCCTGGCCTGGCGTGTGTGGTGCATCAACACCAGAATGACAGGTTTATCATCTGAGGACAAAGAGAGAATGAGAGTTACCAAAAGATTCTCTGTTGTCCATCACATCAATATGTTGACGACTAAACTTTGATTATCTAAGTCAGAAAGAACTTTGTAATTCAAAATTCTGTTAAAAGGAAAAAAGCCAAATTGTAAAACAGATTATATGCAAAATTCCATTTCAATATGAATGCGCTGAAAAATCCTTCCCTTACCTTTAACATCAGTCATGGCTGCCTCAACATCTGACGCAACGCGTGAACTGATCGGACAGAAGACAAAAGTGACCTTATTATCCTGACTGTCGTCACAACGCCGGATCTGATTCTGAACTTGCTTCTCCACTTTCTCCATCAGCTTCAGGTGGGTATCAAAGGTTTTACCGCTGACAACCATCTTGTACAGTGTGGCTATAGAAAGAGAAATGGTTGTGCATGTGACACAGATTTATACATTTGAAAGAACAAGAATAGAATTGGTCGTAAAATATTTTTGATGGATAATTCAGAAAGATCCTGACAAAAACAAATAGATAAAGCTTTGAATGGTCCTTTTATGTTCATTGATGCCTTCTGTTTCAAACAAACAGCGACAATGTCTCATAAGAACACTTATCATGATGCTGAAATAGACAGTTTCTCAATAAGGAAGGGTATTAGTTAACCCTTCTTTTTAGGACACTGTACTGACACATTAGTCTGCAGAACTAACACATTAGAAAGGCTCCAGGAGAGACAACAACCTCAATTTTAACTGTGTCTAATTATCATACACTGACTTACGTTCCACAAGGTCCCGTGGAGACAAATCAGTGAAGGACTCTCCTAATAAGAAACACAACATTATCAATCAGTCAGATTTATTTACACAATCATTCAAAGGTTTAAAATCTCCTGCCACAAAAGCGTGATTGGGTACAGAGGACTGCTCTATATTTTTCAATGGTCTTTCATTCTTTTAAGGTGAGAAAGAAGAATTTCTTTGAGACAGTCCTCTTAACAGGTGATATTTTGTATGAAGAGTTTGTAAAAAAAGTGATGTTTTAGTCTTGGGTTAGCACTATTGGAGTAGGATCAGGGAATATCAGATGAACGTACTATGGACTGATGAATCACAGTTTAGATCCATTTAATCAAACAACTGAGTTAGACTACAGAGGGCAAAAAGAAAAACAAGTTCCCAAAATAGTTAGCGAGCAAATGCTCTGTAGTGGTTCAACAATGATCCACGGTCACTTTTCTGCTTTCCTGGACCGGAGAACACATTCAAAATCAAAGGGTGATTTGGGGAAAAACATGGTTCCAATAGTGTTCGCCCCCTTTTTTCCTAGGTTAAAATAAAAAATAAAACATTGTTGTAAGTAAGAACAAAAACGATCAGTATAACAGGCGATTCCCCAACTTATGAACGGCAGCGTATGTTTATCAAAAGTCCCAAAAACTTCAAATCAGCTGTTGTGCAAAGGTCCAAAGTCAGATTTTATTCCCCAACGCACTGTGGGCTTTGTGTATGATTCAGTTCACTGGATTAAAAGGTATTTCAGTATCATAAGGCTGATAATGTATTCCAAAATCTGCACAAACAGGATGCTACGCATGAAACATGAGAGAGAGAGAGAGAGAGAGAGAGAGACAGAGAGAGAGAGAGAGAGAGAGAGAGACAGAGAGAGAGAGAGAGAGAGAGAGAGAGAGAGAGAGAGAGAGGTTCACCTGGTGCTCCTCCAGGTCGGCTATAACTTTGGCCACTGTGGAGCTCCACTGGACCACGGGTGACTGAAGTCCTTGGACCTGACGAAGACTCTGTTAGGATACAACATAATAACAATAAGAAATAACACCTATATGTAAAAATATTTAGAGGCCAATTGCACCATTATGGTTCAATAATGATCCAAGGTCACCTTTGCTTATCTGGACTAAAAAATCTGAGTATTTGGGGGAAAAATGGTTCAAAGAGTATCCTCCCTGTCATAAAACACTGTGGGAACATCGACTAAATGAAAGTTTGAATCACTGAATTCTTATTTTTCTTTTCGTGGGCCAAAACTATTTCAAAAGTAAATACCACATTTGGTGTCTGAATGTTAAAATTAAAAACAATTATTAAAAGAAAGAAGAAAAATCTGTATAAGAGGTGATTCCACAACTTTTAACCGGTACTCTATATTTAGTAAAAGTCTCAAAACCTTTGAAATGTATTTCAAGCAGCTGCTGTGCAAAGGTCCACAGTCAGATATTATTCCCTAATACACAACTTAACCCCACTGTGGGCTTTGTGTATGATACAGTTCACTGGATTAAAAGGTAATTCCTTATCAAAAGGATAATTATGTATTTTAAAATGTGTCGATAGAAGGCCCGGCAGACATGGAAGACAATTAAAGCTCAATTATTTTCAGCCACACAATCTCAGTACTCAACCAAATGAAGCACATTAACAGGGCTGCTGTTGTAGACATGAACACACATTAACATGAACAAATCTTATACGTCATGAAAGTGTGAAGAGGAAGAAAGTTATATTTACTTTGTGTTCCTTGTGGACCGATCGGGGGCCCCACTTGAACACCGACGTCTGAGGTACCTGAACCTAGCAAAGAGTCTGTAACATAAAATGTGCAAATGTACTTACTGACTCCAAAATGTATTGTACATAATTCAAAAATTCAACCCCTAAAGAGACCATCATGTTGAGTTGTAATGGAACCTCAAACTGGATGCTACTCATGAAACATGAGCGAGAGAGAGACAGAGAGAGGAAGAGAGAGAGAGAGAGAGAGAGAGAGAGAGAGAGAGAGAGAGAGAGAGAGAGAGAGAGAGAGAGAGAGAGAGAGAGAGAGAGAGAGAGAGAGATTCACCTGGTGCTCCTCCAGGTCGGCAATAACTTTGGCCACTGTGGAGCTCCACTGGACCACGGGTGACTGAAGTCCTTGGACCTGACGAAGACTCTGTTAGGATACAACATAATAACAATAAGAAATAACATCTATATGTAAAAATATTTAGAGGCCAATTGCACCGTTATGGTTCAATAATGATCCAAGGTCACCTTTGCTTATCTGGACTAAAAAATCTGAGTATTTGGGGGAAAAATGGTTCCAAGAGTATCCTCCCTGTCATAAAACACTGTGGGAACATCGACTAAATGAAAGTTTGAATCACTGAATTCTTATTTTTCTTTTCAGGGCCAAAACTAACTCAAAAGTAAATACCACATTTGGTGTCTGAATGTTAAAATTCAGCAGCTGTTGTGCAAAGGTCCACAATGTGTGAAGAAAAGAGGGAGGTTCACCCTGTGCTCCTCCAGGTCGGCTATGACTTTGGACACCAACACCGGGGACTGAAGCACTTGGACCTGATGAAGACTCTGTTAGGAAAACGGCATAATGCAATTACTGACTGCAAAAATGTAAATGAATCATACTAACTTAACACCTATATGTAGCAGGGTGGCCAGATGTTTACCAGATAGTGAACCTTTGAATTTTTTGAAAATCTTATATGACATGAACATATGAAAAGAAAGATAGATTTACTTTGTGATTCTGGTGGATGGCTACCAGTGTGGTGATTAACTGGACCACAGTTGGCTGATTCCTGGTCTGGCTGATTTTTGCTGAATTCTTCCAGAAGGCTGATGTGAGCTTCAAGGAAACTCTGGACGTTATTCGTTTGGGTCTTCATGTCCTTCAGGATTCGGAGGTAATCAACCAAGACTCCATTGTCAGTCAGAGCAGCTGGAGAGAGAGAACCGGGTTGTGCGTGTCAGAACCTGGATGACAATATAATAGGGTGGCCATATATTCAAATCAGGCGGCCACCTCCGGTTCTACCGAGCGAAGTCGATGTGGAAGTGTCTTAAAACTTATATCCTCTACTGACCAGCAGGGGGCGACTCCTCCGGATGCAAAAAGAAGTCTGATCGTATGAAAGTCAATGAGAAAACGGCCCTACTTTTCACTTGATGTATTCCCTCAGTAAATATTGAGTGAAACATGAGTTTATGGTCTCAAATCACTAGTTTCAAGACTGAAACTAGTGATTGAACATGATACATGATAAAGTATAATCTTTATTAATGTTATTCTAATTGGGGTGAAAAATGATACGATTTGGTAGAACGATCCCGGACAAATCGGGACATTTGGTCCCTGTACAATATTAGCACGGTTACATTTATTGCCTCCACTCTCATGGTCCAAACAAACAAAACAGCTGTCATAATGTGAAAGTGAAAGCAACTGCTATCAAGGCTGTACATACCCCTGAAAGACTCAGTTGGGATGAACCCCTTCAGTTTTTTTAGAAGCTGTTCAACTGGCTGCTGAAACAAAAATATAATATTACATTCAATCTTTTTACAAATCCTAGTGACTAGTTTCTATCCATGTTATTTATCTTTATTTGAATCCCTCTCTAATCCCACTTGTTAGCTCACCCGTTTGTGGATTACGTCAAAGATGGTCCTTCTCAGTTTTATATCCTTAACTCCAGGAAACAGCTCAACTAGTTCTTCTCGAGTCAGCGCCTGGATGTCTGAGTCGGTGTGTAAATCTGCCCCTGCAGAAACAAGGTGAGGAGATGGGTCAGTGCTGGAAACACTTTGCAGGGTTCCCACTCTTCAGTGCTGAAGAACAGCACAGATCAACACAACTAGATAGATAGACTGAAGTTCATTCTCAGCTAAATGAAAATAGGAGAATGTTCAGGAACCCTGATTTTGGTTTAAATTCAGTTCACCTCATTTTTCAAAGTTGTTTTTATGTTTCCAGCACCAATAGGCCCTTTTTCACAGCATCTAAGTCATCACAGGATAAACACAGGTGCATTAATAACATGTATTATAGCCAGGGCCCTGGTATTGTACATGCTGGCTGTGACACACTAAATAGAATGGGGCCTTCATTAATTGGATCAATTACACCTGTGTTAACCCTGTTATGACAAGAAAAATGTCTGCTATTAAAAGGGCCTATGTGACAGTTTAACAGTCAGCTGTGTTTATAAAAGTGTTTTATTTGATCTAATCATCCTCTGTGTAAAAATAAATAAAAAGATATCTTACGTTTCAACGCATCAGCTGCTCTTTGGTCGATCTGCTTTATTTCCTCCAGTAAACGCGACATGACTTTACCTGTGGGAAAAGCAGAAAGAAAAGGCACATTCATCACACTGGATTTCACTTTCTATACTGCACTACATCGCTTCTGTCTTTTCTGGTGTTGGTCTGACATGTTTTGTGAAAGATTGGGACACAAACCTGCTGCGTAGACGAATTAAACCGAAAGAACGAGACAGGAGACGCTGGGAGGAGAAAGAGAAAGAGACCTTTAAACTGATCGGATCACACGATAGATGATTGACTTCGACAATTATCATCAAGCGTTAGGAGTTAGTTGTCAATCATTTAACCAAATAAAAAATCAGAAGTCTATGTAGTATATCATAAGAATCCCCGTTTACAGTGAAAAGAAAGTGAAAGTTAAAGGGATTGATTCTTCTTCTTCTTCTTTGTTTTTTTTTAAATGGGCGCATTCAAAATGTCTCTTTACCGCCAGCTACTGGAATAAAACTGTCATCTCTACTCACTGACTCAGATCGTTTCACAGCATGTTCATGTATACAGCGAAGCCAGCAGGGAGCAGCACTCTGCACCTTTTTATTACCACTCTGCACAATCTCAACCTCCTCAGATGGTTCAGTGTCATTTGATCTTCGGCTACATTACGTTTCGTTTTGTAAACTGATCCTCAATGTTCTGTAAGGATGTATCAATATTGTGGATGGCATGAGACACCAACAATCCTCAGTTTAAAAAAAAAAAGCTGTACAGTTTATGAATATTTGGGGTCATTTTTCCGAAGTCGAGGCTGAAAATGTGAGGTGACCGTGCTTTTTGCCTTCAGGGCCCCTCGGCTTTGGAACGACCTGCCAGAGGAGATAAGGCTTTTAAATCACTTCTTAAAACACATTTTTACAGACCGGCTTTTATGTGATGTCGTCGCTGCTTTATTTTTGTTATTGATTTTACTAAATTATTCTATTCAATTTATTTCTTAGTTTATTTTTATCGTATTGATTGTTTTTTTTTCTTCTTTTCATCTACTGTACTGTTTTATCCCGGTTTAACTCTTACCTTAGTTGTTGTGCTTTGTTGGGCCTCACTGTTGAGCTTTCTGTTGTTTTATTGTCTTTCTTTTGCTGCTTTGTCTGTCAAAGCTCTATTTGTATATCTATCTATCTATCTATCTATCTATCTATCTATCTATCTATCTATCTGTCTGTCTGTCTGTCTGTCTGTCTGTCTGTCTGTCTGTCTCTCTGTCTATCTATCTATCTACCTATCTACCTAACTAACTATCCACTTACCTACATATCTATCTACCTACCTCCTACCCATCTACCCGTCTACAAGTCTACCCGCCTGTCTGTCCGTCCGCCCGCCCACCCACTCATCTATCTTTCTATCTATCTATCTATCTATCTATCTATCTATCTATCTATCTATCTATCTATCTATCTATCTATCTATCTATCTATCTATCTATCTAACTTGGAAAAATAAAAGGTGAAATAAATAAAAAATGCAATCTGTTGTTGCTTGTTTGCAGGTTTGGACAGCTATGTTCCCTCCAGAAGCCTTGAGCCTCTGAGGGAGTGACACTAACAACATGGTAGTTCAGTGTTGTGGCCTCAGACAAGCTCTCTTTTTACAGTCACCCACTGTGTAGAAAGCTGAAAAACAACGAAAAGCAAAGACACGGAAGCCGACGTTGTGTTTGTCTGTTGCGTCCAATGTCATTCACCAGTTTGTGTGCAGGTGTTGGAAGCTGAGTCTGGTCTCGGAGCAGACACTGTTGGCAGACACTGGCAGTAGGTGAAGTGTTTTTCTCCGCCGGGTGCCTTTCTGCAGGGAGGCGAGGCGGCTCCTGGTGGCTCTGCTTAGTCTCCTTCATGTATGACAGTGGAATAAAAGACAGTTTTGTGCGGATCTGACAGTGTAGCATAGCGCTCTCCGTGTAATAACATGCAAGTCAGTGTTAGGAGAAAGGGAAAACTTGACTACAGATGGTTTTGAAATGAGGTTCAGGGGTGTCTTTGAACAGAATATAAACATGAGTCGTGTCAATAGACCGGTTAAAGGTGTATCTGCAATATGGGACACACACAAACTAGTGTTGTGACATATTCACTCTTTTCGGCTTTAATCAATAACTAAAAAGTTGTATAACCATCTGTTGGTTCAGGGGCATTCGTGTTACAAGCAGTAGCTAGAATATGGTAACCAGATATCAGAAGTCCATCTGTGTGATTCAGAAAATGAAGGAATCTTAATGGAGAAGTTTCGGAGCATGATTTGGCCTCCAGCCTGATTTTCAGATCAAGCAGCGCATCCGCAGACTTAAGGACGGAGCCAACAGTTAACACAGACAGATGTCTCGGTCCTACTTTCCGATCTCATTTATGACTATCAAGATTATATCAAACATGTTTCATTCGGAGTAAGAGGCTAAAGGGTTTATTTATGGTACATTTTTTTTAAACATATGTCCTTCACAATAAAAGCCTCCAGACTAACATGAACAGGATAGTTCATGCGAGTAACACAATTAAATGAAAGAGAAATGACATCAAACGAAAAGAGCAAAGACTGAATCTGTCAGATTTATTTTTAAATGAATTTGAATAAGTTGATCTAATAGTGATAATATTGTGCTTTTCCAAACCCAAATTACAAATTGCTTCACACAAGTCAACGAATTACAATCAACAAATGATAAAATCACGGGTGAAAACAGACTAAACCAAATCCAATATTGCAATTTAAAAGAAATTGGGTCAAATAAAAACAAAAACAAAAACTGATTTAAAATCAGGATAAGCTTCCTGATAAAAGTTTGTTTGAAGAAGAGAGGAGAAAAAATGTAAGCCTGGCCTCTACAACAAAAGACGGCGGTCTGAGAAACTCAGCCCTCGTCCAGAACAGACGTGAATGGGACTAACAGAAACAAGAGTATTAAAAGCAATAACTAAGATCTTAAAGGCAGAGGGAGTAATCGTGATAAACTAGCAAAAGTACACCACATCTTAAAAGTGATCCAACTGGAAAACCCAGCCCAGTGTTGCCAACTCTTTCCCAATGAAAGTTGCAAGCAGCATTAACTCTAAAAGTTGCTACAACTAGCAAGAAAGTCAGCAACACTGACAGCCCGTCCCGTCAGGCCTCCCTCCAAATCCACTCCCCCAAATTATGGAGTGAAGCAAAGACAGCAATTTTAGAATTAGGGCAGAGCAATTATAAATGTACTCAGGGGCTTCACCGTTGAGTTCCTGATAAATGTGCTAAGTTTGAAGTAATTCATTATAAAATCATATATCCAGACTATTGTTGCAATATGTATACGTTAATCACAATTACGATGCCATAAAAAAAGGACAGCAGACTATATGATTACACACATAATTGCATTTTATTGAGAGTATAAGTTATATTAATCACCACACCTTACATACACTTTCTACAACACGATTATATAAGGGACAGCAAAATTGCACATTCATGCTTTGAAGCAAACATGTTTATATTTCATCTTTATTTTTGCATTAGTTGTAGAGTATCTGTTCTAGACAAATAGACAAAGGTCATCCTTTGGCCAGTTACTGAGCTTTGTGAAACTCCTAACGCTTAATTTAAGTCCTAATATATACAGAAAGAGCAGCAACTGTTCTTTTCTGGACATTTGATTAAAGGAAATTAACTTCATTATAAGATAAGTCTGACGATCAAAAGCAGCTCAAATACTCAATTCAACATTTTTGTCCTTAAATCTATCAAATCTGACCGATAATTGAGCGTTGAAGAATTGACAAAACCCAAGTTACAAAATTTAACAGCAGAAAATGTGCAGAGAACTCTTTGTTTATTGTTGTTTATTTACACCCGTGAGAATACAATTATCATTAGACTATAATCAGTAGCTGAGATGATACAATGATGTTTTCTGCAATGTGTTTTATTTTTTGCTGTTGATGCAATCCATTACATGCACTGAAGGAATACCATTATAGCTATTTTTTAAAACCTGAAAACAAATTGTCCTAATATATACAGAAACAGTAGCAACTGGAGAACTGATTCTTTTCTGGACATTTGATTTAAGGAAATTAACTTCATTGTAAGATAAGTCTGATGATCAATAGCAGCTCAAATACTCAATTCAACATTTTTGTCCTTAAATCTATAAAATCACAATAACTAATTTGTACTACCTTTAAACCAACTGGGCATACCCCAGTGGCTAGATGATACAATAATGTTTTCTTCAATGTGTTTTATTTTTTGCTGTTGATGCAATCCATTACATGAACTGAAGGAATACCATTATAACTATTTTCTACTACCTGAAAACAAACTGGTAAAAGTACTCCAGTGGTCAGTACCCCTCTGGTCAGCACCCACACCCTGGGCATTTCCACTGGTATCAATACTTCTCTGGATGAAGCTCTCCAGTAATTTGTTTTGTATCTCAGTGACGGCAGCATCATTTTGTTCACACCTCAGTAATCCAACCGTCTCATGGTAGAAAACGTTGACATGCAACACAACTCTTTTGTCATCCTGCCACGTTTTCATAGATGTGGGCCTGGCCTGGTGTGTGTGGTGCATCAACACCAGAATGACAGGTTTATCATCTGAGGACAAAGAGAGAATGAGAGTGACCAAAAGATTCTCTGTTGTCCATCACATCAATATGTTGACGACTAACCTTTGATTATCTAAGTCAGAAAGAACTTTGTAATTCAAAATTCTGTTAAAAGGAAAAAAGCCAAATTGTAAAACAGATTATATGCAAAATTCCATTTCAATATGAACGCGCTGAAAAATCCTTCCCTTACCTTTAACATCAGTCATGGCTGCCTCAACATCTGACGCAATGCGTGAACTGATCGGACAGAAGACAAAAGTGACCTTATTATCCTGACTGTCGTCACAACGCCGGATCTGATTCTGAACTTGCTTCTCCACTTTCTCCATCAGCTTCAGGTGGGTATCAAAGGTTTTACCGCTGACAACCATCTTGTACAGTGTGGCTATAGAAAGAGAAATGGTTGTGCATGTGACACAGATTTATACATTTGAAAGAACAAGAATAGAATTGTTCGTAAAATATTTTTGATGGATAATTCAGAAAGATCCTGACAAAAACAAATAGATAAAGCTTTGAATGGTCCTTTTATGTTCATTGATGCCTTCTGTTTCAAACAAACAGCGACAATGTCTCATAAGAACACTTATCATGATGCTGAAATAAACAGTTTCTCAATAAGGAAGGGTATTAGTTAACCCTTCTTTTTAGGACACTGTACTGACACATTAGTCTGCAGAACTAACACATTAGAAAGGCTGTTCCTTTGAGACAGTCCTCTTAACAGGTGATATTTTGTATGAAGAGTTTGTAAAAAAAGTGATGTTTTAGTCTTGGGTTAGCACTATTGGAGTAGGATCAGGGAATATCAGATGAACGTACTATGGACTGATGAATCACAGTTTAGATCCATTTAATCAAACAACTGAGTTAGACTACAGAGGGCAAAAAGAAAAACAAGTTCCCAAAATAGTTAGCGGGCAAATGCTCTGTAGTGGTTCAACAATGATCCACGGTCACTTTTCTGCTTTCCTGGACCGGAGAACACATTCAAAATCAAAGGGTGATTTGGGGAAAAACATGGTTCCAATAGTGTTCGCCCCCTTTTTTCTATGTTAAAATAAAAAATAAAACATTGTTGTAAGTAAGAACAAAAACGATCAGTATAACAGGCGATTCCCCAACTTATGAACGGCAGCATATGTTTATCAAAAGTCCCAAAAACTTAAGAATTAGATTTCAAATCAGCTGTTGTGCAAAGGTCCAAAGTCAGATATTATTCCCCAACGCACTGTGGGCTTTGTGTATGATTCAATTCACTGGATTAAAAGGTATTTCAGTATCATAAGGCTAATAATGTATTCCAAAATCTGCACAAACAGGATGCTACGCATGAAACATGAGAGAGAGAGAGAGAGAGAGAGAGAGAGAGAGAGAGAGAGAGAGAGAGAGAGAGAGAGAGGTTCACCTGGTGCTCCTCCAGGTCGGCTATAACTTTGGCCACTGTGGAGCTCCACTGGACCACGGGTGACTGAAGTCCTTGGACCTGACGAAGACTCTGTTAGGATACAACATAATAACAATAAGAAATAACACCTATATGTAAAAATATTTAGAGGCCAATTGCACCGTTGTGGTTCAATAATGATCCAAGGTCACCTTTGCTTATCTGGACTAAAAAATCTGAGTATTTGGGGGAAAAATGGTTCAAAGAGTATCCTCCCTGTCATAAAACACTGTGGGAACATCGACTAAATGAAAGTTTGAATCACTGAATTCTTATTTTTCTTTTCGTGGGCCAAAACTATTTCAAAAGTAAATACCACATTTGGTGTCTGAATGTTAAAATTAAAAACAATTATTAAAAGAAAGAAGAAAAATCAGTATAAGAGGTGATTCCACAACTTTTAACCGGTACTCTATATTTAGTAAAAGTCTCAAAACCTTTGAAATGTATTTCAAGCAGCTGCTGTGCAAAGGTCCACAGTCAGATATTATTCCCTAATACACAACTTAACCCCACTGTGGGCTTTGTGTATGATACAGTTCACTGGATTAAAAGGTAATTCCTTATCAAAAGGATAATTATGTATTTTAAAATGTGTCGATAGAAGGCCCGGCAGACATGGAAGACATTTAAAGCTCAATTATTTTCAGCCACACAATCTCAGCACTCAACCAAATGAAGCACATTAACAGGGCTGCTGTTGTAGACATGAACACACATTAACATGAACAAATCTTATACGTCATGAAAGTGTGAAGAGGAAGAAAGTTATATTTACTTTGTGTTCCTTGTGGACCGATCGGGGGCCCCACTTGAACACCGACGTCTGAGGTACCTGAACCTAGCAAAGAGTCTGTAACATAAAATGTGCAAATGTACTTACTGACTCCAAAATGTATTGTACATAATTCAAAAATTCAACCCCTAAAGAGACCATCATGTTGAGTTGTAATGGAACCTCAAACTGGATGCTACTCATGAAACATGAGCGAGAGAGAGACAGAGAGAGGAAGAGAGAGAGAGAGAGAGAAGAGAGAGAGAGAGAGAGAGAGAGAGAGAGAGAGAGAGAGCGAGAGAGAGAGAGAGAGGCGCTCACCTGGTGCTCCTCCAGGTCGGCAATAACTTTGGCCACTGTGGAGCTCCACTGGACCACGGGTGACTGAAGTCCTTGGACCTGACGAAGACTCTGTTAGGATACAACATAATAACAATAAGAAATAACATCTATATGTAAAAATATTTAGAGGCCAATTGCACCGTTATGGTTCAATAATGATCCAAGGTCACCTTTGCTTATCTGGACTAAAAAATCTGAGTATTTGGGGGAAAAATGGTTCCAAGAGTATCCTCCCTGTCATAAAACACTGTGGGAACATCGACTAAATGAAAGTTTGAATCACTGAATTCTTATTTTTCTTTTCAGGGCCAAAACTAACTCAAAAGTAAATACCACATTTGGTGTCTGAATGTTAAAATTCAGCAGCTGTTGTGCAAAGGTCCACAATGTGTGAAGAAAAGAGGGAGGTTCACCCTGTGCTCCTCCAGGTCGGCTATGACTTTGGACACCAACACCGGGGACTGAAGCACTTGGACCTGATGAAGACTCTGTTAGGAAAACGGCATAATGCAATTACTGACTGCAAAAATGTAAATGAATCATACTAACTTAACACCTATATGTAGCAGGGTGGCCAGATGTTTACCAGATAGTGAACCTTTGAATTTTTTGAAAATCTTATATGACATGAACATATGAAAAGAAAGATAGATTTACTTTGTGATTCTGGTGGATGGCTACCAGTGTGGTGATTAACTGGACCACAGTTGGCTGATTCCTGGTCTGGCTGATTTTTGCTGAATTCTTCCAGAAGGCTGATGTGAGCTTCAAGGAAACTCTGGACGTTATTCGTTTGGGTCTTCATGTCCTTCAGGATTCGGAGGTAATCAACCAAGACTCCATTGTCAGTCAGAGCAGCTGGAGAGAGAGAACCGGGTTGTGCGTGTCAGAACCTGGATGACAATATAATAGGGTGGCCATATATTCAAATCAGGCGGCCACCTCCGGTTCTACCGAACGAAGTCGATGTGGAAGTGTCTTAAAACTTATATCCTCTACTGACCAGCAGGGGGCGACTCCTCCGGATGCAAAAAGAAGTCTGATCGTATGAAAGTCAATGAGAAAACGGCCCTACTTTTCACTTGATGTATTCCCTCAGTAAATATTGAGTGAAACATGAGTTTATGGTCTCAAATCACTAGTTTCAAGACTGAAACTAGTGATTGAACATGATACATGATAAAGTATAATCTTTATTAATGTTATTCTAATTGGGGTGAAAAATGATACGATTTGGTAGAACGATCCCGGACAAATCGGGACATTTGGTCCCTGTACAATATTAGCACGGTTACATTTATTGCCTCCACTCTCATGGTCCAAACAAACAAAACAGCTGTCATAATGTGAAAGTGAAAGCAACTGCTATCAAGGCTGTACATACCCCTGAAAGACTCAGTTGGGATGAACCCCTTCAGTTTTTTTAGAAGCTGTTCAACTGGCTGCTGAAACAAAAATATAATATTACATTCAATCTTTTTACAAATCCTAGTGACTAGTTTCTATCCATGTTATTTATCTTTATTTGAATCCCTCTCTAATCCCACTTGTTAGCTCACCCGTTTGTGGATTACGTCAAAGATGGTCCTTCTCAGTTTTATATCCTTAACTCCAGGAAACAGCTCAACTAGTTCTTCTCGAGTCAGCGCCTGGATGTCTGAGTCGGTGTGTAAATCTGCCCCTGCAGAAACAAGGTGAGGAGATGGGTCAGTGCTGGAAACACTTTGCAGGGTTCCCACTCTTCAGTGCTGAAGAACAGCACAGATCAACACAACTAGATAGATAGACTGAAGTTCATTCTCAGCTAAATGAAAATAGGAGAATGTTCAGGAACCCTGATTTTGGTTTAAATTCAGTTCACCTCATTTTTCAAAGTTGTTTTTATGTTTCCAGCACCAATAGGCCCTTTTTCACAGCATCTAAGTCATCACAGGATAAACACAGGTGCATTAATAACATGTATTATAGCCAGGGCCCTGGTATTGTACATGCTGGCTGTGACACACTAAATAGAATGGGGCCTTCATTAATTGGATCAATTACACCTGTGTTAACCCTGTTATGACAAGAAAAATGTCTGCTATTAAAAGGGCCTATGTGACAGTTTAACAGTCAGCTGTGTTTATAAAAGTGTTTTATTTGATCTAATCATCCTCTGTGTAAAAATAAATAAAAAGATATCTTACGTTTCAACGCATCAGCTGCTCTTTGGTCGATCTGCTTTATTTCCTCCAGTAAACGCGACATGACTTTACCTGTGGGAAAAGCAGAAAGAAAAGGCACATTCATCACACTGGATTTCACTTTCTATACTGCACTACATCGCTTCTGTCTTTTCTGGTGTTGGTCTGACATGTTTTGTGAAAGATTGGGACACAAACCTGCTGCGTAGACGAATTAAACCGAAAGAACGAGACAGGAGACGCTGGGAGGAGAAAGAGAAAGAGACCTTTAAACTGATCGGATCACACGATAGATGATTGACTTCGACAATTATCATCAAGCGTTAGGAGTTAGTTGTCAATCATTTAACCAAATAAAAAATCAGAAGTCTATGTAGTATATCATAAGAATCCCCGTTTACAGTGAAAAGAAAGTGAAAGTTAAAGGGATTGATTCTTCTTCTTCTTCTTTGTTTTTTTTTAAATGGGCGCATTCAAAATGTCTCTTTACCGCCAGCTACTGGAATAAAACTGTCATCTCTACTCACTGACTCAGATCGTTTCACAGCATGTTCATGTATACAGCGAAGCCAGCAGGGAGCAGCACTCTGCACCTTTTTATTACCACTCTGCACAATCTCAACCTCCTCAGATGGTTCAGTGTCATTTGATCTTCGGCTACATTACGTTTCGTTTTGTAAACTGATCCTCAATGTTCTGTAAGGATGTATCAATATTGTGGATGGCATGAGACACCAACAATCCTCAGTTTAAAAAAAAAAAGCTGTACAGTTTATGAATATTTGGGGTCATTTTTCCGAAGTCGAGGCTGAAAATGTGAGGTGACCGTGCTTTTTGCCTTCAGGGCCCCTCGGCTTTGGAACGACCTGCCAGAGGAGATAAGGCTTTTAAATCACTTCTTAAAACACATTTTTACAGACCGGCTTTTATGTGATGTCGTCGCTGCTTTATTTTTGTTATTGATTTTACTAAATTATTCTATTCAATTTATTTCTTAGTTTATTTTTATCGTATTGATTGTTTTTTTTTCTTCTTTTCATCTACTGTACTGTTTTATCCCGGTTTAACTCTTACCTTAGTTGTTGTGCTTTGTTGGGCCTCACTGTTGAGCTTTCTGTTGTTTTATTGTCTTTCTTTTGCTGCTTTGTCTGTCAAAGCTCTATTTGTATATCTATCTATCTATCTATCTATCTATCTATCTATCTATCTATCTATCTATCTATCTATCTATCTGTCTGTCTGTCTGTCTGTCTGTCTGTCTGTCTGTCTGTCTGTCTCTCTGTCTATCTATCTATCTACCTATCTACCTAACTAACTATCCACTTACCTACATATCTATCTACCTACCTCCTACCCATCTACCCGTCTACAAGTCTACCCGCCTGTCTGTCCGTCCGCCCGCCCACCCACTCATCTATCTTTCTATCTATCTATCTATCTATCTATCTATCTATCTATCTATCTATCTATCTATCTATCTATCTAACTTGGAAAAATAAAAGGTGAAATAAATAAAAAATGCAATCTGTTGTTGCTTGTTTGCAGGTTTGGACAGCTATGTTCCCTCCAGAAGCCTTGAGCCTCTGAGGGAGTGACACTAACAACATGGTAGTTCAGTGTTGTGGCCTCAGACAAGCTCTCTTTTTACAGTCACCCACTGTGTAGAAAGCTGAAAAACAACGAAAAGCAAAGACACGGAAGCCGACGTTGTGTTTGTCTGTTGCGTCCAATGTCATTCACCAGTTTGTGTGCAGGTGTTGGAAGCTGAGTCTGGTCTCGGAGCAGACACTGTTGGCAGACACTGGCAGTAGGTGAAGTGTTTTTCTCCGCCGGGTGCCTTTCTGCAGGGAGGCGAGGCGGCTCCTGGTGGCTCTGCTTAGTCTCCTTCATGTATGACAGTGGAATAAAAGACAGTTTTGTGCGGATCTGACAGTGTAGCATAGCGCTCTCCGTGTAATAACATGCAAGTCAGTTGGAGAAAGGGAAAACTTGACTACAGATGGTTTTGAAATGAGGTTCAGGGGTGTCTTTGAACAGAATATAAACATGAGTCGTGTCAATAGACCGGTTAAAGGTGTATCTGCAATATGGGACACACACAAACTAGTGTTGTGACATATTCACTCTTTTTGGCTTTAATCAATAACTAAAAAGTTGTATAACCATCTGTTGGTTCAGGGGCATTCGTGTTACAAGCAGTAGCTAGAATATGGTAATCAGACATCAGAAGTCCATCTGTGTGATTCAGAAAATGAAGGAATCTTAATGGAGAAGTTTCGGAGCATGATTTGGCCTCCAGCCTGATTTTCAGATCAAGCAGCGCATCCGCAGACTTAAGGACGGAGCCAACAGTTAACACAGACAGATGTCTCGGTCCTACTTTCCGATCTCATTTATGACTATCAAGATTATATCAAACATGTTTCATTCGGAGTAAGAGGCTAAAGGGTTTATTTATGGTGCATTTTTTTTAAACATATGTCCTTCACAATAAAAGCCTCCAGACTAACATGAACAGGATAGTTCATGCGAGTAACACAATTAAATGAAAGAGAAATGACATCAAACGAAAAGAGCAAAGACTGAATCTGTCAGATTTATTTTTAAATGAATTTGAATAAGTTGATCTAATAGTGATAATATTGTGCTTTTCCAAACCCAAATTACAAATTGCTTCACACAAGTCAACGAATTACAATCAACAAATGATAAAATCACGGGTGAAAACAGACTAAACCAAATCCAATATTGCAATTTAAAAGAAATTGGGTCAAATAAAAACAAAAACAAAAACTGATTTAAAATCAGGATAAGCTTCCTGATAAAAGTTTGTTTGAAGAAGAGAGGAGAAAAAATGTAAGCCTGGCCTCTACAACAAAAGACGGCGGTCTGAGAAACTCAGCCCTCGTCCAGAACAGACGTGAATGGGACTAACAGAAACAAGAGTATTAAAAGCAATAACTAAGATCTTAAAGGCAGAGGGAGTAATCGTGATAAACTAGCAAAAGTACACCACATCTTAAAAGTGATCCAACTGGAAAACCCAGCCCAGTGTTGCCAACTCTTTCCCAATGAAAGTTGCAAGCAGCATTAACTCTAAAAGTTGCTACAACTAGCAAGAAAGTCAGCAACACTGACAGCCCGTCCCGTCAGGCCTCCCTCCAAATCCACTCCCCCAAATTATGGAGTGAAGCAAAGACAGCAATTTTAGAATTAGGGCAGAGCAATTATAAATGTACTCAGGGGCTTCACCGTTGAGTTCCTGATTACCTGTCAAGACTCTTATTGGGTCAAATCCTCCACGACTCCTGTGAGGGAGACATAAACAGCGACACACTAGTGACAGCAGATCCACCGTCTTCTGTTTGGATCTCTCTTCTACTTGTTCAGCTAATATCATGTCCTCCGCCTGCTCCGTCTTCTGTTCTGCTGCGCAGAGTTGATTGTGAATGCTTCAACACAAAAGTAAACACAAAGCAAATTGACACTGGCAGAAGTGTTTGGGGATGAGCTTAGAATTCGACAGTGTGTGATCAGAGACATTGTTGTTTAGTTTGAATTGAGTCACGATAACAAGATTATGTTTCACATTGTGAAGTCCGTCGGGTCCACTTCAGTTGCTTAACACAACAGCAGGGAAGTGGAAACAGCAGCGTAGAGGCAAATAACGCAACAGGTGTGGGTGGTTGTCTGTGGCAGTCGCTGATACAGTCGTTTGGCGAGACCTCCTGAGATGACAAAGTGGAGGAGACAAATGTTTATCTAATAATATTCCTTCAGGGAGGTGGAATCGAGTTGCAAGAAAGCAAAACAACAGGAACTCAAGGGATAGAAGATAAAATGCAATATTGAGCCATACCACACCAGCTGAGGAATTCCCTTTTATTGTCATTTATTGCAAAGAAAATCCAAATTATTTGGTTAAAAACCAACAACTGTCACAGCCAATGAAATCCAAAAGGGAATCAAAAATGTGTCTTATGAATAACTTTGCCACTCTCTACAGTTATGCAAATTAGGGATTACATTGCAATTTCACCCCACAGCTGGCAAAAAAAGACTAAATACTATCTAGCAACAGTGACAGAAAACAATGCGTCTCGCTTTGTGCGCATAATCGACAGAGCCGACGTTAACCTTTGGATGTTTTACTCAAGGAATAGAAAGCTAAAGTCAAGTGAAGAAGAAGAAGAAGAAGAAGAAGAAGAAGAAGAAGAAGAAGAAGAAGAAGACATTCTCATGCATTTCGGATCCTTTGATTTGAACCACAGCGAGATAAGGAAAGATGAGACGCTGCTGTAAAACAGGGAGGCAATGATGCAACTCACGCTCCCTCACACCAGGAGTCACATCTTTCCCTCTTAACACGCTCAATTATTGCAAAATGTGATTTTCTCTCATCGAGGCAGAGGCAACATGTTAGATTAAAAGTCAGGGCTTTGTAGACTCAAATTCAAACACACACTCTTGCTCACAGTCACAGACATTGCCCTCAGTTATTATGCATTCATAAATCAAAAGGTTGTGACGGGAATTAATCTAAAACGATGGTGAGTGTAAGTCACCGGATGCAAATATGACAGCTTTATTAGAAAACTAGATTGCTTGAATTTGTCTGAATTAATGTGACACTTTTTTGATTAAATAGCAACCCCCTCCCCTTCGCTTTACTGAGTCGAGGCTGAACGAGGAGGTGGATTAGGCAACAGCAGAGAAACACTGGTGGCTCATTGTCACTCTGTTTTCTTTATTTCCTGTTGTCATCTGTTCACATGGCGAAACACAATACAGTAATACTTTTTAATTATGTTAAATTATTCATTCTGCCTCTGATCCAAATAAACTGGGGAATTTGTTGAGCGTGATTTGAGCTAAATGCTAACAGCACTAATCAGAGGATCACTAAAAGATTCTCAACACGAGTTCTCATAAGATAAAAGATAAATCACTTAACTTTTGAATAAATCATGGTGTTGAAATTTCACAATAAAAGCCTGCTGACAGTTAACATGCTTTGTACATTTTTTTCTTCTATATGAACTGCTTCAAACTGTAGGTCTGCCTGCAGTATTAATCATACTTATTGTCTCAATCTGTCTCTTTCTCATGCTTTTCCTCATTCCCTCTGATGTTATGTTATACGGTGTTATTTGGTGTGCCTAGGGGTACACAGGAAGTAACACTTGCTCATCTTGCAGCATGCGCTCACCTGCTTCTCTTTTTTTCCTCGTGATTGAAGTCACCAGGAGAGGAAGGAGAGGAGGAAGAGTTAAATGACTTCAGTCTTCACCCGGACACAAAACGAAGGCCTTTGCTTTTCTTATTAATAATGCTTATATTGTTCTATTGTGAAGTCCACACAGAAACTGTTAAGGAGCAAAAGCACAAAATGCTCTACGGTACAACAGGGACTTCAGCCACCAGTGTACCAGCTACGAGTGTAAGAACAGGCGACAAGGAAACCGAGAGGAAATGAGTGAGAGACGTGATGACCAAATTTATTGACCCAAAATCTAGTAAACTTTGATTTGTAAGTGTTCATTTTGAAGTAAATTAGTTGTGTGTGTGTGTGTGTGTGTGTGTGTGTGTGTGTGTGTGTGTGTGTGTGTGTGAGAGAGAGAGAGAGATAGAGCAAGACCTGCTACTAAGTTGGAAAAATAAAACTTCTAAAACTTTATATTATAGATTTTAGAGGAAGATCTTAAGTATCAAGCACTACCATTAATTATTAAAGAGTACTATAATACTGTTGTATTTTCTGTAACGAAGCAAACGGTCTACTTCCTCTTTACACCGGCACCCGCATGCCCAGTTTACGTGAATAGCATGTGATATTCAGGCTCAGTATGGACGGAAATAATTTCACAAACGATGCTGAAACGCCCGTGTGGACGGTGTAGATGTTTTAAAACCCCGGTTTTAAACGAAAAACGTGTCAGTGTGGATGTAGCCTTACCTGTCAGCGCTGTTTTCTGTCTTTTACAAGTAAACTACCCTGGACACAATCCACTCATCCAAATAGATATATACATCAAATGTAGGTCAGAGGTGAGGTGATTTATGTATTGAAGAGAGAGTTTTTGAGGTTATGATGGAAAGGGAGTGTCGCTGCTCATCTGACTGTAGTAAAGTTATTCCACCTTTAAGAGAGGAGGACGAGGAGGAGGAGGAGGAGGAAGAGTGGGGCAGTGGAGGGTGAGCGATAACCAGCCTGCTGCAGGGAGAGTGAAGCTAAGTGGCAGCTAACGACAGAATGCAGATCACAGGCCGACGTGCGCGACTAGACTGCGGCCTGGAGGTTTGAGCAGAAGAGTTTTGTATTCGAAGCAAACAGCCCAGTGCAGGGACTGTGGGACGTGTGTGTGTGTGTGTGTGTGTGTGTGTGTGTGTGGTTGTGTGTATGTGTGTATGTGTGTGTGTGTGTGTGTGTGTGTCGGGGTGAGGGAGAATTCTGGATGTAAGGGCTAAAGAGTGCTTTGGGAGTCGAGCCAGGAGGGATGTTGCAGCAGCCTAGGCGGGATGACTAAAGCATGAAAGGAGGGTTGGGTAGAGTCCCTTGCGAGGGAGGGAGGGGGTGGGGGTTTGATACAGTGGATGGTGTCGACTGCAAACCTGCAGCAGCACATCTACGATTTACTGTGGCACATCTTTGGAACAACAATCGGCCTGGTTGCCGGTAGAAAACATCCATGAAACAACCGCCAACATACAACCACCTTCTGTATTCGCCTCGTATTTTCTGCGGCTCATTTAAATGCCTCTCTGGTGAATCAAGTCCTCACTGCATTTGTGGAAATACTGAATATTTCAGGCTGTCAGCCTGTGCACATTTTGAAAAAAACACACTGGAGCCACGTCTTCATTTATTTCAAGTAAAGGAAAATTAAAAGCAGCTTCAGAGTTACAAGTCTTCCCCTACATGTCTATTTGTACATGTCTATTTGTACTGTGTTAGATGTGGGATGGTTGCAAAAACATGTAAGAAAATGAAACAATTTCTCTCTGAATGCAGTTTCAGATGGCGTGGGAGCTTCGACTGATCATTCACTCTCTTGTTGGATTCTGCTGTGCAGCTGCTCTGAGTATTGGTGCGTGAGAATGTGCTCAAATGTGTGTTCTTGACTGGTGTGTGTGATTGTGTGTGTGTCCATTCCCGCACTGCCATTTTCCCAGCATGAGACAAGCTCCTTAAAGAAAACACACAACATCAAGCGGTAGTGAGATTTGCTTTGTGTGTGTGACTGTAAGTCGCGGTGTTTGTGTTAAAAGTCCATGTGTGTTTGATGTGCGCATGCCTCTGGGTGTGTGCGTGTCGGCGCGTGCACACGCGTGTGTCCATGTGTCTGTGTGGGTTGTTGCGTGTGATAGTCATGGGAGTGTGATCCCTTTGATCACGACAGCAGCATGGAGAAACAGATTACCTTTTGCAGCCGCGGTGACTGAAAAAGCGCTCTCAAGTTGACAAACCTCACGAGGGAATTTAATATCCTTCTCATTTCACCGACAACCACTAGGTTGCATGGAGTTGTATGAGGAGCTGGATTGAATTTGTTTGTGAGTATAATGCTAAATAGTTTGACGGTACCTGTCTTATTATTCCATGTCTGGAAAGTAGAGAATACCATGCCGTGCTGTGCTTTTAAAAAGATTGAACCTCAACACTAAATTCAGCTGAGAAGATTTTAAAAAGGATCCCCAAACTATGGATATAGCACAAGGAAAATTACAATACCTACAAGAATGCTGGTTGTCAAAACAACACATTTACGACAGACTATTTCCTGGCCTGGCGCAGGAACTTCAGCCAAAAAGTAGTCCAGCAGCAACTCCCAGTAAACCACAAAGTGTCAATTTCACAGGGATTAAAGAAAAGCCATTCAATATGTTCATCAGTGAGCTTTAGAGGTGCTGGTCGGTAAATTGTGTTACCTTGGATCAAGAGGCAGGCAATGCTAAGCTAACCAGCTGTTAGCTCATGTTCTATATAAGCATACTGAGGGTGGCATCGTTTTTTTCAGCTAACACTCTGCAATAACGCAAATAAACACATTTCCCAATATGTCAAACTGTTCCCTTGTGCAAGGCACTCCCGCTTTCCAAAAATCTCCCTAATTCCTACTGGGACAGTAATAACTACTGTAACACCGGCCTGTAGGCTCCTGAAAACTCATTATCTAACCAAATGTTGGCTTTGGTGCTTAGTGCTTTATTCCTGATACGGTTTCAAGAATTATTAATGTTGGGGATCTGATGAGGCATGTACAGTAAACAGCTTATTGTGATTATGATCACTACTCAGCGGGATCACAGGCGGGTGCTGTAAACACACTCTGGACTTCTGGCAACATTAAACTCATCATGGAGTGAGTGTAATCAAAGGTTGGTGGCACTGCTGATCCCAAAATCTGTTTTGGATTTCCGGACGGAAGATATTAAAAAGGCTGCTGTCTGAAATCTAAACATAACTATAAACATGTGGGGTTTCACGATATATGTCCTGGATGTTAAATAGTTATTTTCTGCACATGCAAGGATGAAAAATCCTGAATAACATATCATAGAGCGCGGCAAGTGCTAAATCTTGATGCACGCAGACGCACACACACACACACACACACACACACACACACACACACACACACACACACACACACACACACACACACACACACACACACACACACACACACACTTTTCCTTATACATAAAAAAGAAACTGAACATATGTTACACTGCTGTAGCGACAGTTTGGACCTGGCATCCCAACCAGCCCTCCACAGCTGCTGCTGTCTAATCTTGTCAGCACGGGCGACGGGTTAAGAACTAAATCTGGCAACCCAGAAGAAGAAGAAGAAGAGGAGGAAGTATGCTGGATCATTAGTGCAGCTTCCTTCAGAGTTTTGTAACTTGTTCTTTGCTCTTCCCCTGTCAAGTATAATCTTGTCATACATACTTTTCCCTGACGGCATTTTATAGCAGGTATTAACACGTCACCCATTTTTCTACAGTTAATATAAAACACTTTTTTTTTGATTTTGTCAAATCCAAACTGACACTTGCAGTAAGAAAAAACACAAGAGCACCTGCCATTCCAGATAAAACCTCGTCTTACTAACTATTGCTGACAGCTTGCATGCTACACATATAGTTAAAATGGCTTTTAGTGGCAGTCTCATTAGCTTGCCTGATTTTGTAATCAGAATTCTGTTGGTTTTATACTTCAGATATCATGAATCAACTCATGTTGATGTGCGCTTGAGCATTCAAGGTTAAAATACTGTCATTCTACAACTCAGGGTTGGACAACTAAATGCAAGTCCCTGTGCGCTTCATTAGAAAAAACAAACTCATCTTTTCTGTGGTGGAGTACAGAGGATGAGTTGAGTATGGTCATAAAGCCCGAGGAAAGAAGCTGCTCTGTATTCTGATGGTACGACAGCGGACACATCTGTATCGCTTGCCAGACAGCAGCAGGCTGTTGTTGGGTTGGTTTTAGTCTTTGAATATCATTTGGGCTCTGCGCAGGCACCCCACCTCACTGATATCACTGATGCCCAGTAGATGGGTACCTGTGATGTTCTGTGCCACGCGCAAACCATCCCTACTTGTAATGTTCCCAGGATGCTTTCTAGTGTTCCTCTGTAGAAGCGTGTGAATGTACACAACTCTGATACTCAGCGACACGTAACTACTACTACGAAAAGGAACGACTCAATACTCAACGATCTGTTGAAAAAATGTTGTTAAAAGTTTTTGAAAGTGAAAATGAAGTTCCGAAACACTTTTTGGAGACAGGTGGTTTCGATTGGGTGCTAGCACAGTGATCTTTTATGTCTGCACCATCATAAAATGTTTAGCACGAACATGTTTCTTTGTGAATGTGTGAAACAGACAGATCGTCTCAGAGATGGAATTTGCATAAAAGACGTACAAGATTATGTGTCATACCTGGTGAAGATGTGTGAGTCACACGCACTTTTCCGTGAGTGTGTGTGTGTGTGTGTGTGTGTGTGTGTGCACACACATGTGTGCCATACCCCGACCTGGGTGGTTCAATGCTGTGTAATGCACCCACTGTAGCCTGAGGGGCCAGGGTTGCCAGGTTGTGTAAATAAATTAAAGCAACAAATTATGTTTAAAAGCTTCTCCCTCAGGCCAGAAAAAACTAAGATCCATTATTCATTGTTTTTACTGCTGGGAATCTAAAGGCAGGTGTGTGTGTGTGTGTGTGTGTGTGTGTGTGTGTGTGTGTGGGTGCCAGTATTTTCTGTCAATTATTCAAAGATTAACCGCCCTTATCCCATCACATTATCTCGTTGATGAAATTGAATACCATTTACATTTTGATATGAAAACCACAACAATGGATGCCGAACCGTAATCACAAAGGGAGAGATTGAGCTGACACAGCGCTTTTCTTTGTCATCAGCAATCACATTTCAGTAAACAGAGAAAGGCACAATGGTAAAAAGTTATGTTCGTTACAATCCATTCGAGCTGTAATCATGTTATGATTTCATTATGATTTCATTTCATTGTATTTCAATTGAACGTGAATGTATTTACATTTTGTTCATTTAAACATATGAACAGTCTATAAAAAGGAACAAACTACCGAAGTAGTAAAGTAGAACAGTGCTACTTACATATTAATACATCAAGTATAATGATCCAATGATATATTACACTGCATAGCGAATATTGTTACTTTATTATGAAACTACTGCACATCTGTACTTTTACCAAGATGTTTTCTTGTGATGCAGTACTTCCCCACTCTCATTATTTTAAGTCTTCATAGTATTCATGAGGTTGCAGCATATAAAGGTATTCCTATATCTTGGTGATCTCATGCTCAGGCTTGCAGCCCGTTTCTCTTATGTTCTCACCTCCTTTATTCAGTCCTGTTTTCTTTTAACTGCGGGTCACGCTGCCCTCTTTATTTCAAGAAGAGTTATGAATTTGCCGTTGCGTGTTTTCTCTCTGTCGCCCGCCATCATCTGCTTCTAACGTTCAAGCTCGGTATTGGAGTCACAAGCCCGATGCCCCCTGCAGGCGAGTTGATCCTTATCTCTTCCACGACTGCTTCCTCCTGGCACAACCGTTCGTCTTGCTCTTACTGTACCTCATCACTTACCTGGTGTCGACCCGGGGGGGGAATGTTCGTCATTGGTCATCTCCAATTCAGACCACCTCCTACGCAGACGGACGTACAGACTGGAGAGGAAGTGAAATGCTAAACGGTGTGTGTGCTTTATTTCTATCACAAAAACGGTCTTCGTGGAAAAGGCCCTCCTCAAGATAATATCATAGTAGTAGATAGATGCAGACAAATCTACAGTAACAATTGACGAATCCAAAATGAGGTCAGTGTAAAAAAGAGCATGGGGAGAATAAATATAGAATTAACAAAGGATTCTAAAAAATAAAATGAGCCCCTTAAAATAAAGAAAAGACTGAAATAAATCAAGCTTTACATTTCTATTCATGGTGAAAAAAAATAAAAGACACATATAAAGATTTCTATTTCTTTTTTATTGTCATGATTGTCTAACAACAGTCTTCACTTGTTTAATTACAGTTCTGACATTTTTCTTCTGATGATCTTTAACATTTTACGAGATGCAACCTGCAAAAAGTTATGAAGAACTCAGAGAATCTTTGTGATATGTCTATCATCACACTGTTTTTTAAAAGATGAGTACTTTTTAAAGAGCAAATCCAGAAAACAATGTGCAGAATACAGATATGGTTGAGACCATAATGGCGTTTTTGTTGCACTATTTCATGGTTTCTTAATTTTAAAATTCCAGTTAACACCAGACAGAAACAATAACCTGTACATGCTCCTCCTCCTCCCTGTTTCTTTACGTCCTCTCCTCCTCCTCTCCTCAGATCCCTTCTTCCTCTCTCCGGCTCGTCATACTTGTCCGTTCGTGTCCTCCCTCCACGCTCCTCCTGCTCAGAGCTCCTCAGAGTGGAAAGCTGAAGGCCAGAGGAGAAAATGAGGTGTTCATCGGCCCCAGTATACTTCATCAATCGCAGTTATTGCAGGTATAAATATTAGACCCCAAACTGCAGTTTCTTGGCTGATATTACCATACAAATGAATATTAAGCTACCGGCACAACATCATTATTTTTTCATCTGTCTTCCTGCTGTTGTTTTGGCCTTGAACCTCTTCCTTTGAAAATTAACTGCTCCTTATGTTTACAATACAATAACTCAGACTGAAATGTATTTCTGCCCCTCAATCTGAATAAGAGCATCTTTAAGCGTCACTGGAGTTGTCCCAATGTGTCTCCTCTCAAGACACATTTGTGGTTACTCAAATCAAAACCATTTTCCATTCGTCCACCAGATGGACTTTCCCTCATTTCCCCATCACTTGACTCCCACATCCATTAACACACCTGTTCATAAGCCGTATGAATATAAAAACAACCTGGCAGCTAGTTGGTAGGGGAGGGAGGATCAATCCAAGAACTATCGATACTACAGTACGTCTTGTTTAAAGATCGATTCTAGCATCAAGAGGATCGATTCACAAAAGAGAGCTCTCTTCCACACCCACTTGAAGACTAGAACTATCTGTGAGAATCAAGTTTCGTTGTACTCTTTGCTTCATGCTGTTTTCCTGTTGTGTGCATTCAAACCACATTTGCGTTACTCCCACTGACACATGATGTCTGAATGGAGGAGGAGCCTGTTTGGATCTATTTCACAGCTGTGAATGTTGGTTAACTGCTTTTATTTGCACAAAAATTACTTAGATATATATTTGCACTTTGTTAAATCCAAAGAACTATAATTTTCATCTTTGCACATTCAATTTACAATCATAAGAAAAGTGTCCTGTGTTTTAACATGCATGCGATTAAGTAATTAACATTGGAAGCAATATGAAAGTACATATAAGCCTGAGCCGCTTATAATTATAAAAAGTATTGGTATTGGCGATTCTGGCCCTGTATTGGAATCAAACGGAAACAAAACGTTCGCTGGATTCGTCAACCCTTCTACTTTCTTTGTTTCATTTTCAGATTGTCATCAAGACTGTGTTCGGTTTGCCTGTTCCCTGTTTACCACTTGGACTCACCGCCTGTAAGCTATTTACAATAAATCACTGGATTCATCTGCTGCGTTCTAATGTCTGCATTTGGCACCAGTCCCAGTTCCAACTGTGACAGAAGTATTGGTAAATAAAAAGCACTCCAGATCAAGTTTTCACTACAGTTAATTAGCGGTATTTGAAATGGCCTGCTGGTTCTGATAATTGAACAAAGAAGACGATGGGAAGTTTATTTTATGGCTGATTTATTTCCACAATTTAGCGGGTTAAAAGGGCGTCATATTCATTATAGCTCTGTTAGTCAGTGAGTGATTAAATTCTGACAGCTCCACCATTGCTATTATCTGCACAGCGTGGATTATCACACACTGAGCATATAGTTTGCTTTTCATTACATTTCCATGCTGATTAATAGTCATTCTATAACCAGAATGTTTCATTCATGATTCGGTGCATGTCAATCCTGAATAAGATGTCAGTCGTGATATTAGTTCTCTTTGTCAGTAAATGGTTACTCAGCATGAGGTGATGTTTTCTTACATGTGAGGGGTTCAGTTAGCTGGTGAATACCTTCCTCCTCCTCAGCATCAGGAGCTACCAAACTGGCTGCAAAAGTCCATACCATCTCCAACCAATCAGTGCTCTCCTGAGATGTGACATCAGCAGGGACCCCAGCGGGGCTTGATTTTATTGGACGAAGAAAACCACCTAAAGAGAATACAGTAAAACAATGTAAATCACAGAACAGTAGGATATTGTGAAATATTTCAGATATTTTAACGAGTAAAACTACAAAGTACAGCCACAAAAACTACCATATTGAAATCACTTCACACACGACACAATTTAACAGAAAAATGAACAAGATATAAAGATAGTGCAGTATTTAACAGAATGTATAAAATGCCTGTGTAGGTGTTCATACGCTACAGTTTGGTCACAGCAGGTCGCAGTGAGAGAAATATTGACTGACGCATATATTTAACTACTAAGGAGTGAATGATATGTATGGCGGCTCTCTGCTTGCCTCTTGCCTTCAAACCTCTCTTAGCGACGGCAGAGGGAGGAGGGAGACCTGAGGGGGAGGGACACGGCGTTAACAGAGACAGCGTGACGGCAAGCGAAGAGTATAGAGGTTGAAGAGAGAGCAATCGCTCTCCTCGTTTCTCAGTTTGTGCATCCTCGATTCCTTTCCTCACCTCCTGTCCTCGCGCTGTAGACCCTCCCTCCTAAAGATGCGAGCGGAGGAGGCAAGGAAGACACACAAGGAGAGAGAAGTCGAGGCATTAACAAAATGGGACGTCTGGACGCATTTTAAAGCAATGTCAATTATGACTTGTTGCACAGGAGCATCTTCTGTCCATTGTGTTGTTTTAGTCTACAGCTGTATTTCATCTTCTCTGTCAGATGAGCATAACAGTGTTAATGGCAACTTATATATTTACTTTTAATTCAATTTGCAACGTTTGTACATTCCAGATGTGTGTCACGCCTCTTTTAGACGTCACAAGTGCCGAAAAAGTCTTCTGCGAAGATACACCTGCCTCCCTCATAGCTTCCTCTCTCCTCTTGATGCATTTTAGTGACTTAGACATCCTTCAAAAGATCGATTTCCGGGTCAAAGTTAGAAGGACGGAGGAAACGAGGAGGCACAGAATGAGAAGAGCGGAAAGAAAAAGAATCAGAGAGCGAAAAAGACACCAAATGAGAGAATCCATAAAATCCATCAACAGCCGTCATCGAACCATTCACAGCCACATACAGCTCTAGAGATATTGTTTTACTGCTTTAATGGAAAAGAAAAAAAAACATCACACAAAACACACTTTTCATCTTACGGAACATGTTAGAACTTTGACGACATGCTGGATAAGACCACAGCAAGAAACGGCAACAACTCAACCAAGTTTTAAACATTCCCGACACACTTTTATCAGTATTTCCACTGTTGACTCTTTCTGCCCAAATATAGTACACCACCAAATAAAGTAGTCGCACGCTAACTATTATTTTTCACTCCAGGGGTCATCAATTGCAACAAATTCCTAACAAAGCAATCTTTGTAAAGGATTGCAACGACTGCCCTTATTTATGGTTAATAGATCACTTAATGCTTTATAGATCGGTAATGAGGCTGAGTTGAATGTATCCTCCTCTGCAGCTTTTTTTTTTTTAGCTCTTTAATAAATCAGACAAAGCGGTTGACAGCTGCAGAAAATCCAGAGCAAAATCCATTTATTAACAGCAGACTTTCTGCATAATCATAAAAATATTAACGTATGACATTACTAATGTTAACCAACTGTTGTTGGCTTATTAGACAGTGAGAAGCCTGTGGTGCTTATTGACGACTTATTAACACCATTAACATCTCCTAACAAAAGCAAAAACCAACTCAAGTGTAAAAAGTTTGATTAAATTCAGCCTTTTCCTTCCAGCTTTCTAAATGTGATACTTTAAAAATAACTAATGACACTTTATTTAAACTGCATTTCTTGTCATGGATAACGTTTGCTTTCACTGTATCACACATTTTCAACATAGGGAAAGAATTGGGGTTTGTGGAAAGGTTAAAAAAACACAGGACTCTCACCCAGGCGACCACTGTTCCTGTCTCCTGACTTTTGCCGCCTGAACACAACTATAGTCGTAGATTTGTGTCAGATTCGTAGTCATTTTAAGCCGAACCATGATGTTTTTCTTAAAAGAAAAAAAAACCCTGACCAAGTAGTTGTGTTGCCTAAACCTACCGAAGCAGTTTTGTGTTTTTTGTTTTGTTTCAATTTACACCGTTAACCACGAGTTTAAAACTGTGACGGCTATCTGGGAGGAAAATATGTTCCCCTTGAAATGTAAATGAGCATTTTAGTAATTTTGTAGGAGACGGGGTTGCTTTATTCACCACTGCTTTGCCCCAGCAGCAGCTCTCATTAATTGATCTCTCAAATATTTCCTCTCCCAGGTGGAAGAAGCTTTGTGCCTGTTTGTTGCTAAGTGTGGAGGAGTCGTATAATGCATCCTCATAAACAGCTGATTAATGCACTGACATTTCTTTGATTGGCACTCCAGACAGAAGCACCAGGAATAGAAGGCTAGCATTTCCCCCCCGCTAACTCTCCCGTCCTTTTATTGCCTTTACTTATTCATTCAGTCTCTCTCCTCCGTACGCCTCTCTGCCCTCTCTTTCTTTTTGTTCCTCTCTCTAACTCACTCCATGTCTCCGTTATTCTCTCTTCTTTTTTATAAATCTATTTTACTTTCATGTTCTCATTCTGTGACTCTTTTCTTCTGCCCGCTTCTCTCTACCTTTAGTTTTGTGGAGTTTAGCCACCACATCAAAATGATAAAGCACAAAGAAAAGAGATTAGAAATACAAATTGTGCCGCAAAGATAAAAAAAAAAATTAAAAATTAAAAAAAGAGACCCAGAGGACTCTGAAAAAACCTCTCAGAAGAGAAGAGAATAAAGTAGCTGGAAGAGCATCTGAGCTTGATAAAGAAAGCTAAATGATTCAGAGCTTTGTTTGTTTTCATTTATACTTCCTTCTTTCCTTCTTTGCATCCTCCTTTCTTTCTTTCTTTCTTTCTTTCTTTCTTTCTTTCTTTCTGTCACACTGACGTAGGAGAGTGTTTTGTGGATACCTCAAGGTTTTGCAGTGTAACACCCTCGTAATAAACGCTCGATGGTTGTAACATTTGCAACCGTCTCAATCTAAGTTCCCTTTTCAAGAGTAATCACATGCATTAAGAAGTTGCCTCTCTGTCAGATAAAGAACAGGGGTTTGATAAGATGACTGATGAATCTGTGCTGCAGCTTTGTCTCTCTCTCTCTGTGCTGTACTGGATTTTTCTATATAGTATGTCTAAGTGTGTGTTCCTGTCTCCCCATTTCTATATCTGTATAATTTTCTGCTGCTATTTTGTCTATTCTTTCTTTCTCTCTCTCTCTACACACACACACACACACACACACACACACACACACACACACACACACACACACACACACACACACACACATCCACGACTCTATCGCTGCTCTTTCACGACAGGGAGGATTGCATTTCTTCTTTATTGTCCAAGAATGTCTCCTTGCTGTTTCATTTACACACGCTGGCCTTTATTGAAATGTCATGATGGGAGAAAAGCTTTGTGATTAAAACTGCAGCCCAGCGTTTTGTCATTGTCAACTTGCAAATATTTACCTCAGAAAACGCTTTGCTTTCCAGGTGTATTTCCTCACTAACCTGAGAGAAACGTTTTCTTAAATTAGAGAAAAGATCCGTAATTTATATCGATGTCTATATGGGCAAAATTGCACGTATGATTTAATTCAAAATTCCCAACAGGCCGACAGATGTAATGCTATCATTAGACACAATAGTCGTAACCCAACACCTAAGTCTATTTTTAAGCCGGTGTATCACAAGGCTTCTTAGTCATTGATGACTGTTGGCAGGTCCAGAGGAAACACAGATATAGGCTACATGCAAAGTCACACAGGCACACAACTTGAATTGTCACACACCTAAAGACAGGTGCTGAGAATACCAACCGCCTCACGGCAGTTTGTGAAATAGTCAGGAAATTGGAATCTAGAAATACACAAATTTAGCTTTTTTTTCCCCGTGTTGCTAAGCATGAAAACAACGCCAATAGAAAGACGATTAGGATCCTTTTCCGTGATGTCTCATTGACGTTTATGAGAGATACATTAAAGATACAAAATGTATCTACAACTGGAGATAAGACATCATTTAACGTGATTGTCCCGTTAGCAACTGAGCTAACAAGCTTGTAAACTTCCATTTAGTGATGAGTAAAGGGACAATAAGTTAGATCATGTACATCCTGATAGTCTCCAACCTGTCGCAGGCAACACTCTAGTAAGCAGTGCAGTCAAACTGTTAGTGGTTTTGCTATTGTTGTTGTTGTTGTTGTTGTTGTTTTTACCAGAAGATAAACACACGGGGTCGTCACAGTATGATGTGTACTCTTTGGATGGGATGGCAGGTGATTGACAGCATGAGGATGGAGAAGAGGTGACGAGGTGGTTGTGGGGTGAAGGAGGGAGGAGAGTGAGGAGAGGAGTTAAAGATGAGTGTGTTGGATGTGCGAGGCAGGCCTATGTCCTCACGCTGGATAGTCCAAAAACATGGCGATGTGTGGTAGTGGTGGGAGTGATAAGGAGCAGATGTGAGTAGAACATCAGAGGGATTGATTTCCTGTTGTGTGGTTGTAAGATTGCAGGCAGTTTGACCTTTTGTGGGTCGGGTCCATTTAGATCGCTACGGTGCATACGAAAAGTCTTTTGGTACTTTTAAACTAAAATAAATGTGAATTTCTTATTGAAAACGTAATTCTCCATAAAGAATATGTTGAATGTTTTCCTGTGGACCGAATTGACTTTGTTTTGTGTACGAATGAAACAATGAGACATGACATGTCATTTTGGCTTTTGGCAGATTTTGCTACCTTCACACAAAGCTAAGCTAGATGTTTCCTCCTGTTTCCAGTCATCATGCTAAGCTAAGCTAGCCGACTTCTGGCTTACTGTACCTTCACGTTTAGTGGACAGATGTGAGAATGAATTCTGTGTTCAGTATTCCCTAAAGTGTAAAAATGTTTGTTTTACCTAAATGATCACTTCAACGTGACATTTTTTTGTTCAGTGTTTTGATTTCTGAGGTAGTTAACAACCCAGATTCTGTGTTTACCGAAACAAAGCAACGTGCTGAAGAGTGCGGCGCGGTCGTTCTCTGTTGATTTCTCCTGTTCTGCTACAATCAGACAGTTCTCATTATCTCCAAAATGTAAATTAAAGGGTGTGCGGAGCCTTGTAAGCCCGATCAAGGGTGCCAGTGAATAGGCTGAACTGAACATGTTTGAAGGAGATCTTGACTGCTGCACTGGTGCATTCTAAGGGAAATTAATTTTCCCTAATGACAATTAAGGTGTGATTGCAGAAAACGAAAGACGATCACTGGAGTTATCAAGTTCTGAGCTGGAGACGTTAGGATTAGAAATATTTGAGGGAGTAAAGCTGCCTCGGCAGGCAATGTATGGAAGCAACAGGAAGTTCCCTTTCATTCCACTCTACCAGTGTGTGACGTTTAAGTGAAAATGAGAAGGAGTGGATGGACCGCAGTATGTACACAGCTGTATTACTACACTGGTACATAGACCAGTCAACTGATGGGCTCATTGATGTTAGAGTCTAATGCGAGTGTGAGAAAATGCACTCCTCAGAGATGACACACATTTTCAAAACGTCTGCCAAGTGGAGCGAAACACTCAACACCATGTGTTACTTTAAACACAACCAGCGTTAAAGCAGCGCAGAAGTGCGTGTTCATCCGACTCAACACACGGCCGTTGAAAATGATGACCTTCTTGAGAGCGCCGTCCACTTTTGAAGTCTGCTTCAAAAATGCCCGAGAGGTTTGTCAAAAAATGACGATGAAATAATGGATGCTCAAATTATACGTGAAAAATGGGGATAAATGAGTTGAAGGGAAAATGTCATTACACGCACATTATAATCACATTATGATGGAATTATAATCATTGGTGAAAGGTAAAACGGATGGTTTTACTTATAATGCAAACACTCTATTAAAAGATTAAGGTGTAAATGTTACCTGTCAGAGTTTTATTGTCGAGTAGATCGAAGAGAACGATGGCGACTCCGAACCATGTGATGACCAGCGCCACAACCAGCAGCCAGGCCATCGGTGAACTAAAGGTCAAAATGACGTCGTCCAAAAATGTCCTCTGATTGGTCCGAGCTGGAGGGTCCGCACCCCCGCCGTTGTTTTGACTGCTCATTGTTGAAAAAGGGCTGAGGACAGAAAGAGACAGAGGGGGTTTGAAACAGTCGGACATGATGACTAAAAGAAAAGAACAAAATGAAGAGAGCAAAGAGGAGAATCATGTTTCCCACTGCTTTTCTTAACAATATCGCTTAGCTTGGTTGAGAGGATTGATTGAGGTGAGGCATGGACCTCGAGAAGTAAACAAAAGTGGGAAAAAGAAAAGTGTAGGTAGGCTCAGTTTCTGAAAGACCGAAAAAAATGATATACTTTGAAATAACAATTAAAAATGCCTGGAAACAAAATGAAACCACGAGCAAAAGAAAACGTCTGTGGTCTGCAAATAGAGTGGGATAACATAAAAAAAAACCTATGTGCTAATTAGCTAACACAGCTTAAAGTTAATTAGAGTAATGAGATTAGAATTATTTTGTAAGCTTGCCGTTATAAACATGTTTAAAATTGCAATTTAGTACCACACTGGAGAACCGGAGAGTGGCCACAAGCTCTGAATACAACACACAGAGGGAGAGCGACTCGATGCTCTGCTCAGATAGACATTAATCCACTATGTCTTTACACTGACAATGGCTGTTTGCTGCTATAATACTCTGAATATTGTAATTGAATTTGTAAGTAAGAGTCTGTACATTTGAAATCAGTTTATCAGAATATGCCCTTTTAGCTTTGATGAGTTTCTTGTCCCATATATATCCCACAGTGTAACCTTTTTTTCTTTTTTTTTTGCTGAGACAGTAGTTTTTTGATGTTCTCTAAAATTGCTGATCTCACCTCTAAAAATGTCAGTACAAACATCGATAGTAATTAGAGGGCAATGCAATTAGCATCTGATTTAGAAGATTAGGATTAGAAATAGACGTGCAGCAGCAAGCTGTCTGGCTTTGGTGGTATAGATGTGTGCTCGATGAGGACACATTGAAAGACGATTAGCATTGAAATAAAACACCTGTTGCCAAATTTCAAAATAAAATACAGAAACCTTGGGAGTAGTGGGGGGTGGAAAGTCTTTTCCTTGAATCCTTTGGTATCAAACACAGGATTGTAGCCCATGATGGTGTTGATACGCACATGTCCTGGTATTGATACCTGCATGCGTGCTTAACATGAGTAATAGCTACAGTATGTACAACAGGCAAGTCTGCTACATTCCATGATACCACTTCTTCTGATTAACGCCCACAGCAGCTGTTTATTCACACCGATGTTTTTCTTTGTGTGAGGATGAGAGTCATGAGGAGGAGAGAGAATAGACCGAGACTACGGGAGGTGTTGAGGAGATTAAATTCCATCACACTTTGAAAAATCCGATCCACCTGACAAATGACTTCTGTAAAGAAAGTTTTCATCATCGTATGGCAGCGGGACGCCACGACGCGATTACGTGCCCGCGTTAGGTTGTTTGTTGTTCATTATGCGGCATAATGCGATGAACTGAGATGATGTATTTTTCCTTCTGTTTCCCTGCCTGGCTCTCACACAGCTTGTGAGAGCCAGGCAGGTATAAAGGCAGGCATATCTGCAAGTATAAAGCGATAGCTACACACGTTGTGGAGATTTGAATTCAAATAGGGGAAGAAATATGCCCTTCTTCAAGGGTATTAATGAGGCCCTGAAGGGTGCAGATCCGCGTGAGTCCTGCATGCCATGCTGGTCCAGCTGAGGCATTTAACACAGATCGTTATGACAATCTCGTTGATAGAATTAGGTGGTGGTTTGGCGGTCTCGACTCTAATGGTTCTCATCTTCACCGTTAGTTAATAGAAGCTGAGTGTAGATTTGCGACAATGTCTCCCTCGCTCCTCATTATGTAATATATGTACCTCAAGGCTCAGTTCAGGCTTGTTCTCAATATGCAGCCTTCCACTTGAGTAAATTGCCCGTATCATCGCCTGAAATGTAGCCAGTGCACTCAAACCCAGACAGCGTGCTCGACTGCACAAGACTATTAAACAGTGAATGAAGCAACATGTATAGAGCTCGGTACAAAAAGCCGGAGCACCTTGGCATATCCAGATTAACCTGTTAGGGGTCCCAAGGGCAAAACATCGATGTCGGGCCCCGAGTAAACCCTCCATGAACCAACAACCCGCCTCCCGTACACGTATACCTCCAAGTTCCCATCAGTAGCAGAGCACGCGTTACACTATGGCAGCTATATTAAATGCCCTGAGACCAGTACTCCCGTGCTGGGCCAATGATGTTCAATGATTTACAGTAGTGGATATTCAGGAATGGATTATTCTTGTACTTTGACAAAACTTCACTGCTACAGCATTACTCCTGACTCCATTCAGTAATCACTCTATTCTTTATCCGATGACATTAATGATGAATTCAAGGGTTATTGCAGCAATTTAGTATTGTACTTTGTCAAAGTTAAGAGCTTGTGAGAGAATGGAGCAAGAATGATCAAAATGAATGCAGCAAGGGTCGAAATATCGAAACATTTATTCCTTTCAATCCTCAAAAAGAATCCTGAATCCTACATTTACCACAATGCAATTCTCTTTCTTTTCATTCCCTGAAGACCCTTACACTGTATTCCAAGCATACCTGTAACCAAAGCAGGTAGTATATTCAATTTGAAATAATCTATATATCTATCTATCTATCTATCTATCTATCTATCTATCTATCTGTCTGTCTGTCTGTCTGTCTGTCTGTCTGTCTGTCCAGGATGGTTGCATGATGCAATGTGTTTTGATTCAGCAGCTGGTCTCTGCTCGGTTGACCTATAACAATCCACAAAATCAATTTAACATAATTCAGCCCACGCACACTCAAATGTGCAATTGCGTGTGCGTGTGTGATTCAAGAAAGCTAACCATTGATCTGGTAAACAACAGCCGGCGCGTGTGTGTGTGTGTGTGTGTGTGTGTTATTTCAGAAGTCGAGCTAAGAGTGCCGGTCCATGAGTGATATAAAAGCTGACCATTGATCTTGTAAGGCCCTGGCGACGGACGTTCAGGCCAACACATTGATCCCTCGAGAAGAGAAAAAGCTGCACTGTGCAATCACCCACTTCCCCACTATTCTTCGAAGCGTCTAATCACAGAACAGTTCTCTTACATAGCCCGTGTGTTATAGTTTTCTGTCAACGTGTGAGTCACAGTCAAGCAAACATTTCTCCTTGTATGTGTGTGTCCTGATGACCCAGTCCACCTGTTGTCACCACAGAGTGCTGAGCTGATCTTCACACACAAGGACACCAACTGCTGCCGCCGCCTCCTCCGCACCAGAGGAATGCACAGGATTAGAACGGTGTGGGTGGAGGCGACTAACCGGTGTTTGAGGGCAAATGAAAGGCGCCAAAAGGCGGCATGGAGAGAGTGTGAGTAAGTGAATGCATCGCCTTGATCTGGGTAACTTAATGACAAATAGGCACGGTGCGGCTTATGAAGTAATCGTGTTATCAGTGGTAGAAAGTAAGTACATTTCAGTGCAGCAAGTATTGTGAGTAAATGCTACTTTATGCTTCTACTGCATTACATTTTACTGCTATGACTTTTTACTCCCACTGTGGTTACTGATTCATATTTCACATTTGAAACATATGATACGGTTATAGACTACGACACATTGTCATGTTTCGGATGTCTATAAATTGTCGAGTTTCCCCAAAAAACAGTTTCAAGGCCAAAAGAGGAAAACTGATCTGATATTTCATAATAATCAAAGATTAGAAAAAGCTCTAAAAAGTGAATATAAATGTTTGTAGCAGAACTTTGCTTTTTACTTCTTTCCGTTCCCATTAATCGCGTCAGGACCCTTTAGATTCATCTGGCGGCCCTGTAGAGGGGCCAGACCCCTAGGCTGGGAACCCGCTGGACTAAACTACAAACTGTATTAAAATGCAACAGTCACAGCTGAAAGAGTGATTTTACTTTTGATACTTTAAGTACATTCACGTAATGCAGTATTTTGTGAAATTGGTACTTTTAAGGATAGAAATACTTCTTTATTTCCCCGAGAGTACACAGCTAGAAGCATACTACGTTAGAGAATAAGAATAAGATGATAAAATAATTCATTTCTAGAAGAAAGACTTCACCATTTTATTGTTTTTAATGCTGCTTACATGCACAAATAAAAAAAAATGAAAGCAGGGATTTACATTCCTCTGGATTATACTTGTGCAATTGCGTTACGGCACAGTCAGAGGAGAAGAAAAGAGAGAAAGAAAAAGGTAAGTTGATCATTAGAAGATCACATCAAAGAGACTATTTTCTAATGCGGTTGTTACCATCCTCGAGGTCGGGACCCCCAAGGGATCCCCAGACACATCTGAGGGATCCCAAGAAGACATAAGGGGGGAAAAAGACATTTCTTTTCTCATTAAATCTAAATCTAAACTCTAAGCCTTTAAAATCACATCTACACTGAGGCCTTAATCTATGTTAAGGAGGAAGGAGTACTGTACACATGATTCATTCCACTGGCTTAACAGGTGAGGAGAATGAAGAGTGAACTGGGAGTTCTAGTCAAAAGTCTATGAGCAAAATGTTGCTTTTTCAAAACATTTTGTATCGACAGTGTGCAGGACGTATTAACTGGTCAATTGAATCATTTTTGACATGTTCATCATATATTTAATGTAAGAAATGCACTATTATATCTGCAAGTGGCAACAGAGCAACAGGCTACAGTCTCTTAGTCATGAAGGAAACAATGTGATTTTAAAGTTTATTTCCCTTTACAAAGTTATAAAAAACACAATATGAAGATAACTGAACGTGACTTAAGTTAATGTGTAACAGCACAAATAATAGCAGGAGCAAATATTCATATTGCAGCTCACAGATTATAACACCAATGGTCATTAGCGCATGCTTTTTAAAGTTTGGGAGTATGCTCTTAGTAGCAGCTAACTTTTAATAGATATTGTAAATGGCAATAAGAAAGAATAATTGTGTGCAGACCGCCAGCATTCAGTGCCGTCAGTATCAGATCATTATTATAAAGTTCAGCCAGAGCGACATGGATTTTTACAGTACCTTGGGCTTTGAGTTTGCCGGATGTTCAGTGATAACCTTCAGTCCTTCAAAGGCTCTGGGAAATGCACCGTCACCATGGAAACGCGCATGCAACTCCTTCGTTAAATCCTCTTTGGCCCCGGCTGATTGTGAGGAAAAAGACGACGGAGGCGACGCGCAAAGCGCACACAGCAATTGTAATAAAGCTGGAGCACAGCGAGTTCTAAAAATACACTAAAACCTTCCCCATGGGAGAAAATGTAAGGAAGTCCAGTAAAGAGCTCTTTGGAATGTTCTATTGTTATTGTTAATAATTAAAGTCTTGAAAATTTATCCAGGAAATTCTTGAGTGAAAGTTTCAGATGATTGGGTTTCTAGCTGGTTTAGCTGCTGGAGAGAGTGAGACAGAGAGAGAGACGGGCAGGGAGAAGTGACCTACTGAGAGTCACCCTGCCCCCTCCGAGAGTCCAAAATAGAGAGATAGTGGAAGTGAAGGGAGGGGAGGAAGAGAGGGCAGAGACGTGGAGAGGAAGAAAACTGGGTGCGTGAGAGCAAAAGATCAAGGGATGGAGAGAAGAAAAGAATGAAGTGAAGAGAAAAAGGTCTACAAGTCTCCTGTGCTGTGTGTCTTGGAAACACAGAGCTTATTGAACATGGTATAATGATGGAGGCAGCTAACAGCTGATGCTACATCAGTTGTCCTCCTCTGAGAGGCCCATTACTCCATTCCTGACCTCACCTCCTGACCTGTCCACTGTTAAAATAAAGTCTCGTACACCTGTGCGTAAGTGCCATCATGACTTTCTTTCATTCATTAAATGTCATGGCATGATTTGACAGTATTAAACAATTGGTTTGTCGTCCAACAACAACAGCACCAGTAGTTTTAAGGCGACAGAAAACCCAAATGTCCTCACTTTGTGCCCTTGGCAACAACTTGAAAAATGAAGATCTTTAAACTTCCTCTTCTTGCACTTCATCCAGTGGACACATATTTCCTCTGAAGCACCCTGCGTTGTCAAACAGAGGTCATAGTGAAGAGTAAATAAGTGGATTAAAAACTAGTTGAGCCCCATGCGAGTTCTTAAGTCCTGTCAGAACCTGTTTCTGAGGCCCAGTTTAAACGGGTGTGTGTGTGTGTGTGTGTGTGTGTGTGTGTGTGTGCAGTGGGAAGGAGAAACCTGACCCCCAGTCTTGCCCTGGGAGCCTGCGCTGCAGAGGCTATAATTAGAGATACAGACAGCAGCTGGTGGACTGGACCGCTTTATATTTAGGGCGCAGAGAAGGGGGCTGAGGGTTTGAGGACGTAACACACACACACACACACACACACACACACACACACACACACACACACATGCAAAAACAAGGCCCTCCTCAGTATTATTGATAGTTTCTTTCTACCATCCTATTGAGAAAAACAAACCCATATCTGTACATTTTATGATACTCTTAATAAATGTATATAATATAACAGAATTAGTACAACTCGTTTCACCATCAACAACTCAAAGAGGAAAAGGATGAAGAACTTAAAATGGTGCACCTACATTTAGATCTACTCTAGAGTGCTGCAGGAATGAGACCGAAAACCTGCAAATTGGTATTTTTGCACTTCTGGTTCCCTCGTCTCATAGTCAGTGAGTTTTTTTGGATGGGTCTTTGGTCAAATGTTTGATATAAGGTCTGTGCTGAACACGAGATGAAGAGATTTTAAAGTTTTGTTCTACGATGTAAAATGCGTCAGTAAATACCCCTCTCGAGAATTTTTACATGTCTTAAAAATGGCGGTTGTTAACAAGTGGCTAAATGAGAACGTCATCATGAAGACTAGTTTGAAATTGACATCCTTATCTCCCATAGCCTAGTGTTAGACTTTTGCCTTCATGCTTCGCGAATCATAAAAATGGGGTTAATTTGTGAAGATTATTTTGCTCAACAAAACTTGCAAACATCATAAACTTGAGTTTGTCACAGAGATTATTTTCTCCAATAATCCAAAATACTGTCGTTGAGGGAACCAGTGCAACGCTTACTTCCGGGTTGGCCTCCAAAAATACGTGATCTCTGCAGCAAAACATCAGCATCAGACTATTTCTCAATTTCAGTTATTAACCAAATCTTTAATGTCTTTAGTCTTTAATGTCATGATGTGGTTTCCTATTGTTGAAGTTACGATTCATAAAACACTGAAAGTTCCTGTTTATTCCTAACAATAAACATATATTTCCACTGAGGCAATTACGGTATCTATGATAACTTATACAATAAGCTGAGGACAATACATTATGTCTATTTATTCAAGTGATTGGATGAGTTACATGCAGATATTCTTGGATTCAAGCAGCAAAACTGAAAACTCCATGTAATAATCCGCTTGACGAGCCATAAAAAAAATATTGTGAAGACGAAACGATATTTGGACTGAATAAAAATGTGCAGAAAGAAAGCATTTGTAGTTTCCGTCAAGTGAAATTTGATCTAAAGTGTAAATCAACGAGATGGTTGTATCTTCTGTGATGAGAGACAACAAACAGTGACAAAAGGTTTCGTTGCAGCTCTCAGGGTGGGAGACGTTACACCTCTATAGTTATCGGCTCATGAAGTTCGTTAACACCCTTAACGCACAGCTCTACACCCAACCTGACAGAAGAGGTATTAAACACTGGGATGTGCATCTACAGGTGTCATTTTCACGGTAACACCAGAAGGGAATAAATATGGTAAATCCAGGTTAAAAATTCTTGTTTCATTTGGTTCGACATATTAGAGTCAAAGGTTTTCACAGAGGGGATTATGGATATCTCTTTTTATCACTCCATACATTAGAAAAGGCTGTCTACAGCCGTAAAAAAAAAAAAAAATTTCGCCATGTTTTTAGGAATCGAATGTTCTATTAATCAGGCTATGAATGATATATGAGCAAACCCGTCGGTAAAAATCTTCAGAATATAGATATGAACGAAATCAGAAAGTGTGGTGTATGTCAGTGCTGCTGAAGTGGAGACCCTAAGAAAACGGCCTTTTAAGTTACTGCAAGGAACTTTGTGCACGGCTCCACGGTGAACAGAGAATCAATAAAAGCCTCGATCAACTTTAAATTGAGAATGAAAGTAAACGGGGGCCTCGTTTAAAACCCTGTCGTATAAACAGAAATGTCTGAAATGTTTTGAATAGTAAGGTTTTAGGTAAGATGCATGTGTGAGCATCCGACTGAATAGATGAGACTTAAACTGCATGAGTTGTTTTGTGGCCAGTATTTACTTAAATTCATCTCAGTTCTTTTATTTTTTTGTTTTTTTTTATCAAGAATTCAAGGTAACACGGGGTGAATAATATACATAAGGTCATTTTGTTGGTGAAGTATTCCTTTGAGTAAAAATCTGAATACTTCTTCCACCACAGGCTGCAAAAAATGATTTCAATAAATGAATACAAATTCTGCGTGGTTTTCAACCACACATGTTTTTTGGGTCCAGACTCACGCTCTGTGTTAGTGATGCTGCCCCAGGGCTGCAGCTACCAGAGGACACCGAGTCTGTGATTACAACAGAGGTGAAGAACTAAACAGTCACACATCAACCGTACATCTCTGTCTCTCCGTAAGACTCTCTGCTTCTTCATTAATGACTCCTTCACCTGTCCTTGTGTTTCGTCTCCCTGCTCTCTCTCTCCCCTTGCACCTCGCCCGCTCTGCTTCTCTAACTTTCTGTCCTCCTTCCACTCTCACCTCTTGGTCTTCTCTATCTCCATCTCCCTCTTTCTTTCCCTTAACCTCCTGTTCTCCTTTCACTTCCTCCCTCCCCTCTCTCTATCTCTCTCTCTACCACACGCTGTCCTGCGCCATCTTTGTTTCCCTCCCTCCCCAAACACACACACACACACACACACACACACACACACACACACACACACACACACACACACACACACACACACACACACACACTCACTCAATTCTTCTTATTAAATTAGTAATAATGTCACCATTCTCCCTCCCAGGAGGCCAGTGTTATTGACTTCATTATGCAAATGTAAACCAGCCCACAGCTATACTACTGATGGGATAAGACACACACACACACACACACACACACACACACACACACACACACACACACACACACACACTGTTTGTAGTCTGCCTGTGCTGGTAAGAAAAAAAATTCTTGTTTCAGATAATTATGTCAACCGGTGGAGTTGATGTGTGTATTAACACGAAATCTGCTAAATCCAACGGGCCTGCAGGCTTTTTTACAACAACAGTTTATTTATAGAATACAATAGAATAGAATAGAAAATGACTGAATCTGAATCTGTCACATTTTTACCATTTTATTCTGGTGGTTTGTCTCTGCGTGTCCACATTTCTTAGTGTCCTTGGGCAAGACACTGCAGTTGCTTTGAGCGAAAAATGTCTGCCATTTGAAAGTTTTATTCTAACAAATGTGTTTCTATTACATCAGACTTTATAGAAACTGTTTTCCAAGATTTCATTCACACATTTTGACATTTCCAACCACAAATTAATTTTGTGTTGGCTCTTCATTTTGTTTTCAAAGCCAGCTTTAACAAACATATTTGGCTGTGAACAACTCTTCACAGGAAACACACTGATGGGAATGCAGGCCAGGTGGATGTATCCAACACGCACCTGAGTGGCCCGTGTGCCCTCTGCAGTGATGTTGGCTTTGTGGCTCGGTTAGGAAGGGATATTGCTCTCATCTTGACTCTGGTCTGCCGGTCGTGCGGTTCTCTCTGTCACATTGGCACTCACTATGGTCGCCGGTCGCTGGTCGCCAAACCACGCTGTCTCGATGCAAGTTCACAGACCTGGAAACAAACTGGAGAGTATACAGTAAACAGACATGCACACACACACACACACACACACACACACACACACACACACACACACACACACACATACACACACACTTGTAAACACAGAATTGGCAAAGGCAGGCCGGACAGATGGAAAGACAGCAGAGAGCAGGAAGGAAGTGGAAATTAAAGTCACAGTGTCAGGAAGAACAATTAGAGCTCAGGGATTAATAATACCTGTAAACTGACTCACTATTACCCAGAGAAAGGTCAGTTGTCTTTTTAACATTATTCAGTAATTTTTATTTATTATGTTAGACTCAAGCAATTAATAAACCCCATTAATCACAGCCTTAAGTTGCTGATTGCTTTTATAAAACAGTTACATATACCGGGCATGGTTTCATAAAATAAACGCAGAAAAAGCAATCATTTCACCAATCTTTGGTGAAATTATTCTACCAATTCTTCCGCCAATTAACGTCAGCGACATTAAGCAGGCGTCAGTAAGATTGAAGGAACAATTCGCATTTAAAACCTTTTTTTTTGCAACTGAGAATGTATTGTTTTTATTTTGCCGTGTCCATTCAGCTTTCATACTTCAACGTGTGCATGAAAACATGAAACATCGTCGACAACTAGCCGTTGAATGTGTTGCTCGAGCGCTCGTTGGCGTCGTCATGCCGTTAAATAGCACTGGGGAATTGGTTAGAGCATTTTATCAAAATTGAACGGAACAGGGTGAAACTAAATCATACGATTGGTTGACGCCTCACCGCGTCATTGGAGCGCAGCCTCGTAGAGCAGCTAGCATGGCTGTCGACTCTTAATCTTGCTTAAACTACGTTATAAAACACAAAAGTAAAAGCCTTAAAGTCAGAGAGACAGAGACAAAAGCCAATAAAGCTGGGTAACAGTGACACTAATAGCAAAGCTGAGAGAAATACAAAATAGGCCTTAAAACAGCGGGGAGCAGAAAGAGCGTTGGTTTCAATTGGTGATTCATTTTTCACGTATCATATGGTGTGACTAATTTATCTACTGACTATCTAACTAACACCATCACTCGCCGTGTTTCCAATTGCCCGACTGACTCACCGACTGACAGCGTGATATAAAAACATGTACAGTTATTCAGAGAGATGATGCTTCTGCTTCAGACTGTCTGGTCACAGGGCATTAGCAATGGGGCGCTGTGTACCAGACACCTCATGCATTTTTAACCAATCAATATCCTCGTTTCTACATCTCTTTCCCTTCTCTTTCTCTGTCTGACTCTCCGTTTTCCTCCTCTGCATCTGTTTTCTTTTCTTTTTTTTTTTTGCTTCTTTTTCCTCACTCCATTTCTCTCCTCTGTTAAGTACTGTAATTGTTTTCTTCTTCTCTCTCTGTTGCCTTTTATCCTTTAACTGCTGCTAAGTTTATTCATTCGTCTGCTCTGGCTCGTCTCACTCCGTCTGTACTCTCTGTCCATCTCCAGCCCCGATATCTCTCTCATCTGTGGTCCGTCCTCCGCTCTTTCTCTCTCTGGTGCTCTTTATTTATTTATTTATTTTCTTCTCTCTGTCTTCATATACGTCCTGTCTCGTCTCCTTCATTACAACATGAAAGACTGGGGTTGTAAACGGCCTGCCCTATTTGGACTTTTTTTTGGAGATGTCCCGGTTTACTTTGTCTTAATTAGAATATGGATGAACATAGTCTGTCTGAGCGTCACAGCACAGACTTCAGAGTGAGACATGTAGACATGCAGAGAGTCACACAGCTATGATTTCAAACAAAGGCATTTATACAAAGAATATTAAAAATAATCAGTTCACTGCATTTTATTATGAAAAGCAGAGAAATAAATATCTGCATTTCTGAATATATTTGAAATACCACTGAACAGTTTGTTGAGCATGAGGCATTTCTTCTTCACTTAAAATGTGAGACAGCTTCTAATGGTGAATACCAAATGGTTGTTACTCAAAACATGACTTTGCATCTGTGGTATTGATACTTTTCAGATCGATCTGCCCACACAGACCACACTGGGAACAGTTTATATTGGAGATACCACGACTACTTCTAGAGCAATAGTTATTAATAATGATAATAATGACATATTTATTTTGGTACTCAAAGGCACTTTACATGGTAAAAACAGAGACAGTTAAAGCAATAACAATAAGCAAACAAAGGAGTTTATAAGCAGGCAGCAAGGTGCAAACTTAATAAGACATGAGCTCCCAGAAATCATGATTGATCACATTTTGGATGGTCTCACTCTGGATTTCTATTTGTCTGTAACTTTAACCGTTGACGAGGTCTCCGTCCCTCGGTGGCTCACTGCTGGGCACCACGCATTACATTCCATCCACCTCAATCATTTTGTGATGGCGGCAGAAATAACAAAAGACCAATATTTCAAAACCTTTAAAAGTGAAGCAGAAGCCAATCTGCATATACCACTAAGAGATTCGGTTGACTCTACCCTGTTTAAACATATTGTAGCACAGTGTGTGTGTGTGTGTGTGTGTGTGTGTGTGTGCCTTTAAAGGATGTACTTGTCGTCTCAGAGGGGAAACTTGTGAGAGGTGAAATCAACCTGTGATTCATTGATACAGTGGCAAATATCCACTTGGGGATAACTTCCTGGCTGCTATGAACTATGAGTCTCTGTCTAACAATTCACAGAAGCAGGGGTGGAAGCATGATACAGATAATTATGGCTGAAAATAGCATTTCTTTTATTCAGTTCACACTTGAAACGAGGATGGCACTTGCAAATGACACGCTAGTACAAAATGTAAACCATACATTGGTGTTTCATTTTCACTTCTTTACTTTAGATTTCATGTAACTTATTTTTTCTTTTAAAGAAATTAACCAACAACACAATGAGTTTGAATGGAAATCGGACAGTGTTTTTAACAAGATGTGGAATCAATGCTGATCCATAGAGGAAACCATACAGTGCATGTTTGGATAGGAGTGTGAGAAGTATTTCTGCTCTGTGTATAAGTGGAGATACAGGTAACAAATGTGGATGTAAGAAAGAACTCTGTCCTTGAGAGTCGTTAGGAAAAAAATAAAAACACTGAAGCTGCAGAATTTAATGTATAGCATATAAATTGACCCAGGGCTGGATTCGATAATGGCACTTTAAAGCTTTTTTTGTGATTTACATTTTACGTTTAGGCTCCGTTTTTGATAAATATATGACAAACGCATTGAAGTGTATTGAGCTCCCATGAGCTACCGCTGCAATATCCAGGTCTAATAGCACTCACAGTTCTGCCTCCAGCCACACACACATGACTGAGTACATGCACTCACATGAGCCCTGGCACGCACGCGCACGTGCACACACACACACACACACACACACACACACACACACACACACACACACACACACACACACACACACTTGAAGTCAGCCTATTAAAAAGTAAAAAACGCTTTCTGAGACAAGGAGCACAAATAAAAATGATTTAGTGTGTGATTCATTGCATAAATGTCTATATCCGCACGGTAGAGACAAAACACACACACACACACACACACACACACACACACACACACACACACACTCTGGCTCTGCCTTTGATTTAGCATGGAAACCTTTAGAAGCACTCTATTTACCCATGATGTTTTGTTGTATACTTGCTGAGATTAAGATTCAAATGGATTTCTTGAGGAAGCGGTTGTGTTTAGTGCTGCTGCTGCTGCTGCTGCTGCTGCTGCTGCTTGCGTTGTGTTTTCTGTCGTATTTACACGTCCTTGTTTACCTTAAAGAAGGTGAACTGAATAAAATGTTCAGGGACGTTTATTTAAGTGGACTAAATTCTTTCACTCTGCACAATTTGCAAAGTCAAATATATAAATAAATAATTCAATAAAAACAGAAACTTTTTGGATTCCTGGAAAGAAAAAGGAAAAGGACCATTTACCTCATGAAGTCTTTTAAACATGGTTGGCAGCAGCGTAAAACATAGGATGCTCACTGTAATCACGCTGAGCCATGATAATTATAGGGGTAAAGACACCTTGGCTGTTGGCTCTCTTGAAGGCATATGAAATAATTCAAATTGTGAAATTAATTGCTATCATTTCAAGAAGCCTGAAGCAATGCATCACAATGATTATAGATTAAATTCCTTAAAATGACACCATAAAAGGGATGCTAATGAGACTGCATTATCATTTCAGTGTAAATCAAAGATGGGGGAGGGGGGGGGGGGGGGGGGGGGGGGAGTAAAGATGTGCAGTGTGTTGCTTGCATTAAAGAGGATTTCACCTCCTAACCATTATATGTTTGTTTTTTCCCCCCATTTGGTAACACACTTGATGCATGAGAAAGAGAGTGATGTTGAGAAGTTTTATTTGACCTTGTTCAATTTTCATGGATGACACCGAAAAGCTTCTGTGAAATTGGCATCTTATGAACTGGCAGCTGTGAATAGAATCTTTGAATTCTCTTCCGTCCCAAGGGCACACGTGGTCAGTAAATGTGCGTCTGCTCATGGTGAGCGGTGTCGAAGAAACCTTTGAATTCCTAACAGCCGCATTGTTGTTGATGCTTTGCATCTGGTTCCATTGTCGGTGGGTTTCTTGTCTGAAAACATCAAGGCTGTCGGTGGCACAACTTTCTTCAAAAAAAAGAAGACAGTGGTGCTGAAAATCCAGCGCCTTTACGAACCGCCTCGCGTGCTGAGCCATCGGCTAAAAGCTGCTCTCTTGCTGCACAAGCGCATCAAGACATTGGGAGTTGTTCGCCAAGACGTTGGTCAGTTTTGGTCCAGGGCTTCATAATAATGCTAGTTAAATGAATCTATACTGATGTCAGCTGAACTCCACACGGCCACTTGTCTGTCTTCTTTCTTTTAGAGTGAATCTGTGTTGTCAGATCTGTCCAAACTGTTGATGTGAAGCTACAAAAAAAAAATGCGTGTGACTGCGCCATCTCCACCTCCTCACCCCAGACGGTGACAGGTGTCTGCATCTGTCTGAAGTATTATCCTTCGTCTTGCAGACACTTAGCTGCAAACAACGAAGCTCTCCACGGCACGTCTTCACTATGTATGTCCCGACCTAACAAGCTTAGGTTGGGAATACATAGTGTCAGCGGGAGTCAATGCCAGCAATCCAAATATTGTCAGATAAAGTCTTAACACAGGAGGAGCCAGATGCAGGACTTGAGGCGGGCAGGTTGAAGTGAACAGAAAGATATAGCTTTAATAACAAAAGCTGGTAAACCAGTAAAAGGCAGGAACACCAAACGAGGAAGATGAGGGCCGGATGCAGGACTGTAGACCACCTGCCACTGACATGAGGACTAAATAGACAAGGGGCCAATCAACCAATGACACTCAGGTGTGGTGGAACACAGGCGGGAAAAAGACAAAAGACAGGAAGTACAACCAAACACAGCACACAAGAGGCGGGTCATGTAATGGAGTGGGACCTCTCCTTGCAGGAGGCCGCGGACCTCTCGCTCTTTCGTTGTTGTTTGAGCAACGAAGTCACGCTAAGAAAAATCAGCTGGATCCGGCTTACAATGAAAAAGTATTTATAATTCACAAATGCTAAAAAGACAATTACAAACTGAATTACACTGTCGACAGTAAGGAATCGCGAAACCGAGTTCAAACACTCTCCCCCCCTAACCGGCCAACAAACGCCAGTTTACAGTAAAGAAGATCGCCAAGAACTGAATAGCGTCTCTCCGAACAATGTTTTTAATACCCAAAAGTCAACGGTTTACATTCAAAATCTAGTAACAACTTCAGTGGCTGGCTAAAATTCAATTGTCTCCTCCTGGCCTCAGACAATGCTCTCCATTGGTCCATATGATGATCCTGGTAATGTCCGTTGGTCCACCTCCTCGTAAAAGCTCCGTCCATCCGACCCCCGCTTGACCACCGTCCTGTCTCCCGCGGCGCCGATTCACCTCCGACCCATCACATCTCCATATATGGTCATGAAAAACTCTGAAACTCTCGCCCTTCCTCTCCTTGCCCTCTCTCTACTCTAAACAGTCAACTACTATACTTCTAGTCTAATACATTCAATTGATTAAGATTGTGTGGTTTAACACTTTTGTAAGTAATATATGTTACACTTGTACTATCCTTTACAAGTGAATATACTGTAAACCTATTATACATTTCATAAGTGAATATTTTGTGAACATATGATATTTTATACTTTCTTTAGGTGTGCTTTAAATCAAACTATTGTACTTCTAAACTTAAATTCCTCACAGTCACTTCAAAACAAAACAGAAAATAAACTAATCAAAACCCAATACCATGACAAATATATCGCAAAGATGTTGAACTATCCTAAAAAACGACCATTACTGTTTTTGCGGCTGGACACATTAACTTCCTGGAGTCTTGTAGCAAGTCAGCAGGACTTAAATGCTCTGGACCCTATTTTTTTTTTTTCTTGGCATAAAGCAATCTCTTTCTTATTACTCTGGAGAGCATCGGTGTATTAAAAAGGGGAGTCGATGGCGTACAGAAGTGGCCACAGTCACAATGTACCATTTGGACTTCACTATATGCAATTGGTATTCAAAATAGTCCACTTTTGAGTAGAGACACTTTTGCATTTTGAAATAGTAAAAAGAATATGATTCATATAGTAACAGTGGGTCACGTTGCTTTGTGAATGCTCTGAGAGAAAATGTTCAGCCTTCTCTTCAGCTCTATTGAGTGTTTAAGCTCCTTTCAGCTTATTGTTTTGTTTTTACGCCCCAAAACTCTCATCAGCGCAACGCCCAGTTGTATTCTGTTAAAAGCTCTGATGGACCCATCGTCCACAACCGGCACCGGCACCAAACGGCTGCTAGCTAGTGGAGCGAACTTTTAGTGACGCTTTTAGCAGCTAAAGAGCCCTCAGGGCCGGTGGAGACCAACATAGAGCTAACAGGAGAGTGAGCATTGAACTTTTATTTGGTGGCCAGATGAATGCTAATGTTGCTGCAAGTCTGCTGGATGTGTAAATGCAAATGTTTGCTGAGTTCAACATTTTCGACTTAAAAGGTGGCGTTATGTCACCGTTGAGTTGTCACAGAGTGTCTCCACTGCGTCAAAATTTTCAAGAAATGTAATTTAAAATGCATTCAAATAATGTTTAAGCCTGGTTTAGTGTGACATCCCTATAATCTCCACTCTTCTGTTTGATAGTTATCTCCTATTGTTACATCTAAATCCTTCACATGGGGGTGACCTTTTTTCTCGTCGATGCATTACCCTTCTTTTCTCTCTCTGTCGTTTCGCTTCTCCCTCCATCGCTTTCTGACTCTTGTTTTCACCCTCTTTCTCTCTGTCATTGTCAAAGTATATCTAAGTCTGTCAATCCTCGATTTGCTGTGGCGTAAACAGCAGATCTGGTCTCCTCTTTCCCTGGTGCAATCAATGATATTCCACATTCATGTATATATAGGCTATTTTCAACTACCTGTGTCTGCAGTGAGATTAGTTTGCAGATTGGACGACGTGTAGGAGGTATAGCATGTCATAAGTGGCAGAAGGTCTATGTGTTTTACTGGTGCATGTGTGTGTGTGTGTGTGTGTGTGTGTGTGTGTGTGTGTGTGTGTGTGTGTGTGTGTGGGCGGAGATAGGCTGGCAGCAGCAGGCATCTGGTGACATCTGGTCCAGACAGATAAAGTAAGAAACACGTACTCACACTCTCAGTATGTGGAGGGAGGTGAAGCCTCTCTCTCTCTCTCTCTCTCTCTCTCTCTCTCTCTCTCTCTCTCTCTCTCTCTCTCTCTCTCTCTCTCTCTCTCTTTGTCACTTTTTCTCTTCGTCAAAAACTAATTCAAATTAGCTTTATTGACAGGAAAGCAGCAGAGCAGTCAAAGGATAGTAAGAAATGTGTCTTTTCTATATATTTATGAGTGCCTTTCTTGAAACATTACAAACTTCCATTCCGGGTGTGTTGTTTTCTGAACAGTGTAATATCTGTCTTTACGAGAGAAAGTGTCAACTCTTGCTTGTTAAAAACTTTGAAGCCATCATAGATGAAATTGTTTTGAACTGTTTATAAAAATGTTTAATTTGAACGTAAACATGTCGGCAGCTGGACGGCTCCATCTGCTGAGGCAGATCATGTGACTGAGCGGATCTTCTGCTGACTTTGTTTTTTGTCAACTGCTGTTTCCAAGTCTCTTTATCGTAATTGCTTTTCTTGCTTCTTTTGCATTTGTGGGTTTGTGCCTTGATGTGCGGCTATAGAGCAGATATCACCCATTAATACAAATGACTGAACAAATCAGGAGGACTCAAAGGTTTACTTGTCATCAACTTATTTTGTTATGAAATTCAATGTGGTGTGCTCCTGATGTTGTGCCAAACGTCTTAAGGGGAAAATAAGGATTAGAAAAAAGAATATAAAATTATAAACATATTTATGGATTTACCAAATTGGCAGAGTAGCTTTTAAATTAAATAACGGACATGACTGCTTGTAACCAGCTCTGATTACATATCTTAATACTTCTGTTCAGTTATTTCTATGCAAGACACCATTTTTCCATTAGAGTTCATCATCTGCAGATTATCTTCATGATTAAAGATTTGATTATTTGGTCAATAAAATGTGAAAAATGCTTATTATGAGATCCCAAAGCCCAAGGTGACGTCTTCAAATGTCTTGTTTTGTCCAACCATCAGTCAAAATACAAAGATGTTAAGTTAAATATTCACATTTGAGAGTTATTTTTATATTATTAAAATGCCTTAACAATTAATGGCATGTCAAAATTGCTGCAGATTAATCCATCGTACAGAAATCAATGAATCCACTTGTTTCAGGAGAGACTTCATATTGTGATATTAGCTTTTGAATCCACTCAGAATCCCACTTACAGATTTACACACGCAGATGAGATGTGTGAATCCCCCCCCCCCCCCCCCCCCCGAGCTGACAGACCTCTGACCATCAGGGGCCTCACCCCTCAGGTGAACCGGGGCCAAGGTCTCAGCGGTCAGAGGCCCCTGGGCACAGGCCAAATTGGCCCGGTCAGTAGAGAGAGAGCAGATGATGTCTGACAAAGAGAAAATTAGAGAGGGCGACTATTACAAAGAAAGAAGACGAGCAGGAAATTACATCAAAAAGAGAGGTGGAAGGATGATGGGGATGAAAATAAATAAATGGAGGAGTCGAGTGGAAACATGGGCGGATGGATGGATGACTAAGTAGGTAAGATGATAAATAGAAGAAGGGATGGTTGGATGAATGGGTGGATGCTTTGACACATGGCCCCCGGGGAATCAGCCATTATACATGCCACTGTCACTCAAGATTAGCGGCATAATTAAACTCCTGTCGCACTGCGAGTGGCTTCGAGTGTGTGCATGTGCATTTGTGTGTGTGTGCATCTGAATGCGTGTGTTGTTTTCCAGGGTGTGTGCGTGTGGGAGGGGTAGACCGTGACAGAGATTGATGGTGAGGGGAAAGCAGGCCATTATGTTGTATAGCTAAAGCAGTGATAGCCTTTACACCTCTGTGTCTGTTTAAACTGCTGGCCATTTCATGGGCGTGGCACAAGTGACCCCCACAGCACACACACACACACACACACACACACACACACACACACACACACAGCACACACACACACACACGCGCACACACACACACACACACACACACACACACACACACACACACACACACACCACTTTTAATTGCTTGTTTCCAGGTGCATTTAGTTGCTTAATTTGGCTGTTGTCTACAGCCGCGTTGCCTTCATTGTACTCCAGACACTGTGGGAACCACTCTGAGCTACTGCTAAATGAAGTGTCATTCATAAATGAGGCAGTCTGAAGTGTTAACCCAAGGCTCTTTCCAATAATTGATGGAGAGTTGTGAGCAATTTTAATGATACCGCATAACATTTTCAAATATTCTGTCCCTTTCCTCCCCCCCCCAATAATCACCCATAAGAGACTCATTCACTCTAATGGTTGAAGGCCA
>NW_027176307.1:11769854-11789854 GCF_023349555.1 Cebidichthys violaceus | reverse complement strand
GGATTACAACCGCGCTGTTGGAGATACAAAATAAATACAAATACATAAAGAAACGCGGTGTTTTCGTTCCGGTGTGAATGAGAGGATGTTGCCGCTACATGCCCATTAGTTCCCCCGAGAGGAGCGCGGAGGAGAGGAGGCAGCAGGGACCACTTTCACTTGTTTCCTCCACCCTACAACACAATTAGGCTGTTTTAATCAGTCAAATCCGAAGTGGTGCCTAATCGGATTACCCAACAAAAGAACATTTAATATCTGGGATATCCATCCTTCTAATATCGCCGTTTCTCCCTTGATGTGACAGGCGTTCAAGTGTTTGTGTGAGTGACTACTGATTCTGTGACAAGGATGCGACCAGCCGACGTGATTGTAGACTTTATGGTCCAGTAGATGGTGATTGGACGAGTAGTCCCTGCTTTGGACACAATTGGAGAGTCACTGTAACCCATCGTGTTATTGGTAACGGGTAATTTATTTGTGTCAATAGACCCACATGATCACAAATCTGACTTAATTCAAATTGCACCACACCACCTGATTCTTTTTTTTCTTCTCCAGACTACCAAACTGCCTTCAGTGACAAGAGGCTTGGAAAGGGATTCCCTGCACAACCAAACGCCGGATACATCAAGAGAAATCTGTGGACTCGAATCATCCCCCTAGTGTCTATTTCCCACCTTCCGATCCCTGACCCCCCTCGTTTGTTTTGGGAATCCAGGGAACCACGTTTACCCGTCAGCGACTCGGCCATCTGAATGAAGTAGCAGCCTTTTTATTCCCCTGAGCTCCGGCGAGTGTACAGGGGCTGCACTCTGCTCTCCGAGGCCGAGCAGCGAGAGCCTCCACCCGGGCTGCCAGCCATCCAGACGGTCCGCCGGGGGGGGGTTGGGGGGGAGGGGGGCTTTTGGGGATTTGGAAGGTCCAGCTGGAGGATTTTGAGGAGTTTTACCCAGAGTTTCTTCTCCACGTGGATCACTGGAGAGAGAGGAGGAGGACACCATGGGGTGCTGCAGTGGCAGGTGTACCTTGGCCTTCATCTGTGGCATGCAGCTGGTAAGTGTTCATTTTTACTATTGATCTCATGGGGGCTGGATGGGCAGATCAATCAGGAGAAAGTAAAGCAAAAGACAAGAAAACACACGTCTTTAATGGGTGACGGGACACGGAGCGGGGTATGAGCGCAGAGATGGATGGAAAAAAGATGGACGACTGAAAGGTCACATTTCAGAAGTTAATAGGTGCGTAAAAGGTCACGATATAAGCCGGGATCTGGTTTCAGGGACAGACTGACAAATGGTGGATTGAACGGATGAATGGCTGTTAGTGGGCGCTCCGTGCTAAGAGTCCATATAGAGCTTTGATGGATGGATGGAGGCTTTGAGTGACAAATTGAAAGGAGGTAAAGGAGGGATGGATGGCTGGATGGATAGATGTGTGGGACAGGTGCATGTGATTTATGGGTGGGGGAGGGGGGGGGGGGGTGGATGGAGGGAGGGAGGGAGCAGTAGAGCTGATATAAACTCATGGGATCAACTCCTTCTGTGTCTCTCTCTTTACCGTACTCTCCCATCACCATCTGTGTCAATGGAAACTGGTAACAGGCAAGACAATAGGGAGGGGTCTGTAGGTGTGTGTGTGTGTGTGTGTGTGTGTGTGTGTGTGTGTGTGAGGATGTGCAATGGGAAGTGCTGTCATTAGTTGAGTTGTGTAAATCCTTCACATCAAAAGGAAAGTCCCCTGTAGACCTTTAACAGTGAAGCAGCGAATGGCACGTCAAGAAATGTTCAGCTGAAGCGCGATGGATTTCATTAGCAGAGACACTTTCATCCAAAACATTGTTAAATCATACGGACAGAGAATCCATCACGTAAGAAACTTAAAACAACATTGACACATTATGGTTCCAATAAAGTTCATTATGGGAAACATGACTACTTATTTACAGATCATAAGCAACTTTTTGCATTCATTTAAAGTTGTGTTTCTGGCCAATGTAAGAATGTACTCCTGAGGGAAATGTTTCTTTAGCCGTTAAAAGTTCAACCGGCTAGTCGCTAACTTCTGTCGGGATGCTGTGTCAGTGCTGAGCGGGTTTAGTTCACAGTGGGCGTAGCAGAAGAGCGGTGAGAACGAGCTGTGCGCCCTAAACCGGAACAACGAGACGCCAAAGACTCGGACATGTTTTGATCGCTGTCTTTAAATGCAGCAGCGACAGAGGATCTAGAAATGTGTATAGAGACTGAAGACATACCGAGGTACAGAATGGGACATTGTTCACACGTGCACTGATGCATAAACATGAGCAGAAGTGCTTATGTCATAGCATCCTCCGCTCATGGAGTCATGTACAGTAAAGACCCTTTTGTCACGCTGAATAGGACACTTGTTACAGACGTGACAGCATGTGTGTGTGTGTGCATTTGTATTCAGTGCATTTAGAAAATCACTTCATTTACCAACGTATATATATATATATATATATATATATATATATATATATATATATATATATGAATGTGTGCTTGTGAAAGGTCCATTGTGCTGTGAAGTGGGACATTGCTAATGCACATTTTCATTCTTTTCTTTTTTTTTAAAATCCATTTTTCGGAAACAACAGCCAACATGTGTCTACAGTACAATGCCGATGAGATTGGCTCATGTGCTGCATGTGCATGAAACACGGCATTGTGCTGTAAATGGGGATGCTGTGTGTTCCAGTAGGTAACAAAAGAGGGGAGGGTTTTACGTGTGTGTGTGTGTGTGTGTGTGTGTGCGTGTGTGCGTGTGTGCTGTGAATGAGATGCTGTCACAGTGATAGTCATTGAGTCTAATGTGGTGGAACTAATGCTATGCCATAGTCAACAACATGTTTTGCTCTGTTAGCCGTTGTAATAGCGTATAGCCGGCTGATAGCACCACCAGCTGAGTCGGAGGTCTTAACATTACGGTATGTTACAGTTTCGGCTCTGTTGTAGTCGCAGCCCGATGAGTCTCACATCCTAAGAACGTATTGATAAAGATGTTAAGTTATAGTGTCTTTGCTGTAGTCACCCACAGGAAACCAAGCTGCCCACATCCCTCTTTGTTAAAGGAAACCTAATTGACCACAAATTAAAAGATGGCCTCGTTCGCTGCTCGCTTCTCGGCAGAAGGTAATTGTTTTTGCCATGTAAGCTTCCCACTTAATAGTTGACCTCGCTAAGCAGGAAAACAATGCTGGTCAGCGTGTCTTATGTAGTGGAACTGATGTCTTAATGTTAACGCTTAACAGCATTTTTTTATTTATTTTTTTCCTTCCTGCTTCATTTGCCAGGTTAATTGGTCGAGATATGCGATGTCACTGTATAGCTTTGCGGGGATCAGTGGTTGGAGGTGCGTCTGTTTCAGAGCCGGCGTCACCGTGTGTCGAGTAGATAGTCGGTCCCACCAGGTGAAACTGAGCCAGCATGGGATCCAAATGACAGGACATGTGGTGTATTCCTGTGTGCTAGGTGTATTAGTTACATTTAAGGTGTCAAACCACAGCTCAATGGACCATGTTAGTCCATCACCAGTTTACTGTCACATAAGAGACAAAAACAAGAAGTGAATCCTCACCACAGAGAAGCAGGAACCAGAGAACTTGTGGCCCTTTTTTTGCTTTGAAATTACTTCAACAGTTAGTTGATTATGATTGTTCCAGGTTTTTTTGTTTTTTTTGGTCAGCCAATTCATGAATCGTACTAATTGTTTCGGCGACATTTGAAAGGCTGCGGAGCTGATCCTGAATCGAGGCGTCTCAGACACGCTGGGAGACGCTGATTGGAGGATTGGCTGAAGTACTGTAATCATGTGATTTGGTCCTCACACTGTGGGATCAAGTGTGGAGGTTTTGTTGAATCAACACGTCTGCTGGCAGTGAAAATAGTACTAATCCCAAAGTAAGAGTTGATTTGTTCCAGATTGATAAAATGATTTGTTGAGCTTTGGTTTGAAAGTAGTGCTTTTAATGAATAACAGTGTACATTGATGTTAAAAATGTCTTAAAATGTTGACTTATATATCTCTATACTCAAGGATATGTTGGCCAAATGGGTAAAGATGTTTAACATATCCAAAAGATATGTGTATTTACTTCCTTGCAGAAAGTTAGAGGAGAAGAGCGAAACCACTCTCTAATCTGTATGTTACACTAAATCTGAAGCTAGAGTCAGCAGCTGGATAGCTTAGCTTAGCATAAAGACTGGAATCAAGGGGAAACAGCTAGCATGCCTGTCTAAAAGTACCTAAAACTGTTGCTCGGTCGTGCATCAAGCAGAAAAAGCTCAACATCCATGGGCCTGAAGAACAAGGGCACTAGCGTTTCCTTTAACTCCGCCTCCCAGCTCTTGGTCCCGCCTCTTTCTCAGGGACCATAAAATACTCTGGATTTGACTATCAGTGCATTTTACAACTTTTAGGACCTAACGATTTAAATAAGTGCCATTCAGGGGGTCGTACTGGGAAGTTGATTTACCTCAGAAATAATGATCCTCTGATGTGCCTCTTTCCTAATTTTCTGTGGGAAAAAGTATTTCTAAGCCCAATGATTAAGACATTTTATGTTGTTTTATTTAATCAGTACAAAACCGAAGAGTAAAAACGACTCTTCTCCAGTCTTGTTGTCACTGTGAGGTTGCCAGCGGAGAATCAAGCACTGCGCCTGGCCAAGAAATAGTCCCACACAAATAAACCAACAAAATACTATATTTATCCTATCGACATAAGAGTGGTGCATTCTGGTCCACAGTAACAGTTTCCCCAAATTCCCCATTTCCCAATATAATCCCCATTTTGAGAAAAATACATGGAAATGGGTTATTTAAGTCTGAATTAGTTGCGACAGTAAAATTATTTTGCCAAAGATAAAACACACTCTGTCTCATAGTGCTGTGAGGCGAAGGGAAGTGAAGATTAGAACGTTGGTACAACATAAAACAGATCAAAGCAGATCAGATGGTGTTTTTACCAATACAATTTTACACACACACACACACACACACACACACACACATATATATATGCCACGGGTGAGTCACTTTCTGTGGCGATGATTGTGGTCCTTGTTGCTATATCGGCCCACACACCCACCGACCTGTCACAGAGATGATTACTAAATCATCCAATGACGCCAGCCGACGGCCTTCCTCCATTGGCTGGTTCAGTGGAGCGCGTGCAGACGGTCGGTGGGTGTTTATGTTGACGGAACGTTAATTATGTTGTTGGTGTGCACGTTAATTGAATACAGTGAATGGAGGAGAATTACGGCTTTGCGACACGGCGTAATGCCGAATTACGGCGAGATAATGATTCATGATCCAATGGAATACAAAGGAAACCCAAATGTACAAGAAGCTTTATATGTACCGTAACAAGCGCTGACATACGGTGTCCATAGGCTATCGGAGAGTGGCAGTACATCCCTGTGACATTTCCACCATTGAGGGACATGATGAATAATTTACCGCTCTGGAAGCTGCGACATGAATGCAGAAATGGTATCTCTGCATGTGCGCCCGCGCGTGTGTTACCTGATTGCAAAAACAGTCGTGTGCAGTCGTTCAAACTCAAAGTCAATACTCATTTGAGATGCATTTCAGTGGGAATAAAAAAACAAAACTACACAGATAAATCATTCTTGACATGTTGGATTTTACCGGGACGAGTTAAAAGATATTTTGACTTTGCAAATATATGCAACCGTCAATTCCCTCAACATGAAATGAAATGGAAAAACATCTACCGGTGAATTTGGTTAATTTCGGTGGATCTGGTTTGCAAATTTGGAATAAATTGTCGACTCTAATTAAGATATTGGAGTTTTGCAAAACAACCGAGTTCAGCCCCCTCAGTCTGATTCTATTTCAGCTCCTATATAATTTTATGATATTCAGTCACAGTTATTTTGCAATATGCCGGGTGTGCATCTAATTCACTTTGAGAGTGCTTTGAGTTGAAAGTGACGGGAAGCTCCTGCACTCTGGCAACAAACACAATCTCTAGACCTCCTTCCTCATCGCCGCGACTCAGTGAGATAAAAAAGGCTTTGCTATCCTTTATGTGCAACTCTGCTTTCAACAAGGGCCACACGCCATGCCAGCTCTGAGTCTATAGATTTTCTGTCGCGTTTTCTTTTTCTCAGTCTCTAATTTGTCAGTTTCTCTTGCCGCCGGGTCTCTGTCTTGCCCACCATCTCTGTGGATGTCTTTCTTACCTTTTTCATTTCTTTATCTCTCTCTCTCCCCCCCCCCCCCCCCTCTCTCTCTCTCTCTCTCTGCTCGGAGGAATGCAGCCGTCATACCTTGGCCACTGACACTTGAATGGCGATCCATTCGACGTGTTTCAATAGAGTCACAAAAAAAGTAGCTTTCCCCCCCCACTGGTCCTGTTGAGGTGGTTCCATTGTGCCAAAGCAGTCCGACATTAGACCCGAGACCTGGATCGGTCCGAGCTGCATTCCTATTGTTCAGGTTGTTCTCTGTGATAAAACATTATTGTGCTGTTCTGGCTTTCAGCTGTCAATAAAATATGTCAGTGCTGGCTTTATGAGAAACTGCTGGCGAATGCAGGTAATGTGTAATGGGATCATGTACAGCAAGTGCTCATTACATGGCTAATATTCTTTCTATAGGCCCCATATAAATGTGTCTGATTGTATCTTTTGAAGTTGTGCAGTTGGAAGCGTCTCACTGACACCAGATTCTTAATAGCCTTTATGAGCTCTTGCTAGTTCATCGTATCTGCAGATACCCGTGAGGTACAGACAGAAAAACAACAGGCCGATCAGCCTGTGCCAGGAAAGTGTGTTCAAAATGCAGCGGTTCAGAAGCAACGTTTCTGCTGCAGGATTTCAATCTGCAACGTCTGAACAGTGTTATTGACAGTAAACCTCACCAAGAGACGCTCAGTTTATTCCAGGGCAAATGCGGTGCTGTGATATCATCGATCAGACGAATGGATCAGCTCCGTTCAAGCGAACAGATATTTCTAATGACTCTGTCGGAACCTCTGCTTCCTCTAGTACACTAACGCGGATTGAAAGTGGGCTGCTTAGTTCTCAGCATCGATCTTTTTGCTCTAGTTCTTTGCTAATTAACTTTTTTTTTAAAACGTCTCATCCTCAAACCCTTAATGATTACACAGTTCTATGTTTAACACGGCAAATAATGCCTGTGCCGAAACGTGTAAGTAGCGAGGCAAAGCCCGACTTCACACAGCTGGTGACAGCAGTACACGGCGTGCGTACTCAGGCTGGTCGTCTGCAACATTTTCTCTGTGATAGTTGACGTTTTAGTTCCTCTAAAAACTATATAAAACATGGGTACGATTATTTCACACTAACCACAAGCCCATTTCCAGATGTTCTTCTAATTTAACTGATGCTGTCAAAGATGAACATTTTCTTTTTCCATCTGTAATGTTGTGATAAATAAGACCGTATGAGGGGAAAACCTTGCCCACCCTCTACATATCACGTTTGGCTGCAGATGTGGCACCACATTTGCAGTGCTGACAACAGCACAGCCCCATTATTCTGCACAATTTGGAGACTTCAAATTCAGTCAATATATTCAGAGCAACTTTTGCAGCGGAAAATGGTGCAGCAAGGTGTGTTTTCATGCTGGAATGTGTCCAAAGGGCCGAACGGGAGGCTGTTAGAGCCTCCCAGCTTGGATGTTAGAGTAGAGTGCTGCTGCTGCTGCTGCTGCTGCTGATGATGATGATGACAAGGTCTTTCACAACACATCTGGAGGTGACTCTCTCTTCACCAATTGATCTCTGATGGCGTGGATAGAGTAACGGATGTGTGTAGCTGTCTATAGGCATTTGAGCCCTTCACTTAGCTTCTGGTTTCATATTTAAGTCAATGGGTGGCTTAGGCTTTTGAGTGTTGTAGACCCTCCTCCTGTCTTACCCACTGTAGCCTGAGCTCCATCAGCATCTGTACTTCAATGTGTTTTTAAGAGATTTTCTTACATTAGTCTTTTCTGATCTTTTATCTGTTTCCAAAAGACCACCTCACCAGCCCCAGACACCACTTTTCTGTTGTTTTTTTCCCCTTTCAAAGCTTTCTCATGAACTGCAATTTTCCACACTAGAGGTTTGTTTTTTATTTATCGTAAAAACAGCGTGAGCTCTTCTCCTAGTTGAGATTGTAGCGTGTCGTGTAAAAAGCATTCGTTGGCTCACAGAGAGGGTGCAAAAAACCATGACACTGTATCAGCTCACGCTGTCATCATAAAACAGTCTGCGAAACTGTGAAAGAGTGGAATCTGTGAAAAGTGAAATCTTTTTTCTTTGAGTGGGGGAAAGCTGACTCAATCTATATTCTTCCGCAGCTCAGTGGAGGCTTTAAATTGAACCCTTACACAGTTGGATTATTTGTTCTACAGTCCCAGTGATGCTGACACGCATATGGAATCACATCCACTGTGTAGAACACTCTTGTACCTATATAACTCAAACATTTGTGATTGCAATACTTCATTAGTTTAGACAGACAATGTCTTTTTCTGCTCGGTTTGCTATTGCGGATGGCTCTTAATGCCACAATACCCATGAGCCTCAGCCACCTACGCTATGGAGAGGAAGCCAGTTTGAGGCCTAAATCAGTAGCAAATTTATACACTTCATTACTGCAGTTATAATCAAAACATGGCGCCTTAGCTGCTGAAATCAATCAAAAAATTGACCCAGAATCCAACACTGAATCCAGTTAAGCTGCAGATTGTAAAAATAAGTATAGGCCCTTTTTTTTTGGTCATTGAAGACAGTTGACATGTCTCAGTGGGAGAAGGCTATTTTTACTAATCAAGGCCGAATTCTCTGCAGCTGCTTTGGTTTCACGGTCTCGGTATTGTTCTTTGATTCGTTATTTCAACGGCAGGAAGTTTATCCTTTGCGGCAATGGCAGTTATTTCATCTCCGACGCAAGAAACAAAGAGGATATGTATCGAAAGATACATCAATGTGTGGCAAAGTCCACAGGGCCTCACTAGTCAAAGTGTGACGACATTTGTCCAAAGTTATTTTCTTCCAGTGTGAGGAAAACCATACAATAAAAATGACACAAGACTGCGTGAGAGGAAAGTGAGGCGACGACATGCAACAAAGGGTCGCGCACTAGATTTGAAGCGAGCGATACCTCCGGCCGCTTGTGTGTCCGCTGAGCTGCCAAGATGCGTATCGCGCGGCGCTGGAAGCTGACCTTGTGCGTGACCACCGCTGACGGATGAGCTGATGGTGTTTGGCCGAATACTGCTGCCTCAATATTTACACGCAGGCAGACAGGCAGCTTGACACGGAAGGGGGGCGCAGGCAGACGTACCGACAGACACTTGCTTTTCTCTCCGTTTTATTTTTAAAAGACATCAAACTGCGCTGGTGCTCGCTCCCCTCAAGGTGAAACGCTCCCCCCCCCCCCCATTGTTCTGTGAGAACGCACATCCTGTTGATGCGGTTGTTGCTATTGTTGTTGTTGCCGTGAATCCTGATATTCCGCCTGCGCAGTCGTTTTGATCTTATCACATCAAAGGAGTGCTTGAATTATAATGGCCAAAGCGACTGCGAAGCAATGCCTCGAGCTTCATTACACATAATTATGAGACGGAGATGTGGCTGGTGTCAGATGAACACTTCCTATGCGGAGGGAAAAAACAGCCATATTTTCAGGGTGACACTGATATTCCGTTGAGCGTAATGGATTTTGGGAGGAAAGCTGCTCAGCACAGAAAAGGTTATCAACACTAAATATTTAGCTGGAAAACGCAAGAAGACAGATAAGGCTTTCAGCTGGGAGCAGTGATTACATTTTATTTCTACTTATGGTCTAACCGTCCTCCCATCAGCAGTAAACTTGCCCATGATAAAACATCTTCTTATACGGTTTATAATTATAATACTATATTTAATTACACGGCATCTTTCAACAGCGACAGATAAAGCAGCAGACGTGTAATGCAGACATAAAACTGGAAGCATTAAAGACCCAACTCCAAACAAATGGGTCTTGAGCTGCTTCATAAAAGTGTCCAGAGATCTTAAGTCCAATGGGAGGGAGTTCAAAAGTTGAGGAGCTACAACCTCAAAGGCAGAGTCTCCTCTCGTCTGGAGCCTGGAGCGAGGACCAACCAACAAACCCTGATCAGAGGACCTCAGAGAGCTCTGTGATGTAGGCAGTCGACAGACCAAGCAAGGCTCGAAATGTGACCGCAAGAATCTTGAACTAGATTCTAAATTTAAGGGGAGGGCCAGTGTAAATAAATCAAAATGGTGGTCACAGGAGACCTTTTGGATTACTTTGGTCAAAAGTTTGGCAGCAGCATATTGGACCACTTATAGGCGATAAGGCAGGCGAAAACAGAATTTTAGAAGTCAAGACATAACTTGGGCCCAGGCTTATTGAAGGTGGATTGACCTTTAAGGTGGACAAGCCATTCTCATTTTAGTGACAGCAGAAATCCTGCAGAACCGATATAGAACATTCTTCTGCATCATTACCAGATCGTTTGACGAGATGAGAAGAGCCGTTTCAGTTGAGTTCATCCGACGGAAACCAGACCGAAACTTGACCAAAATGATGAAAGTCTAAAACAACTGAACACTACAAGGCAACCATACTTTTTAACATCATTCTACTAACCAGAGTGGTGAGTTCTTGGAATGAGATTGAAGGAATGATGTTTGCTCATATGCCCTTCATCTTATCTACAAAGAACGAGAGAAAGTTGTTTCACTCTATAACTCTAGTTGGAACAGCAGGTGATGCAGGAGTCACATGGTTTCTGATGCTGTCTAAAAAGATTTCTGAAGTCCGGTTTAGCCCTATGCTAACTTGACACCACTGATGCTATGTGCTCTGGATTTTATAGAGGGATTGTGTCATCAAGCCCTGGTTTCAGGCCAGTTTAACGGTTTGACTCCACAATTTAGTTCTATATAGTTCACAGTCTTTTCTCACGTTTTCAGCAACTATTTTCTAACCATGTACAATTTGTTCTGAAACAAATATCAGCTGGACTTCAAAATCGATTAAAATGATAATGATGGGTGGATTTCCATAAACGCTTAGCGTCATCGGGTACGTTTAAAAGAGAGAGTCATTTATCCAGGGAGACGAATTGATCAGAGGAGCTGATCTAGTCTTAATAGGAGCCACTTTATCCACAAATCAGAGATCCAGAGAATGCCCTCTGATGTGTAGGCCTATAGGTTGTACATGTTGAGTGAGAATACAAATAAAAGGAACCTTATCAGAAGCATCACCAATATGAATAACCAAGAAGCTATACAGTGTATCATATTGTCTACAGTTACACAAACATGGGTAGAAACTTGTAAATTGCTCTTAGGTCTCTTTTGGTTTGTTATTCTTGTCGCTCTGTATCATTGTTGCCCTTTCTCTCTGCCTCTCTCCATTATTCCTCCTAGATTTGTTCTTTCTTTAACTCTCTCTTTTCGCTGCTCTGCGCAGTATCCGTCTCTCCCGGCCCATTGGAGTTGCTCAGGGAGCTGTGAAAACGAGGTACGTGTGTCTTTGCATCTGCATCCTGAAGGGAGTGCCCGCGTGTTCACATGCGGAAGGTGGTGGAGCGTGTTAAGTCTCGGTGGAGAAGCCCTTCGACTGGGATAAGGAGCTAAGGGAGGAAGGAGGGAGGGAGGGAGGGAAGAAGGAGGGAGGGAGGGAGGGAAGAATGGACGGTTGGGTAGACATATTCATAAAGGATGGATGAATGTCTGTGCGCCGATCGATATTGGTATGGAGGGATTGAGATTTGGATGAATAGACGGAGAGAAGGCCGGGTGGGGAGATGAGTTGGGGAGGGAGGAACAGACGATAACAAGAAAGGATGGATCAATGATGGATAGATACCCAAGACGTATGGATGAACAGATGACTAATGGAGGAACGGGTCGTTTAACACTGCAAAGTTATCAGTAATGACCGTAGATGGCAGACAGTGGAGGGAGCTAAATATGTTGGGTGTTGACTCTGACAGTGGAGTAAATAATGTGTACGTGCTGCAGTCTGGCGAGAGACAGTGGTTTAAGGCCTAGATAAACCTTTCGGCTGACCTTCAAAAGACCAATAAGCTACATAAGAGCAGGAGTCCAAAAGGCTGATTAGCAAGCTTACCTGCTAGCCCCTTCAAATAGTGTTTCACGTATCAGTGCCCTCTGAGGTTCGGGTTAAAAAGGAATAGTTCGACCGAAGGAACTCACCTGCCCAGGCGCTCTGTGGTCCCTGAAAAAGTTTTCAATGATAGCCGTTAAGCAGAGCGGATCAAACTAAAATTGAAATCATAAAGCCCCGAACAAAAGATGCAACGCAACGATGCTTTGTTCAGTGGTAGTTTAGTGAAAGTAGTTCTTTGGGGGATTTCCATTCGCTCACTAATGGATACCAGACACTTGGATAACACTACACAGGAATTTTTCTGAAAGTTTTTCGACTGTTTTATAACTGATTTTTTTGGGGTGCCTACCGCCATTCGATAGAAAGCTTTGCTGGACCAAAGACGGATTAGGGAGGTGAGTACTAATGTCTTCTAGAGCGACACAAAAATGCTGATCTGATCTGATCGGCAGGACATCGTTATGCGGTTGTGCCTTCCAAAATCGTATTATGTTGACAACGCTTTTGTTGCGGTTTGATTAGGTTTAGTGAATGACTGCATCACTAAGTTGAGAGGACCTTCATCTTCATGGTTACAATGATCATGGTAAAGATTTGGGAACGGGTACAAAAATGTAAGACACAGACTGTTGGTTTGATGTTTTCTTGGCAACATCATCTGACTTCCTCTTTTGCCTCCGTCAAAATTTATACCGATGCCAGAAGACGCTGTCACCTAAAAGTGACTTATGGCCTTTTTTGGACACTTCCTGAAATGATTAATGCTGTTGATCTTGGGATGAATGTCTCCTTTTGGCTGTGCAAGCTATTACTACAGTGCTATTTCTGAGACCACACTGGCCTTTATAGAGCCGCGGGATTCGTGGGTTCAAAAATGCTACAGTGGTTAAATTTCACAAGGAACTGATTTTTTGATATTACATATGCTGTCTTTTTACTTCAGTGGCTCTTAACTTTATTATTTGATATTTTTGACAGCCAGACGTTTTGAGCAGAACTGATGGAAGCCTTTCACTGGGTTACAGAACCACACGTTAAAGTTTGAGAGTAACTTATGCTGAAGGGATAGTTTGTCTGACCCGCAAGTCTCCCTTTTGATATTGAGCCGTTCTATTGCTTTGTTGTAATTGGCTCACAGTCAGAGGGAGTTGACAGTGGCCAGAAAATGACAAATATTTGAGAAGAAGCCAAGGGTTATTGTCAGATAAAGTTCTGGCCAATATGGAGCGTGACCTTTATTGATATTTCCACCAAAGATTTACTGTCACTTGGTCAATGCAGGTTCAGAGGGTTCAGAGGGTTCAGAGGTTCGATCCACAGAGGGACTAAAGGTCTCATTTTTAACGCTGACTCCATCCATTCATGGCTGTTGAAACAAGAAGGAACTGTATCCAGACTTCTGACTTTTCTGTTCTGGTAGCCATGAAAAGGTTGAATCTGTGAAGCTAATCTTTCTATTCTTGTACAAGTTATTATAAGTTATTTTTTGGAACTTCTTTGGCATTCAGTGCAGCAACACAACAAATGGTACAGCGTGTAGTGTAACACTTTGTTAAAAACTTTTATGCTTAAAAAGTTATATTCATATCGATATCATATTTATGGCAGCTGCCAGGTAAAAGGTGCATTTTTCTAAGATGGTGCCATGAAATTTGTCACAAAAATTTACGCTTGCAAATGTGTGAACTTTAGTATATTTTCACTGAACACATAATTCACTCATTCATCAAATCTCTGCCTACATTTTTGCATGATACTAATTTGCACCTTGCAAAATCTCACCAAAAATGATAAAAAAAAAAGTTTTTTCTAGTTTGTTTGATATCTTGGTCTTTCTGGACCAGAATGCTTAAAAGACGGTCGCTAAAGTCAGTGCATCTGGCCCAGAATATGCTCAGTTGGTACAACTGAACTTAATTACTAGGCCAAAAGACCCTCAAGTGGGACTAAAGAATAATTTATAAAATGCTGAGCCAGTTTGTTTCCAACACTTTTGGTCCGGAACATAAAATGGGCAGCGTGTTTGCAGCAATATCCACAGAAAGACACTTTTATGAGGGATGAGAATCCAATTTCACCTTATGCACCCTTCGCCCGCCACCCTGGACATCATCTTGTTCATTTTAAACCTGTTTCTCTTGACTCTTGTTGTCTCTTCTGCCTACCAGACCTTTCCATGTGTATCATGCAACACCAGATAATTAACAGTTAGCTACAGAGTAGACTAATTTGGAAATATGCGAAAATGTAAATTACAGAAATTATCAAAATGTCAAACTGTTCCTTTAAGATGTGTATTCCGGGGTTGGCCAAATTTGCATTGAGCTAAACAATTAAACAATGATACTTCCCAAATTGATTCATCTTTTATTAATCTAACACACCAAATAGACATGACTCAGTGAAAAGTCCTGCTTACAGTTCCTATTGCTTCACCTGAATATCACTTTCATTTTGACAAGTGCATTTGTGTTTTCAAATGTAAAGACATCATGTTACAGTCCTGATACTTGTTAGCCTCTTCATTTCTGGTAGCATGGAAACAAAAATGACAAAAGCAGCTTTCTTATCTGCGATGGGTCACATTTTTACTGCCGTCTGCCAAGGTCTTCTGTCGCTTCTCCAAAGAGCTGCCATTATTTTGATCTATAAATATATTACTTGGGTTTTTTTTTTGTTCTTTGACACACAAAAAAATAAACACACACCGAGATGCAATGCGCAAATTCATATCCATAAACTGCCAGGCACAGACGCTGAGAGGCAGCCTTTCTGTTCTTCGCTCTAATGTTTTGAAATATGAATCCAGAGAATCCGCTTTCCCCTACTTGGTCCCTGAAGGCACCACTGAAGAAGAGTTTTGTTTCAGTTTGGAATCCCTTTAAGGACTATAGAAGATATTGGGTGATGTGTGAGAGCAGACAGAGCTCAACGCTACACTTTCATCTCTACCTGTAATCATTTTGCCTCCGCCACTCATCCCTCTCTCTTAGGCCCTCTTCTCCTCTTCCTCTCCTCCTCCTTCCTCTCAGTATGAATTGATTTGGTCTTATTACCTTACACACCTGCCCTCTGGTTTGGCTCCACTCTTATCTCTCTCTCACACACATAGACACACATCTACTGCCTTCTATTTTTTTTCCTCTTGCCTCCCTCTGTCACACTCACACACACACACACAAACACACGCGCACACAGTAATCAGATCCGGCAATCTCTTGTATTTTTGAATACGGCAGCTAAAGTGAGATACGGATGGAGTCTCAGCTTTCAGCCCGGTTCCGTATCAGCATATCAGCCACGTCTCACCAAAATAGAAGCACAGTATGTATTTGAATGAAGGAGACATGGTGGTGGCAGCGGTGTTCAGTGTGTGTGTGTGTGTGTGTGTGTGTGTGTGTGTGTGTGTGTGTGTGTGTGTGTGGAGGGGAGTCCATACATAGTCGTGTGTATAGAGCAATGCTGTGCCCCAGTAGCATGCCATTAACACTAACAGGGTTGGGACTTTGATTCCCACAGGGCCACCCGTATAAAGACTGGACACATTATGCAGCACTTCAGGTGAAAAAACCCCACAAAATAGAATATATGAATATATTTCTATAGTGAAACTATAAGTCTGTGCAACTTGGTCCTTCTTACCTGTAGATATCACGGTAGATTTCCCCTCACGGTTTCAATAGAATGTGATTTAATTGCAGTACAAGACACGACGATTCAATGAGTCCTCTCTCTGCCTCAGCAGTGGTACAAGAACATCACACAATGTCCAACCCTGTCACATAAAGGACAGTCATAGCAGAGTTGCAAAGTGGACGTTTTTTTTCTAAAGTTCTGATAATAAACAGCCTGTCATTTTCTGCGCAGACAATGTTTGGTGATTGGCAGTTGGAGAGTACTTCCAACGCTTTGATGGGCATGAAACTCTCCTGGCTGAATCACCATTATAGATGAGGAGCGACTGTGTTAGGGAATGGCTTGGGGGTTAAGACGCTGACATCGTGCCACTGGTGCTGTCTAGTAAAGGCGTGCAATACAAAACTGTATAACAAAAGGAAATGAATATATCTGGAATATCACTTCTTCCAGTAATACGTGTTTTGGCCGCTTTTCTTAAACTTCCCGTCATACTGACGGCCGTGATTCATCTTGAGTTGACAGAGGAGGTTGCTTGCATTGCCACCTCTGGCAACAACTGTTGAACCCGCATAGTCCGCAGATCATTTTACATCCAACTTTTTTAAAGCCAAGTTCAAACTGGGTCTGTGTCGCTGTCTGCATTTATTGACCCACCAGTGACATTGCCTACAGTGCATTAGCAGCCTGCACTTAGTTGATGTATTTGAAATCCTTTCTATACTGCTGCACACTTTCATATCATATCATGAGTATCTGCCGGTGTGCAGCCGTTACTATACTGAGGCAGTGCAAAGGGAAAACGTTCACTTAAAAAACACAAAAACAGATAACCTGAACAAACTACAAAACAAATTAAAGCAAAATCTCTCCTCTGAATCCAACATAATCACTCACAGAGTCTGATGAAAGCGAGCCAATATCATTTGGCAATCTGTGGGCCTTTTGCAGAGCGGCGGACATGATTGATTGAAATAAAGAGAGACGATGCGTAATGCAGACAGTGTCAGCTGTCCAATCCCCAGAAAGGATTTTATGATTGATGGCAGGCAGTAGCATTTAGAAGTCTCACAACTCTGCACTGCACTCTCAGCACTCACAGTGATTACATCTGGGAGTGTGTGTGTGTGTGTGTGTGTGTGTGTGTGTGTGTGTGTGTGTGTGTGTGTGTGTGTGTGTGTGTGTGTGTGTGTATGACAGACCTGAGAACAAGAGGAATAGAGCATTGATGTTTTGTGTGTGATTCTGCATGTGTGGGGTTGATTACGGTGTCGAGCTACGCCTGAGCTTGCATGCATTTGTGCGCGTGTGTGTGTGTGCAAAGGTGATGGTGCAGTCTGTCCATGCGTGATTGTTGCTGTGGAGCCCTGACTGCTAGTGGTGATAATGTTGGACTAAAGGCGGGGGGGGGGGTTATAGGGAGGCAGTGAAGGACAAGGGAGGATGTAGCAGAATAGGTTAGATGTAGGGAGGAGGATGTCAAGGGATTGAGGGATGTATTGGGAAGGATGAGACAAATAAATGGGCATCAGACAAGGTCCGAGGAAGCAACGGAAAGGTGTGGAGGATGGATGGACGGTTAAATAAAGCTGCAGCAGATGGGGGACAGAGAGACAAGGTGGTGTGAAGGTGAGGAAAGGATTGACAAAGGATAGAGAGGCGTAGGGAAGAAGGAAGGGAAGAAGTGGAGGGATGCAGGTATCGGTATAGGAGAGAGAGAGAGAGTTGTGTTTGAGCAGTGATGTAGAAAGATGGGTCACAGAGGGGAGAGTGAAGGACACATAAAGGTGTGGCAAAAAAAGGGAATAAACAGGTGAGGTGGAGAAAGGAAGGGAAGGAGACGAGTGAGAAGCTTTCAGCGATGTTTGCAGTAGTGCGATGTTGGTATACGGCCACAGAGGGAGGAGGTTGGAGTGCAGGAAAAGGGTCGACAAAGTTTGCCGATGAAGCTCCCTCTAACCTCACTGAAGAAGTCAGTCCAACCTAAACCCCAAGCTTGCCCTAACTAACTTGCTTTTGTGTCTTAACATTGTGTAATAATAACTATATCTCCATGGCAACTGTGCAAATTCAATCCCCTGATAAAGGCCATGAGATATGATTGAAAGCCTGCGGTGGGAACTTGTTTATTTTTCGTCAAGCTGCTTTTCCATGGGCAAAAAAATGTAACTTTCAAGCTTAGTTTTTATTTTTTTCAATCAATGACAACTCATTATCAAGTTTGTATATGCAGCATTCAGTGGCAGAAAGACAGAAAGTTAAGAGCTAAAGCGGTTGGTCAAGTCCATTCACAGAAAGCGTGTGAAGAAGTGCAGATGTTTAAACACTTAATCTAATGGCCCAGTGTCTACATATTGATTCTATAGTAAAGACACAGTAAGTCTCTGTAAATCCTTTATGCACAGACCCGGCACACACTTACTTAGTTTCCCTCAAGATCGAAGAAAGAAAAAGCTGCCATGTCAAAGTTCATTGTTTTAATCGCGTTATGTCTCTGCTCACCTACGAGCAATGCTCATTGTCTGACCTTAATAAAATGAAGTTTCATCGAAAGTTTGTTCAGATCCCCAAAAATGTCTAATTATTGGATTTGATTCAATGTTTTGACCTAGTTAATAATTGTGTTTTTGTTAAGTCATGCTTGCATTGTTTTTGTGTCATTACAGCTGTTTTAATCTATCTTTCTAAATATCTAAATCTTAATCTATCTTTCTAAATATTTAATCAAACTTACTGGAATGTTTTTGAGAAACACTCAAAATTTATATTTTAGATTTGAAAATGCTGATTCTCACCCTCAAACTGATTCCAATCATTATAAAACATTATATACATTATATACCTTCACATAATTGTTAATTAGATACTATTAACAGTGTATAATGTGCTGAACCGTACACTTTGAGCTAGCTTAAACATTTGTTTTAACTGGTTCCACACACACCGTTTTATGTTGCTGGTGCGCAGGAATCAATGCGTGTGCACATCGGGAGGAGAAACATTGTACAATCAGCTGCTTCCTTTGTTATTTACTCTACTTATTAACACAGCGTCAGTGTGGCAGGGCTCCAGCTGCTTCCTCCAGCTTTTAGCTCCCAATTTTGAGGAAAAGAAATTACATCTTTGAAACTTTCCAAGCACAGAAGGAGAGCCCCATGAACGCCGCACCTTCGGAATTAAACATCGATACCAAATTAACTCTGCTACAGTTTGCTCTGCTGTGATTTTGGGGACCGCGATTTCAGCACTGCAGAGGTTATCTGACAAGAACCACATTGCACCCATTAACTTAAAAAGACAGAATCGTATCTGCATCGCTGCGTCATACGTTGCAGTCCCTGTAGTTGAACACCACTGTAGGCATAAGGAGCTCGTGTGAGTGAATGTGTTTGTACATCGGCTGCAGTACTTTCATTTGTTACAGGAAGGGAAACGCTAACCCAACAAACCGTCTGCTTGGAGAACTAATATTTCCTATGAGCTTATTATAACTCTCAGATCCATGTTCCATACTCATAACGTTTAGTCTTAATGACGTTGTCATTTAATAAACGGTCCCACGCTGTTGCTGAGTGGTATTACGCATAAGTAAAACAAGCTTCTTATGATTATTAAGAGAGGAAACTGAGCAGTTAGCCGCCACAGTGATCAGTGCGACGGCAAAGAGTAATCTTTAAGTAGTGGTACAGTTGGAGTGGCAAGAGGGCTTCTGGGAAGACGGACACAGGCACAGACGCTTAACACACACACACACACACACACACACACACACACACACTTGATGAATTGAAGTGGTCGATAAATTACATTACATAAGAGCATTTAGAGGACTGCACAAACAGTATTGTAGCGACTCTGGTATCATACACACACACACACACACACACACACACAGTAACCTCTTTGCTGAGTTTAATGTAAAATAGAGCCAAAACAATTAACCATTTGATCGATTAGTCAAATGACAGAAAAGTAATCGTCAAGAACATTGATAAATGTTCATTTGTTTCAATAATTCATTAAGAAGATTTGCTGTTTCCAATGTCTCCAACTGAAGGATTTGCTACGTTTCCCTGTTTTATATGATTTTGAAGGATTTATTAAATGGTATATCTGTGTTCTTTAGACTGTTAGTCAAACAAAACAAGCAAGAAAAACACAGTGATGGTTCACTCTTTTGGGACATTTAACTATTAATCAAACAATAAAG
>NW_027176307.1:11749854-11764854 GCF_023349555.1 Cebidichthys violaceus | reverse complement strand
TGGTGCGTTATTGGTATCAATGGCAATGCCACAAAAATAGGTGGTTTAAATGTTACCTGAGTTATTATTACTATTATTATCAGACGAAGATACTGGTATCTTGGTGACCTTCAAAGCCCAATGGTGATGGGACCAGCAACACATAAGAAATACCAGTTAGTTAATGGCTTCCATCCAAAGTACCGTAAAGTAGTAGGAATGCAAACGTTGTCAGCATACAGTCAGCAGGTTGTTTAAGTGTGAGACGGAACCTCTGACAACGTCATCTCCTAAGTCAATGGTCCGAACGCGGCACAGCCCATTTAGTTAATGGGTGACATCGCGGTGTCTACCTCGAAAACATCTCCATCTCGACTGCGCTGGGCTGAACCAACTTCTCGACGTGGGGTGTTCCGATACTCCCTCAGGTGAGCAAGAAGCCGAATGTATTGCAGCACTGAAGTACTTTGTCACCGGCATTCCAAGCTGAGAATAAAATACCACAAAAGGACAATAAGGAGAGAGGCAGACACAGTAACAGAACAAAAGAGAATTCCCTCTGAGGCATTTCTGGATAGGTAGAAGAAATCTTATGTATCCGTCTGTCTTTCCGATGACGTTCCATTTAAGGACTTCCATTGGACTTAAATTGCGGTTACAATTTGTTCAGGTGCTCGGGCTTGTTATTGCCCGCGGGCCGGCAGTTACTCATCACATTTCTAAGTAGCCTGTCTAGAGCTGTAGCATAGAGATGAGTGACCATAATGACAGCCTGCGAGTGCTCCTCCACAGCACAGCTTCCTTCAACGCGCTGCCATCTTGATCCATGTCGGTTGTTCCACACGACTTGAGGGTACTTACAGGGTGCTGCTAGCTGGCTAACGCTGCCTCCGATGCTCTCGTTCCATCTGTTGACAGCCGTGGCAGCCGGTGACATCATGACAGGCCAACAAAAACGTGCAAAACAGATTAACCGAATGCGTGTCATCTGGACGGGGATCAATGAGCGGTGACAAGTGTTGGGTCAGAATGATTTGTTTGGCCAATGCACTTAATATCAGATATTGGCTACGCATGCAGCTGTAATTATGACTGATGGCCATCCAACAAAAAAATTACTATTATGTTCTTTTACATCTCTTTTATTCAATTTATTGTTAAATTACATTTTTACACATCAAACCTACTTAATGTTAATAGCTAACGGGTGCCGTATCATCCAAAATGTTTATCACGTTATACTGTAAATTTAGATATTTATATTTTTAATGATGTCTTTATATTTAACTGTGTTTATTGTCATGCACCAATCCCAAAGTATTGGTTGCCATATGCAACCACACCTATAGATGCCGACAATATCTCCCCACTGTCCCTTTAAAAGGCTACAGCCAGAAGTTGGTTACAAAATCTGCCTCCAGACATGTTTAATTCATACAAAAAGTGTAAAAATGACTAACGAGCTAACGAGCTGCTGCACCTTCATGTTTAACGGACAGGGTGGAATGGATCTTGTCACATTGTTCCTTTAATTGATCGGCAGTCACAAAGTTACTTAGTTAGATCCAGCCTAGTAACATTGGTACTTTCCCAGAGTCAGTTTTCAAACACCCACGCTATTTGAACCCCGCTGTGTTTTCCACTCTCACCTCAGAGCGTAAAGCCACGTGATGAAATTTCTGGGCAATTTCAGGGCTCAAAAAGGAGCTTAACACAACTCTCTGGAAAGTTCCGCTAACTCGTTCAAAGGTAACGCGTCAGCTGCATGAGTCACAGGTATGTTACCGCCGCTGTAAGGTTTACGACCACAGCTTTATGTATACCGGCTCGATGGCCATCCTTTAAGATAACTTTAACTCTTGGAGTTGTGCAGTGCAGTCTATCTATAGCGGAGTGACTATGGACTTTATGGCTATTACAGATATGAGTGAACAGCTGTGATGACAATGATGGGCCTGAGTGGGGAAATTGGATATTTAATGGAAAGGTTTTCACCTATGATCATCATCGTCTTTTTCCATACCCACCCTCCTTCTTTCTCTCTTTCCTTCTCCTCCATTTGCTCTCCCTTTCCTTTTTTCCTTTCCTCTTCATCCTTTTATCCCCCCCCCCCCCCCCCTCTCACTTTGCTCAGCCCATCTTCCCTGCCGTCTTTTTCTCTCTCACTCTCCGAGTCCTAAGTAGCCACAAATGGTCCCTAATAGCCTCCAATGGAGATGAATTGATCGTTGCGTGATTCGAATCGATGGGAGATTGCTTTTGCTGTACACAGTGGGATACGGCGTGGGCACGCGGCCTTAATTAAGTTAACAGTAAACCACGATCGCTTTTGAGTTTTACTAGGAGAATGAAGTTTACGAGGAACACAGAGGCAGGTAAAAAAAAAAAAAAGATGGTTTCAGAATGACGAGGAGAAAGAAATACGTCACGTGTCGCGATGTGTTTCTGGTTAGTTGCTGCTCAGTCGTGATGCTCCCTGTCTGACTCATACAGTTGGTTGGACATTTCCTCACTTCCTCTGCCTGTTTCTTTATTCCTCCACTCCATCCCTGCTGCTTTACATACCTCCTCTCCTCTCCTCTCCTGTTCCTTCCTCCAGCTTCTTCTTCTCTCTATCTATCTCGTCCTATACCCCGTCTGACCGCCTCTCCATCCCTCTCCCCCTTTCTGTCGTCTATAATGGGATGAGCGACAGAATTTGATCAGCGGTTTTTTTTTAAAGGTCACAGAACCAAGCAAAAAAACTCTCAGCCAAAAGCGCCGAGGGAACGAGGGATGGAAAGGATGAGACTGAGGAAGGGGGGAGGCGGGTGAGAGGGAGAGATAACAAGGCTGGCAGAGTGGAGGGTGTAGGGAGGGGAAGGAAGGAGAGCTGTCGAGAAGGAAACGTTGCATGAGGAGAAGACGGAAGGTGGAGACGTAAACGACCGAGAAGAAGGAGGTGAACGGAGAGACGGGAAGGTATAGCGCAGTAATGGAGGGAAGAGATGGAGCAATGGAGGGAAGAGAGGGAGGTGAGGTAATTTGCTGTTTTATGACACAACAGATCTGGTAACAGATGAATGCATATTATTAAATATGTAGGAGAGGAAAGAGAGCACTGGGGTGATGAGGAGAAACAGGAAAGAAGAAGGAAATGAGAAGATTAGCAGAGAGAGAAGAAAGAGTGGGCGGGAGAGGGAAGAAGGTAAGGAGGGAGGAATCGAGGGAGAAGATGACACTCTCTCAGTGACTGTCGGATCTTATTCTCTCTCTTCCCTTCTCCAGTTTTAAGATAAAGGACACTAAAATCCCTCAGCAGTGTCTCATAATAATAACGTCCCTGTCTGGAGCAATACAAGTTCTTTGATATCATTCTATCAGTCATTATCAAAAAGACCAAACTTATCACCAAACTCACCAAAGACCCCCCCCCCCCCCCCCCCCCCCCCCAAATCACACTCATCTTCCTCCTGTCAGTCTGTTCCCCAAGTGTTTAAGTGTCTTTCTCGATCACATCAGCAGCATGTCCGCTGCCTTTGTTCATCTTTTAATTTTTTTCCCCTGCCGTTATGAACCTAAATTATTTTTTGGCCCTATTATATGAGTAGGAGAGTGTCTCCAGTGAGTATAGACAACAGGACAGTGATGGATGCACTGTGAACTTGTAGTGAGGCTCTCTGCTAACTACTGCATTTGGGAAACTCATGCTAACAAGAGCTCTATGCTAACACAACAGTGGGTGGAATAAACATCCCCGGTCCCTGAGGTAGTCTGTGCTGGTTTTAGACGGATTGACAGACGGTGTCTTTTTTCCTGTGTTTTGTGAAGCACACACACACACACACACACACACGCACACACGCACACACACACAAAGATACTGTACCGTACATGTAGTCATAGACATGTAGTCTGCTGTGACTATAGTCACAGCAGACTTGTGCAGCGTTAATTTAGTTCTACAGATAGCTGTGGAAGACCGCTGCAGCTTTAGGAGAGACAAAAAAACATCCCCAGTCAATACGTGCGTCTCTAAATAATTATCTCTGCAAAATCAACATATATTAAGACTAATGCGCTGTGTCCACAGGTGGACGCACAGTGTAGACAAACAAGCCGAATGTGAACACGGCCTTTTTTCGCTTGTGCTTGAAGCAGCCGAACTGAAAGAAACATCTCTTTTCGGCAGCATCAAAGCCTGTCACTGCAGATCCCAAAGGACCCAGCTAGCCCGCTTAGAGCTCCACCTGTACAGGCGCCGGCGCTTTCATCAGCTGCACATATCACAAAACAGACAGATCTGCTAACATAGCTGCTGCTAGCGACTGCGCCGTCTGCAGCTCTCCATCTCTCTCTCTCTCTCTCTGTCTCTCTCTCTCTCTCTCTCTCTCTCTCTCTCTCTATCTCTCTCTCTCTCTCTCTATCCCCGGAGTCACAGTTGTTGAAAGGCCGGGCGACTTCACACCTTATCGGAGGCTTCTGTCATTTGACACATGCAAGGGATGCTGGGACGGTGGCGGAGGGAGGCTGTGTGCTCTGCTTTGTCTTTTGTCATGCCAGGAGAACTCAGTGACTTAATTACTAAAGAGTGATGTAGTGAGGCAGCTGAAGTTAGTTGTTTTGCAGCCGAGCCATGTAATGAGAATTTCACATCAAAAGATGAGTGCGGCGCAAATGAGCAGATGGTCTGGTTTTGAGTATTGCTCTTTATTACCCAGCTTAGAACAATAAACACCAGCAAAAAAAAAAAAAAGATTCGTTTTTGCTGACTGACCATTAAGGATGTGTGTGTGTGTGTGTTACTATAAAGAGAAATCAATAAGTTTGTTGCCCACAGCGTACAAATATTATTTATCCTAACAAATATTCTCTTGGCCACTTGTGTTTGTGTGTAATTCATTGTGTGTTCTTTGAGGAGGGTGTGTGCGTCCCAGCTGGAGTAAAGACTGTTTATATTATTGGTGATGAAAGAGGGGCCCCCAGGGGCCTCAGTAATGGGCTGGGAGACCCCTGACTTCTTATAATGGCCTCTGCATATGTGTGTGTGTGTGTGAGAGAGAGAGGCACAATTGGTGCACTACATAATTGTCAATGGGAGGACACGACACGCGTTTCCGTAATGAAATGGAGCCGATGCACAAAGATGCAGAGAGACGGAGAGACGGAGCCTGTCCCGCACATAAAGGCAGGGACACAAAGAGACACAATGTCTCACACACACACACACACACACACTCACACACTCACAGACACACTCACACATTGTGGTGCCAGCTGAGCCCAGTGTGTCCAATAACAGCAGGTGCTGTCAAGTGCAAGCAGAGCAGACATGCCCTGACATGGAAACACACACACACACACACACACACACACACACACACACACACACACTCATTCATATACCTTCCTCTTCTTTTAACTCTTGCATCCAATAAACATTCTCCTACTTAAAGCTAATGTTGAGTAGGTGTAGTTTACACAAGGTTACTGTTCACGTGTGTGTGTGTGTGTGTGTGTGTGTGTGTGTGTGTGTGTGTGTGCGCCTGTGTGTGCGCCTGTGTGTGTGTGTGTGTGTGTGTGCGTCTGCTATTTGGCTGTGAATGGCTGTAGTGTTGCCATATGGTCTCTCATTAAGGCTCCCTAAACTCAGCCATCCAGAAGTGTGTGTGCATGTGTGTGTGTGTGTGTGTGTGTGTGTGTGCGCGTGAGTGTGTTGTGCGAAGAGAATGAGAATAACGGAAAATAAACCCCACATTTGATATGTAAGCTGTGGATGTTTAAACACTTGGGGTTCATAGTGTAGAACTGTAAATATCAGTATCTTTTTGGGCTAAATGAAGCCCATAATGATCCTTCTTTCTTTCTTCTGAATGCACCACCTTCTTTGTCTCCCGCTTCCTCATCATGTCTTTCCCCCCTCACCGTCTCCCAGTGTGTGTTAATATATTTAGCAGTGCCGTATCATACGCCGTGCTGACTTCATTAACTATCTCAGCATGAGGCTCTAGTGGCTGAATGATAATAAAGCTACAGTACAGACACACACACACAGACCCGGAAGCCTAACAGTAATGTATAGATTACTGACGGTTTATTAGGGCTGCACCGAATCACAATTTGTTTTTACCCTTAAAAGCTTCTACTGTGGTTTTCAAATGAAAGTCTGTCGTCATATTTTAGAATGCCATCACCCCCCTCCCCCAAAGAATAAAGTCGTTTTTGGGAAATTTTGCTTTTATTTGAAAGACGGGACAGATAGACAGGAAAGGGCCTCGGGTCAGATTTGAACCTGAGCTGCTGCAGTAAGGACTCATCCTTGGGCGCCCACTTTACTAGAAAAGCTTCCTGGGCTATAAATATGGATTGAAGCAGAATGTTTGGTTCGATAAAAACATGTTGTGGATTTTGGAAATGATTGCATCTATCTTTTTTCAATAAAATCTGACTGTTGGACTTAACAAAGCTCTTGAGTTACTGAAAATGTTTGGATCACACAAAGGCGTAAACAATCCCGTGCAGCCACCACTAGAATCTAATTCTACAAATAGTTTAATACCGATAATGTTAGCGTCGGCTAGTCTGCAACTGTGCAGAAACAGAATAAGCTTAGAATGTCACTGTTGTTGATTTGTTGTTTCTCGCCACTAATCTCTTCCTCTTCCTCTTCCTCTTCCTCTTCCTCTTCCTCTTCCTCCTCTCAGGTCAGTGTGTTGGAGCGTCAGGTGATAGACTTCCTGGGCTACCAGTGGGCTCCCATCCTGATCAACTTCCTCCACATCATCGTCGTCATCCTGGGCCTGTTTGGCACGATTCAGTTCAGGCCGAGATATGTCACCGGGGTGGGTTTTACACACACACACACACACACACACACACACACACACACACACACACACACACACACACACACACACATTTGAAACAGCCATTTTACATATCCTTTGCCCTAGATTTAGCAGCAGATTCTAATTAAACTATACTGAGCTCTCCTCATCGAATAACGAAGGCTGAATTATACTGGATTGGAGTGAAAGTTTAAAGGTTTTATTGTCTGTTTCTCTAGAAGTAATTTGTAGGTTTCATACCACTACCATCCATTCAAATTGTATGATAGTCATCACTTAAAAAAAAAAGTTGATTGAACTGATCCTCCCTCATATGTTCATATCTGCACTGTAAAATCTCTCTCTCTCTCTCTCTCTCTCTCTCTCTCTATATATATATATATATATATATATATATATATATATATATACGTATACATGTATATGTATATATGTATATATATGACTGATAATGAAAATTTTATAACAAATGATAATATGTTAAATAAAAGGTTATAGCAGTGAAGTGGAGTGGGCGTAGGAATAACTTGCCTTTATTTGTTTCTATACTCTAGTCTCTGGCAGCTGTCGATGAAATAATTCATGTGTCAGAAAACTTTCAGAAGTTCTCACAGCGGCTGCAGGGCCTCCACACAACCCACCCACACACCATGTAACCCCCCCCCCGACACCTCTCAACGACCCTCACGTGGACAAACACACACACATACACACACACACACACACACACACACACACACACACACACAGAAAAAACTGAGTGAGCAGATTCAGATAATGAAAGAGAATAAAAGTTTCATCCAAACTTATAAAGTCTACCTTACTTCCATCATTCATGCATTCCTACGTATAACTCCTTGTAACACACACACACACACACACACACACACACACACACACACACACACACACACATATCTATTTTCTCTCTCTGTCTGGTTTGATTTACTTGATTGGTTGCACTCTTCGCCGTTGTTTTTTGTTTCTCCGCATCTTAACAACATCAAAAGTGAAGCCTCCCTCTGTCTTTTCCCTCCATCTCCAGCGCGCTCCAAATGCAAGACATGAACATGCATTTTTAATCTACAACAAAGACCCGTCAGATGTCGTCTGCCTCTCACTTTCTTCTCCCCCTCCCTGTTTTCTCTGCAGTACGCAGCCTGGCTGGTCGTGTGGATGACCTGGAATGTTTTCATCATCTGTTTCTACCTGGAGGTTGGAGATCTATCCAGAGTAAGGATTTCAAAATTCAGATGCAAGAATAAGGCTGACAATGTAGAAATGAATTGATTCTACTGACAAGTATTGGCTGCGTAACCAGAGTCTGATCTAACGTATTCCTCTGGACTATAGAGATTTATTTTATTCCAAAAACTACGTAAACCACCACACACTGGTCAACTGTCAAAAGAGACCACTGTTACGTCACATTTTTGGCCATAACTTAATAATTCATGTGCTAATTTGTCTCACAAGATAAATTATTAAAATGATGGCATATCAAACAGACATTGATGTAAACTGCAACTTGACTGGTTGAAGGAGGCAATCAACTGTGAGGCGGTAATGCTAGTTTTTCTTTTCTTTTTTCTTTTGATAAAACTATATTTTTGTTTGTAACCCGTGTTTTTTAAGATTTACTTTTTAATAGGTTTGGGGTTGAGAGCCACAAGCAGGGTAGAGAAGTAAGAAAATATTAAGACTAATAACTTTGTGGTTTGGATCTTTTAATGGTGTTTGTTCAGAATGAAATACAATTTAATTTACATTTAGCCACAAATTTGTGTCGTCCTTTGCCAAAAACACTACATCAACACATCTACTGTATCTACACACACATCACTGCTCTTTGAAACTACTCTGTCGTCTTTTTGATATGCTCACTTCAAGCCGGTGTCTGCACTCTGCAAATGATCACTTGTGAAGTAAAAGAGAAGTGCAACTCTGTAGCATCGCTCTGCTGTCGTGCAGTTCACAGGCGCACCTTTTTGTATGATAATAGGCCGTGGGTTGAGGTTTCTACTTTAACCGTAAGCGCTGAAAATTGCTGAAGCGGCTTTCAACCTGCCTCTTCTGACAGGAAGGGTCCCATAATTTTAGTGTCATTGTAGTGTAACTTCAGTTGCCATAATCACGGGTGGGGGGGGGGGGGGGGGGGGGGGCAGGACCCTGTCAGTGGCCACTTCCACATGCTGCTTACTGACACCGTTTTTCTTGAGAGGAGGGAATTCATGTACACCTTTAAACATCTTGCTAGGATGTGAAGTCGCAAGTCATGTCTCACCAACTGATCCGTGCTGATGTTTGTGTAACGAAAGCATGCATTGCTATAGCTCACACCGATGTAGATATGACACATATATGACTCACTCTGCAATAGTTGAGCCTTTCTGCAGTGGAAATTAGTCGATTTCGAACACATATTAAGTTGCACAATTAATTAGGTCCAATCAGCGCTTCCATAAACAGAGGAAATCAGTTGATGGGAGTGCTGATTATAGCTGATTACACTCTGCGGTATGGTGTTGCAAAAAAAAAAAAAAAAAATAGTTTTCCCATCACAATTTGCTGTGAGTTACTCAGTCTATTGGACAGTTATGTAACATGCTGTAAATCACACACATTTGCACTAACAACAGCACATATCATCTATCCGAGTCTCGCTGTTTCCAGCTTGTTTATCACGATTACTGTTCGTTCGGACTGAAAAGCATCGCCGCGTATTCTTCTGCTAGTTTTTCCTGTTCCTGCTGGTACTCACTCATCGTTCGATGCTCTTCCCACACACACACACACACACAAACTGTGAGCCTTGTTAAGTTTTGTTGCCAACCAAAGTAGGGCCAGAAGTCTGACAGTTGTATAACCCACCCTGCTCTCTGTCTAGAAACATGCAGCTTCAATGATCTCTGATTTTAATGATATTTACAGCTCTCACTGTCCCAGAGGCCGGGTTCAACAGTTACAAGAACCACTACAGCTGGCAGGACCGGGAGCTGCTGTGTGGGTTTTGTTTTTATCACTAAAAATACAAGCCGGTCTGCGATTTTGGAAGGCTAGAGGGCCTGTTTGAAACATCTGGAAAAGCAGCACGTCAATGTTTCAAAGGTTGATCGAAAAGAATAAAATGAATTATGCCTCCAAATCATTTATTCTCTATCATGAAGTTATACGCGTCTAATATTTCTCTTTTAATAAAAAAAGACCTTCAGACCAAAATCTTCACATCAGGTTTCTAACGAGGGTGAAACAGCCAGTTAATTAGGGACACCTTTATCAATTACCTGCTGACCAATCAGAGAGAGGCACACTCGAAAACCAGATGCTGAACAGCTTGTTTGTTACGACCGGAACAGGTTGCGTGTGCTGCGCTCAAGGGCACATCAACCTTGACCCAGTTGCTGAGGGAGAAGGGAGCCCCCCTCCCCCCCCCCCCGCCCTCCCGCATCCACCAGCTGTTGTATGAGACACTAATACATCACCTACCGTTCCAGGGCTTGTTTACTGACCTGAGCACAATTATTACAATGGACTGAATGTGAAACAAAGTATGAATATGTCTGTGATTGTTGCCACTCCAGTCCAGAACGCAGAAAACTCCCCAAAAGATGATGAATAAACACATAAATTACTGTTTCAATACAAAGATCCTATTCAATGATCTGCACGCATATGTGGCCTCTGCACAGGTTCATTGGCTGCTTAACCTGTTGAGCTTATAAGCAGCATAATAGATCAGTAATATAATGTTACCGGTTCTTGGAAGGGAAATGAAACAGAACGACATGCGTCTACAGTCTCTCTAAAAATACGACAAGAAGTGACAAAAAAAATAAAAAAATGTGGGCGAAAAAACTTGGAAACAGGCAAGCATGCTAACATTTATTAAATAAGTAAGATAACGATCCAAGCTAAATAATATTTAAATAAAGAACAATAAGCCTTTGAATTCAAAGCCACATTAGTTTAAGCACAACAGCCCGGGTTTAGATGTGGATCACAAAGGAATACATGGTTTAGATAGAAATCAAAGAGCAAGATGAGTATGTACCGTAGTTTTATGGATCTCAGTGAGTGAGCTGGATCAAAATAACTCGCTGGTATTTGATCGGGGTAATGATGGCACGTTCCTCGCCTCAAGAATGCTGTGATAGAAATGAAAATGTCTTAATCTCCCTTTCGTTTGCGTTCTGATGCCACTTCCCTCTTTCATGCTTCCTCTCTCTCTCTCTCTCCCCCCTCCTGTGCCTTGCTCTCTTCATCTCCATGTAATTCATCCCTCCTCTCCCCTTGCTCACCCTATAATCAAGTCTTTTTCATGTTGTTTCCCAAAGTGCCATGTGAATCTGTCCCACGCTCCTCCGCCGCCTCGTTCTTCCTCACCTTCTCGCCTCCTTTTCAATCATACTCTTTCTCTATTTTTACAATGTCAAGACTTGGGGAAATGTGTCGCCGTCAAGAAGGCTTTTCTATTTATGGGCACAGGGATAGTATAGAGATTCATAGCGCGGCGATTCATGTATTGGCCAGTACCAAGTGCCAATTTAATACATTACTTTATACACTCGGGCCATTACTTTGGGGTCACAGGACAAAAGTGGTTGCGACAGACTCCATTTTTCTTCATTACAGAGATCTGACATCTTTCTGTGTATGAAAGAGGCAGAGAATCAGCCGCCGTTTCATTTTGTTGCCACATTATCAGTGACTCTTGGATTCGTACTGTAGCTTTGATGTAATTTTCCAGTGCCAACACTCTGTTTTATCCATGAATAGAACCGATATCCAGATTGTGCATCCTGAGTGCCAGCAGTATAAGATTAGAAAGCTGATCAGACTGTCGGGGAGGTAAGCGAATACTTAGAGGCCGGACTTCCCATTTTAAAGGAAAAAAAGTTGCGTTGCGCGGTGACTGACGTGTTGGTTTTGTCAGCATAAGTGTGCAGAACACTCCTCTCAGACTTGTTTGATGTTCAGCAGGTGAACTACAAATGTTCCCTTGTGTTATAGTCAGACAGATTAAGGGCTGCAGAGGTATGAAATTTGCCAAACGCCTCTGACATTTCCCGTTGATAAGGAAAGTGAACCCCAGACAGCGAATAGAGCGGTTCGGAGAGACAGCGAAGAGTGGAGATGCGTCAGAGTTTAACAGCTCAGTGTGAAGTCCTGCAGTCAGATGGACGGGCGTCGGAGGAGCGAACAGATCATCGTGATTGAGACAACGGTGGCTTCGATGAGACATCGTGTCCTGAGTCGCCGACGTTGTCCCACGCAGAAAGTAGGGCCGTAACAAAACGTGACACACTTTTGTTTCGTCATCAATTCATTTGATTTGAAAAATCGTTTCACGCAGTTCTCATCAGCTGCTTCGGTTTGCTCCGTTGCAGTGGAAGTGTAGGTGTTCAAACTGTCTGTGATTCTGATCTGCCCCCTCATTCTTTTGAACGTGACCACTGCGTTGAAGCAACGGGGGTGCAAATGCACAAAACAAGCAGCATTTCAATTTATTGTGGTTTGACTTTCGCTTCGCTATCTGTAGTAAAGTTGCTCCGTTCGACAATTAAATTGCTCACACAGCAGCTGCTTGTCTACACATTGGTAGAAAAACAAAAATATATATAACCATTAAAGCATCATTACGATTCAGCCGAAGTCAGTCAGACCATTTTTGTGACTGTCTGTGACCCACATTCCAAAGAACACTGCCCGCTTCACACGGCGATTGGCCAGGTGTGTGGAGGTATGAAAGCAGGCTGGATTTGAACGTCTCTCTTTTTATTTTTTCATTCTTCACACAACTGTTTCTTCCCTGTGTGCAAATGTTCTCATTTGCATCTCGTCCCTCTCCATTACGGCAGGCTTCCTGCTGACCATTCAGAGAAGCTACGAACACATTTGCCTGTGAAATACCCGTTTAACAAGCTCGTATCCGAACCAGCGTTCCCCAGCTTTTAGAATCGCGGAATCGGTCTGAACAGCAACCCGAAAAAAAAGGGGCAAATCTTTGTATCTGTGATGCAGCAAATGTTATGTGAAGAAAACAAGAAAACAACTGATTGATAAACTGCATTATCGCTGGTCTTGTTATGACATGTTTGCCTTCTCATCCCTTTTTTCCTTTGATAGAACTTTCTATCTAATGTGTATCTTTTCCTCCCATGAGGCCCCTGTACATCCCCAGAGGCAAGATAAGGTGTAAAACCTGTCTTGACAATAATTTGAGTTTCAGCCTGAGATTCATACCATATATCAGTCTGTCACACTCCCGTCCTTCCTGCCACTCACCACCGCGCTATCTACTATAGCAGCAATGCCACAGAATTAATCTTTAAAAAGATTTCTGATGTGGCACCCCTGTGACAGATTTGGAGTGGAAGCTGTGGAGAGGGAACTGTCACCATGTTGCGTTTGCAAACACACACACACACACACACACACACACACACATGCATATTCACATTAACTCTCTCACACACACACACACACACACACACACACACACACACACTCTTAGACAGCTCACTGTCAGTAGTCCACTGTGTCATATAAAAGATGCAGACAGAGTCAGATGACTCACAGATACAGACACATATTGTGCACACATACAGCACGCTCAGCTGTCAGTCATGTACTGAAGGGGTTTGGGGTGCTGTGTGGGAGGGTTTATCCCGCATGCTTTTTTGCATACTGTATGTGTCAAAGTGTGTGTCTGTTTGCTCTGCAAGTAGTCGGAGAACTTGTCATTCACTTTATCAGTCAGAGGAAAACATAAGGGACACACACTTGCAAATGTGCCCAAATCCCAAAACAGAGACAAACAGTCCCAATAACAGTGCCATTTTGAATCCCGAATCTGTCCAGGCGCCTTAAGTCAGTTTGCAAACACACAGTGGAGACACACAGAGAGAGGAATAACTGCAGGGAAAGTGGTAGAATGAGAGATTAAAAAACAAAATGATGGGGGGGAAGAGAAAAGGGGAGAAAGAGAAACTAAAGAAGACTGAAAGATTTGGGGTAGAGAAGACAGGCATCAGGGGCGGACAGAGAGACGGAGAGGTTTAGACAGGCGAAGGTATGATAGGAGCTATAAAATATGCCGTGTTATGGATGGAGCCACATGCAAATCTGTGTTCCTTTCAAGAGAGGGAAGAGAGATGAGAAGGAGAGAGGGGACAAGGGAATAAGAAGAAGGACAGACACAGAGAAAGTTAGCAACAAAACCTCGAGGGAAGATCGCTTATCTAACAGAGAGAGAAAAATATGTCTCTTTCATATCAAGTTCATATCAACATCAATAGCGGCTGTTGTCAGTGCAGGGCGAGCTTTTTACTGCAGGATAAATTGTAGAAGAAATATGACAGTAAATCAAATTGCAAACCACCTAATTCATCTTGCGCGGGAAGTAAAAAAAAAAAAAATAGAAAAAAAAAAAAGATTGCTGGGGCCAGTTTGGATGCTGATAGTCACTTAATATTACTCCCCCCCAGTATTCATTCTCTACCGCCGATTGAGACAATGAATCAACGGATCCCACACATTTAATCATAGACGTTCTAGTTAAAACATCCACCCTGATTCACTGAGTTAATGCATCAAACCTGACTGTGTTTGATCAATGGATGCATTTGTTGAAATCGTGGCATGAAATTGCCTTTTTTTTTTTCCATCAACACGACTCTGGTGGGACATTCCTGCCAGCCAATTTGATCATTTTGAGCTCTGAGCTATTATTGCTGGTGATTCGCTGTGATTGTTCATCGTTACTGTATAGTTCCATGTGCAACGGCAAGAGTTGTTTTTCACTTGTTAAAATAGAAGCAGCTGATTAAACACAGATTGGCTGTATACCGCAGTACATAATGGATTTGATTGACTTGCCTGCTACAGTCAGACTTGTTCCAGGGGTTTGGATGTGTGGTGTTGATTCCAAGCCTTGATTGTAATGGATTTAGCCTGGTGTGTAAGCAGCAATGTTTGTTTTATTGTCGGCTACAGAAAACTGCCAAACGTAATGTAATGTCTTTTAATTTAAACAATGAGGGGAACTTTAAGTGTATGACAACTTGTGCTCAGCAATCTGTAAACATTATCTTGACATACTGTCGCCTTATAACGTTGGAGATGTTTCTGGTCAAACAACAAATTTAAGTCCAACATTCACTCTCTTATTAACTCTGTTTTGGTCTCCGCCAAC
>NW_027176307.1:11722354-11747354 GCF_023349555.1 Cebidichthys violaceus | reverse complement strand
GCGGCTCACTGCTGCCGGATGAATAGAAAGGAGATAATGCAGGTTTTTTATTATTAGTACCAGTCTGGTTCCAAGCTTCATTACCGACCCTGTAACCTCAGAGAACTCATGCACAGGATCCTCAGACACAGGAGAGCGAAGCCCGAGAGGAGCTCCTTTCCTCCGGTCTCTTCTGTGTGGTTTGTTTCATGTTGACGTGGCTAAATGAAACCATATAGATAACATAACATGGCATCACATACAGCTTCACTACAGGTACAACAGACATTTTGATAAACGCAAAAGATTCTCACCTAACTCAGCAAGAAAGCTAATTTCCCAAGCGGATAAACAATTTCTACACATTTTTTTTAGCAGAGTGATTACCTGTTTTCGTTACTATTGCTATTTTTTGTTTTGTTATATTTATAATTTACATAAGATCTTTTAAAAAAATGCTCTTTGTTATACGTGAAATTCAATGAGTGCTGCTTTGTCTTCTCTCAAGTTGAATGAAGTTGCAACTTATGTTGTTCCCACATTCCACAAGTGGCTAGCACAGCTAACTTAACAAATAAATAACATTCTTTGCATTCATTGCCTTTACAACGTGAGAGAAAACTGCAGAATCAGAAGCAATGCATCCTGCTTGGCCTTGATGACATTTTTCCAAATTCAGCTTTTTCCTCATAATTACTTTTTTTGTTTATGTGTATGTGTGTTTGTTGGAGAGGCTCATTAGAAAAGCACTGATAGAGACTGTACTGAAATAATTATTGCTTCCCTCGCAACCCCATTTAACAGAGAGAGAGAGAGAGAGAGAGAGAGAGAGAGAGAGACAACGGGGGCAAGAAAGAAAAGAGGGGATGAAATATAAGAATAGAGGGAGAAAGATTTGGAGCAAGGCAGTGACAGGAAGAGACAGACGGCGGGAGAGTGATGGCAGAGAAGGAGCAAGAGAGAAATTTAGAGAGATTTTACTCATTAAAAAGAGGAGCACAACAAGGGGAGATGGCATTAATCAAGCTCGGCGCTAATGAAGCATTTACTCATTACGCTGAAATAGAGAGAGGGAGAAAAAGGGGAGGGGGCAGAGAGACGAAAGAGAGACCATTGTATGAATTAATAGACAGGGGAAAAGTTCAAAATTAAGCAAGAACAATATGGAGGGAGGTGACGGAGTTAAGGGATGTGGGGGGAGGATTAGCGGTGCAGGTAGATATAGACAAAGTGGAGTATTAAGAAACGGATAATATTGATGCGAGAACATGGACCCCTGTGGCTCTATTTATTTATCATTTGTGGTCGTCACTAAAATAAGTCACAATAAGTCCTGGTGAAAAAGTGTTTCCTGTTGAAAAGTGATGAGCTTTGCTGCCTTTATGGGACTATTCACCCCTTCACTCCACTATGTTGTTGTCGTTAAATGTGTGTTTTCACAGTGTAAATGTAGTTTGAGCGAGGTTTTGCCTCATTAGGGAGATTATTTAATATTCTGTGATGCTGCTACTGGTTTTAGATTTAAAGGAGCTACATTTAACAATAGCCACATAATTATAGCAGCAAACAACTATTTGCTATTTGCACTTTCCCCATTGTTTGCACTATTAGCGCTATTAGCACCGTTAGCTGCTCACCATGGCCATGTTGAAAAGGTTGAGAGTCCATCGAAATGCTCCCAATCTCAGATCTTTAAAGCAAATCTACCATATCGATAAAACAGCAAGAAAACCATTGAGGGAACATCTTGCTGGGAAACTAATATAACTGAATTTTGATTGACAACTACAGGGAATCAAAACTTTATAACTTATTGCTTTCTTGGTATAAAAAAGAGATGTATTACTGCAAAAAAAATTTGCAAATTAAATGAGTCAGTTTTTGTTTTCAGCATGCTTTTAAAGAGCATTAAGGCTTTTCATTAGACTAATGGCAAAGCAGTGCAAGACAAAACAGCATGTGTGTGTGTGTGTGTGTGTGTGTGTATGTAATGTATTTGTTAGTGTGTGTATTAGGTTGTGCGGTTTGCACGGCCATCTGTGGAATGATCTATGTCTCTCCTTGCTAAGTGGAGTCGTTAATATTTGCATTATTTAAACCAAGACGACCATCATAACTGATTTATTGTGCGTCTTTTAGGCTTTTAGAATTAAAAGGATTTGTAGAGAAGCCAAAGCAGACTGCAGGGGCGATTGCTATGTGGTCTCTACGGGGAAGTAGAACCGAAACAGCAAGGCGCCGAAAATGTTTGTTTATTTACTCTTTGTCGGTTGTGCTGTTGTTCTTCTGGTTGTTGTTTATTAAAGTTAGCTCTGCCAGTGACGGGACTGCTCATGCTGTGGTGGACAAAGGTGAACAAAAGAGAAGACAATGTCTCCGTATCTGTAGAACAACAAGCCTTAAGGATTAAAGTCATTTAGATTCATTCTCTGGGGACCATGAATATATGTAGCAATTAGCCAGCCCATCTTTTAGATGTCGACATATTTCCCAGGGACGGTTGAAAACGTTGTCCTGCTGGTGGCGCTAGATGAGACGTTGGGCGATCACCAAAGTTGTGAGGGTTTATCCACTGGGCACCAAGAATACCTCCGCCAATTTCACGGCTATGGATGCACTCTCTGAGATAACCCCTCAGTGATGTTTGCCACGTTCACATCAAAGGGGTAGTTTGGACTATTTGAAGTGGGGTTGTATGAGGTACTCATCAGTGTGTTACCTACAGTAGACGGCGGTCGGCACGTCCTCAGACACGAGTACCGGCACGGGAGCAAAGCTGTGTACTGCTGTGGACGGGGCAGCAACAACATTTATTTTAGCCACCTGAGAAAAAGGCCCACCGGTAAAAATCAATATCAATGTGTACACCATGTTTAGAATATTCTCCAACGGGGAACTGAACTGAAAGCCGGACTTATCTCTACTGTTTTTGTTAACGGAGCCTGGTGGCTTCGACGAGAGCGTGAATGAGTTTCACTTCAGTTCAGTTGAAAAAGGGCTGCCTTACGACAAGATAAAGCAGTGAAAATATTCTAAATATAGCGCACGGATATTGATTTCGAGCCTTTCTTTTAGGTGGCTAGAATAAGTTTTGCTGCAGGTCCCTTCCCTCCCTTTCTGCCTCCCTCTCCAAGCTTCTCCTCCATTTTCCTCTCGCTTCCTTTCTCTTCATGGCCTCCGCCCATCATTCTTCCCTCCCCCTCCCCTATTGTCCTTATCATAACCCGGCCTGTGCATGATTCAGATCTAATCTGAGTGATCCCAGATCATTGGAATTACAGATCTATTTTTAGCTCGCGCCAAACCCTCTCCTCCACTGTCTCTATCTCTCAGACCTTCGATTCAACAAACAGTTTGCTTTAAATTTAAACCTGGTTATAACCTGCACTGCTGCCTTGTTCCAGGTCTGCTTCGCGTCGTAGTTCATTCCTGATGTAATTCAACTCTTTCTGTCCGTCTCCCTGGCTCTTTCTTGGCAGGACTCTGACCTCGTCCTGACGTTCAACCTGTCCATGCATCGCTCCTGGTGGATGGAGAACGGCCCGGGGTGCAGGGTGACACCCATCACCCCTCCTCCCTCCTGGGCACCCGAGGACCACCGATATATATCTATATCCGGCTGTCTGATGGATTTCCAGTTCATAGAGGTGGCCCACTCCTCGCTGCAGATACTCCTGGCTGTAAGTACTTCAGCTAAATAAATACTTTCGAGTGCACACTGCAATTTCAGACTGCAGTACTCGCATGTAGTATTCACATTGTTACATCTGGGCGTTACAACGGGAGTGACCTGTAACATTTTGCAAATTACTTGTATTTGTTTCTTTCAGACACTAGACAGTAAATTAACCTTGTGTCTTTTACTTATGGAGCTGGAGTCGGGGCTTGTTTAGCCTCGATAGCATGAGGGCTAACAGCAGAGGGAAGCAGCCATCTTGACTTTGTCCAATTATTTGTGAGCACAGGTTAGTGTTAGCGAGTTAGTATTGTGAGAAAGATTACATGAGCCAAAACATACAAAATACTAATTATCTGTTTTAACTTACTTGTAGGCATTTTCTTTCAGATTTCAGACAGAGCAAGGCTGACTGTTAGAGTATTTATGCTAAATTAGGCTCAACAAACAGTGACTCCAGCACTGTACAGCAATACAACTGTTAGCAAACAGCTTCATATTAACACATTCAACTGACAGGAAACAGTGTTTGCATTCATTTGGAGAAAGCAACTCGAGCCACTCAACAAGTGTAAGACCAACATTCACTCTCCCTGCCTCCAACAACTCCTCGGGGAAATATCCGGCTCTTTAGCCGCAAAATGATTTTAGCAGCTAGCCGCTATGCTCCTCTGTCTCTTCTGCTCGCTGATGAAAGCGCTGAGGTCAGCCTGCTGGTTGAGATCAGCACCAACAAAACAAGGAGCGGAGAGAGAGCTCCGTGGATATGATCGGGTTGAATATTATGAGAGAGTTCATCCATACAGATTGATGTTGTATTGATATTCTAATTTTTACTCTCAGAGGCAAAAAGCAGCAACAAAAAAAAATCCCAAATTATTGAACTATTTCTTTTAGTTATGACATTTAGGTGTTCATTAAAAAATATCTGCTGAGTGAGTCCCTGTGTTATATGCAGTAGTTCAATTATGTGCTTTTAGTGATGTGTGTGTGTGTGTGTGTGTGTGTGTGTGTGTGTGTGTGTGTGTGTGTGTGTGTGATGCAGTGCTTTGAAATGAATGCAATTATTAAATTGGTGTTCTGTACAGTTACAGTCACTAGTACATTTAGTTTAATGTATTCTAAAGTGTATTACAACCATGCCGTGCCAACTTTGTCTGTTGCCATGGTTTAGGGAATTGTGGGTGATTGTGCAACTTCGTGGTTGCATAAAAGCACCCAGGCTCCATTAAGTTAATAACTTCTTACCCTCATTAACATAGAATGGGCTGGATAAGCTGCTTTAGAAGACTTTCTCTCTATCTCTCCCTTGCTCTCTCCGTCTTATTTCATTCTTACAAAAAGCGATTTCCTTCTCTCTGTTTCCCTCTGCCTGTCACTTACCCTCGCCCTCTGTGTTTCTTCTTCTCTTGCACTGTCAAACTGCGATAATTAGCAGGATCAGAAGACACAGCAGAGAGAGAGAGAGAGAGAGAGAGAGAGAGAGAGAGAGAGAGAGAAATAAAGAGCGGAAATGACGGAGGCCTGTCACCTTTCATCCCATTCTCCTCTGTAATGAAGCTCACAATTATGAATACAGGGCAATAAACAAATCAACGCTTCAATTTGACTGCATGCGTCGCACCAACGGAAAGAGAGGAAGAGTTTTGGGAGTTTCAGCATGTGTTTTTCACTCTGCGGCTCCCTCCCTCACATAGCAGGACCGTCTCTCTTTCTCTCTCGCGCGCGCGCCCGCTCTCCTCATGCACTCTGTCGATCGATAGTGGTACTTATAGTGTGGCTGAGTGCCAAGCCACCACACGGCTGTACCACTGTCTCGCGGTAATTGGTGTGTGGAAACACTGTCATGCTCCATGAGCACACACTCAACAGTCTGACTGGTTCACTGGCTGACTGGCTGGCTGGTTTACTGTAATTGGTGGAAACGCTGTCAGGGTCCTTAATAGCATACGTTCAACCAGCCCACTGGCTGACTAAATGTGGGGTTATGGTTCAGTCAGGCTGGACTCTAAGCTGACTGGTTGTTTGCATGTTTACTGGTGGCTGGCTGGTTAACTGCTACTGGGCAATAAAAAGAAGGGGGGTATTTGTGACAAGTAAGGCCGATGTTTTTTCAGAAATTAGAAGCATTTTTGGATGGAAAGTGTAAAAAGAATCTCAAATGAACATACCGTAAAACTCCCCAATTAGACGCCTTAGTCCCTTAATAAAGAGAGGCGTTGTGTCGATTCAGTGATTCAAATATCATCGATGCATTGATATTGATGCATATCATCTTCTGTAAGATATACCTTTATTTTGAAATTACCATGGCACGTCTGTTTCACCATTTCTGTTGAGCGGTCCTTCCTTTCCAGTAATCAAATTGTCTAATCGTGTTTTAGTTGCTTTCTGTGACTTTATTAATGTGTTAATTGAACATCGTCTCATTTCAATCGCAGACCCCTGAGTTAAATAGAAGTGAAATGTTTTTGTGGCAGACTTTGAAATAATATGGTATATGGAATCGTTGTCCAAAGAAACAACATAATATTGTATCAGGAGGAAACTTGCGAAGTGGAAGTCGGAAAAGCCACTGAGGTATTTCAGCTGTCAAGGTCTCCAACAGAGCAGGTGTTTGTTTGTCTGTATGACGGACTGGTCTCACTTTCTCCCTGATTTTGTCTCTGGTTTACAGTTACAGGTCCATCTGTTGTAAAAGTTCAGGTATTACCTCACACCAAATTGTGTCAAGTTATAACATTAATCTCATAAATGACATGTTTCACACCCAGTTTCTTCAGGTGTTGTTATGTTGACGTATAATGTTACAAGCTGATTGGTTTGTTCCCTGACTGCAAAATACTGTGTTATTTTTGAAGCGTTAACCGACTGATTAGTTTCCAAACCGCAAAAAAACGCACCAGAAGTGTCTTTATAATTTGTGCACAGTATGAAGATCTGAGCTGAAGCAGAGCATGGGGTTTCTCCAGGGAGATCCAGAGAGTCCTCAGTGAAATGTAGGCTAACACCATCACTGCCAGACTGCAGCACAGAGGGGGAGTGTGCGAGTACGACTTCTGTGATCACAGTTTTGTTTTCTTTCAGCTTTATTCTACCTGCTAGTAGCACAGAATGATAATTAAATGACATTTTGCAACAGCAAAAAATGTCTAAATTGAGGCTTCTTGCCGGCTCAGCGGTCCAGAGTGCAGGCCTGCAAGTAATGTCAGTGATTAGCATAACTTCAACCAGAGAGGAGGAACTAATCACTGAAATCACCCACTGTTGGTTTTATGAAAGACAACCTCCAAATTGTACACTTGACAATCCACAGCAAACAGTCGAATAGCCTTGTCTGTGAAATGTTATGGTTTATCATTATCGATGCTGCTTGTTTTAATGTTACACATATTAGCACTGAAGCAGTTTACTGAGAGAAGGTGCACACATTTTAGATTGAATACTGAACAACAGTCAAGTTTATTTTGCTCCAAATTGGCTGATAACTTTGACATATTTCTGGTGTAAAATCCAAAATGTTGAGAGGAGTTTTGTCTAAACGGCTCATAACCATCAGGCAATATAAACTTTGAAGACAGTCGTGATCCTTTGCTCACCCTGCAACGCTTTAGGGGTAAACTTTTCAGTTGCAGATTGTTCTGCATACACCAAATATATACATGGTACTAAACTATCATGCATATATTTATATTAAAAGTGTACAGCCATGCTGCAGCTCTGTGAGGCCGTGAGACAGCGGTGCTTTTCACTAAATGCTAATGTGATCACGCTAACATGCTACGGTTTAGCAGGTATAATGTTTCCCTTCCTAGTTTAGCAAGTTAGCATTCTTTTATTTCCTTATCATTTTAATTGTGTAGAAATAACAAACACTATAAATGACTATAACAAAGTAACAGGATAACATTTAGAATTTTTAAAGGTGTACACTGTACACCATCAAAAATTATAAATGTTATCCTTACACTGTACACTGTACAGACTTCAGCTGTTAAATTATGTGGGGATGGTAGCAAAAAAAAAAAAAGTCTGCAGCCTTAATAGACCAACTGCTATGATCAAAGAACAAAGGGATCTATATCTGCTATTATGGATCATCAATGATCATCAGTTAGAGTCAGTGGCAAAAAAATTGTGATCAGGGATATCTAAAAACTGTATTTACTCCCTTTTGTGCTGATCTCATCTGAGATCTGATCCGTGACATTTGCTAATTAGCACTTAACACAAAAGTACAGCTGTGGCTGATGGAAATTAGTATTTAGTTTTGTAGGTGTTAAGTAAAACAATAAATAAAAAAACAAAAACAAGGACCACTGTGAACCACCAAAAACCCATTTATATGAGTTCGTAGACAGTCAGTGACAGTCCTTGATCTGTCCTCTCATAATGATCTGTGATCAATGATCAAGAGCATCGTTTTTTTAATGACCACAACCACACATACTGTATTCTACAAACCATTTCATATTATTTTAGGACAAAAATAACTGAAGCGGTTTCTAGCTTTCCTTGTTCAGCATGGGTGAAATAAATGTATTAATTTGCATATGAAGTGCTGTTTTTACTTAAATTCCCATTGACTGAATTGAGTGTGACATTGTCGTCGTTGACCACAGACAATGATGTCATGCTGCGGTTGAATTGTATCCACGGGAGCAGCACTGGGAACCGATTGGTTTTCATAGCTGTTGTTATTCAAAGATCAGGGAAGAGAAAGAACAATGCATGAGAATTGAATGCCAGTCAACCAAAGCAACTGCTGTGCTCTAAAGCACTAATCCCATATTTGCTGAATATGTTAAACCTCCCATTTTTTTTCAGATTAAGACACGTAAGAACTTCCTGAATCAATTAAAGAAAAGCTTGAAAGAAGTGATGTTAATGGCAGCCGCAAAATTGCAGGGTGAGTGTGGTTAATACTGGATTTCACTTAATTTGTGATTCATTTGTTGTTGCTGTAAATTGTGTGCAGTTTTACGCCATCATCAAACAGCACCAACAAATTTAAATGAAAGCCATCGGACATAATTACTGATTGCAGCGATTTTTTTTTTTTTGCAGCTTTGACAGGCTGACAAAATGTTTTCCTCACAAATAATTCACAGAGAGCAAAACATTAGTCTGAGTTTAAGTGGGCATCTTCAGCACAAAACAGATTTAATCCAATGAACGCGGCACCTTCTTCGTGGCACAATTTATCCGCAGTAGAAAAATGCGGCCGTAATGGATTCTCTCGTTTGAGATGAATACATTTTCATAATAGAGTAATGCATCCAACACAGATGAGATTATCACACAGGCAGGCAAACAAGTCTACAATTAAGATTCCTCATAAACGGTGTGAAGGTTGAGGGTGTAAAGTCGCAGGCGATGGGAAAGAATTCATTACGCATCTAAATAACGTCATGATCTGCGGAAATGTTGGTCGTGCATCAACCTGTGAGCTGATTCGTTTCAAACCTTGCAACCTCACCTTCCTCCTCGGTGGAGGACAAACTGCGTCACCGGGTGACTGACCTATAACTGCTTACCCCCTGTCATCTGTCCTTGGTCTCAGGCTATATGCAGAACACACACTTTAGGTTCCCCCTCTCCTAATCGAACACCAGCTGTTTGACATTCAACTAACTTCTCCCCAAGCTCCTTTCAAAACGTCCAGGTGTTATCAGGATCTCTGCTAAGGGAGCAGTTGAGACTTCATCATTGTAGGAGAGAATGATGATTCAGTTTTATTTTTTAGTTAAATGACATTTCTTTGCCACATGGCAAATGGAGTCTTTTGGGGGCACTGATGATGAAGCATTCGCTGTAATAAACCCAGTAATGTCCAAGTAGCTTGATATTGTATATGTCATTACTCTGGTAGAGAAAAGAAAGGAAACAAATGGCCAGTTTTGTAATTATTACATTGATTTATTTGCTATTAAAAGTACAAATTCCACGTTGTGTATTATGATCTCATATCAGTGCCTGAAGGTTTTGGTTATCTACAATAAGTGCATTTTTTTTTTACATTGTTGTGTGACTATAGGGATGGAAATATCTGCCTGTGTTTGGTCGGTCGGTCCACCAGAATATCGTAAATATCTCAACAGCTACTGCACCTTACAGATTGCAAAAAAAAAAAGTGTCCTGATGGCTGTTGATCTTGCGCCACCTTTGAGCGAAATGTCTCGACTACTGTTGGGTTGATTGTCATTGTCAGTTTGGTGCACACATTCATGTCCCCTTTCAGGATGAATTGTAGAGACGTTAGCGATGGTTTAACCTCCGATGTAGCGTTGTCGTCAGGTCAAAAAGTACCTGCAAATGTTAGCATGCTAACACGCTAAACCAAGATGGTAAAAAAAAAAAAAGAATTGAGAGGGGATTGTGAAAATAAAGGTTGCATCTGCACTGCAGGCAGCCCACTTTGGAGTCATTATCATTGCAAGCGTTTGTTCAGAACATTCGGTTCGAGCTCTGAAGGGGGGAAAAAATGTTTCAGTCAACTATTGTGGAGAGCAAAGTACACGCAGTTTATTACCCTTACTCATCCCTGCCTTAAGACAAGCGATGCTGGGCTTTGCTGACTCACTGTTGCTTAACTAACTACACTGTTTATAATGGCAACAAGCACCTGCTGCACGGTATTTTTAAGACATGGGATAAAGACTCCCTGCCTCCTGGGAGAGTGTGTGTCACCGTGCACATAAAACCCCATTAAAATAGTTTCTGCTCTGAATGAGGTACATGCCTCTGTGAGGGGAATTGGTGAAGTTGTACAATTTATTGCTTGTCAGGCTGATCAGGGCAGGGATCCTGTCTATGCTTAAGTGGTGCCATTTCCATTTCCACTTGTCACACCGAACACCCTTCAGTATTGCTGCCGTAACTAGGTAACCTTAATCCAAAGACAAAATGGAAAGAAAAGGAACCAGAAACCCTGGAGGAAGTCACTTTGATTCAGTCCGTACCAATGCAGACAGAAGCTGCAAAAACCACGGAAGAAATATTTCCAACAACAAAGACGCTGAAATGTTTTCTTTTTATTCTCTCGCACAAACAAACTGTGCTCAGTCACCATCATTAATTGTTATCAATTCATTAGATCCTCAAAAATAGTTTGAATCTAGAAAAAGATAGATTTTCTTTAGAAAAGAAGAACACCCGAAATAGTTTAAATACGGAAAGACGTTGAAGTAGCGTTTCAAATGCAATTAGTGAAAGAAGTTGAAATGGCAGTGAAAATGGAAGCGTCGAAAGAGGTTGTTTTGAGTTTAAAGGGCCAGTGTGAAAGGGAATATAATATTCATAACCCTGTTTTCATCAGTGTATACTGACCTGAAACTAAGAGTCGTTGTGTTTCCGTTACCTTAGAATGAGCCCTTTATATCTAGGACAATTTTTAACATAAACTTTTCCTTTCCTCAAAGTTACTTTGTTATTTTACTTGGTGGCAATAGAATAATATGAATGCTGTGAGCTTCAATGCATGAGTCATCGTGAGTAAGATATTGCAGACGAGAAAATAAATAAATAAAGTTACCCTCAAGGTCAGTTTACAGTGTTGTGGGCTAAGACATTCGGATGGTTGTTTGGATGTTTTTTCATCGTATTCTTAGTCATATCACGATCTCTGGTAGGAGATTTTATTGTGTACTAATATTTCATGGAGAACTTTTCAGCTCAGCAAAACTCAAAATGATAGATATTTAAGTGTATGGGGTTCAAGAGCAGCAGGGTAGTCCAAATATAACTCCAGGCACCAGAAGTCCAACAATAAACAAGATAAGGCTCAACCCCATAGCTAATATTGGTGCACCCCCACCAATCTTATTTGGGTTCCTTCACATCGGGAGAAGATGAAATCTGCTTTATTGTAGACAGGATATTATGTTTACATGCAGCAACAACCAAAAATGGAATCCTTGAGCATCCAGAATATTAACAGGATATTGATGTGCAGAGAAACGCGCTCTGTCACAGCTGATCAAATGTTCTGTATAGCCGGGCGGCGACGCTCTCTGCACACTGTTCAGTGGTTCTAACAAAACTGCACCCAAAAGTCATTTTCGGAGGCAATGAGCCAGCAGAAGGCAACAACGGGCTCCGGTTCAGCTTCTACGGGTATGTGGCAGGAGAAGAAAAAGAAAAAAAACTCTCCCCAAACTCCTGAAAGTCTTTCAAATATAATTTTGACTTTGTGACATTTAAAGTGTCCTTTAAGTGGATACTGGTAGTGAATCATTTGAGCTAGAGTGACAGCGGACAGGAGAGGCAGTCTGTGGCTTGAGGTCATCTTAATCTTTCTGCTATTACTGCTGTCAATGGGAGAGACCACGGAGATTTTGCTGCCAGTAAACCGTCTTTGACCAGTGGTAATTTTGCGAAAGACATCTGTGACTCACGAAGCCTCCTACGATATCCAAATTGATTTTCTCCTCACCGTTGGTCCCCTCGCTGATACTCGCAGCATTGTCTACTTCCAGTGTTCGGTTCAGCTCTCTAAGTGAATTCATCTCCCACTGAGCAAAACACTATATTTCTATGAGTCATGTACTTGTGAGAGACAGGGGAGAGGAATAAAGAGGAGGAAGGAAGAAAAGGAAGGGAAGGAAATAGAGGTAGCAGAGGAAGAGAGAAAGGAACAGAAGCAGGAAGGTAAATGGGAAGAGAGGGAGAAAGTATGAGAAAAGGTGGGAGGAGAGAGGAGCTCCGGGAGCTGAACATTATTTAGACTAAATGAGGTCAAGACCTTGAGGTATACTCTGAATCTCAAATGTCGTTGCTCACATTTGCAGCTCACTGTGTATTTACGTGCGTGCTGGCATGTGTCCATGTAGTCAATAGAATAGCAACCAGGTCAATGTCATTTTTTTTCTAAGACTTAAATCTTCTTTTGAACAACATGGCCTCTATATTCAGGGTAATGTGTTAGTTTAATGCCTCATGAAAACACATATGCGTCCATCATTGCCGGCCTGCGTCTCTCTGACGCTGCGGGGTAATAAGGTCACTAACAGGCCGACCTCACATTGACCGCGCCTTACCGCATCTTCGCTCCAATCAGCCGCCTCCGACAGGTCGCCTTGGAAACAGACAGCCAATGGGAGAGGAGATCAGAGCGCAAAAAGTGTTCTGCCAGTGTAGACGGCTATATCACTGTCTGAACACTGCACACACACACACACACACACACACACACACACACACACACAGGCTCGTCTTTTTTGTAACTATCGCTTTATCGCTTATCACTTTATTGTTTCAATCTGCAGTCGTCGTTGTTTTCATGTTTGTGAACGGCTCCAACCGGAGGTGGGACCGCGAGAGAGAACAATGTGAGGTACACCTCTGCGTTTAGTTACAGCCCGGCACAACAAAGCCCTCGTCAAGAGTGGCGGTGAGGGAACAAATAGGGAACTATCAACCTTGACATCGTAACACCGAAGTAACACGGGGAGCTGGAAATTCAATTTCAGTGATCACAATCTCACTAATGTTTACCCACAGCGCCGTAATGGAGTCATTGTGACATTCCTTCTTTTTTTATATTAGTTGTATGTTTTGAAGATGTGTATTAAAACCATGAAACTTTAGGCTAAATTTGAAGTCGTCATTGACAATATTAATCACCCTGTGTGTGTGTGTGTGTGTGTGTGTGTGTGTGTGTGTGTGTGTGTGTCCGTTGATTCAAGGGCTCTATTTTGAAGCAAAATACCACAGAGCTGTTCTGCTCCACTTACACCAACACCTGTTTTCCCTGTCTGTTTGAACAATTTGTTAAATGTGCATGCGTTCCCTGTTATCTATCTACCTGTCTCTCTGTCTGTCTGTCTCTCTGTCTGTCTGTCTTGCACAAAAGAATAATGTTTCTGCTGCTCTCTTTGTCTCCAGTTGATGGGGTTTATCTACGCCTGCTACGTGGTCAAGCTCATTTCAGAGGAAGAGGATAGCTGTAAGTACACGTTCACACACGTGCATGTACACACACATTTTCCAGCAGACCCCAAAAGGCTAAAAAAAAAAAATGTTTGATGTCTATATTCATCCTGCGGTGAAAGCCACTGTTTCTCAGTCTATTAACTTTTCACTAAGCTGCGCCATTGTTGCTGCTCATATTAAGCTCCTCACTCAGTCCAGGCACATATGCCGTTTACTGTGATAACCGAGGCAGCATTAGCATCAAAATGTGTAGTATTTATTTTAAACAATGTGCCCTTAAGCGCAGACTTAGGAAACCAGACGCCAACTGTGGATTTTGTGACAACTGATTTATCAGCTGCTAATTAAGCTCAAAGAGTTGGTTGAAATGTCAGGCAAAGACATTACATTTAAAACATAAACTCTTAAATATGCACTTGATGGCTACGGACATAATATCGTGCTAATAGACTGAGGCCGAAGCTGCATGTCCCAGCGTCCTCTCCGGTTTATGATCCATGCAGAAGACATGGAAATAAAGAAGCAATGTTGTTCAGGTATTGCTGTGTAGAGCTAGTTAGTACTAGTACTGTGAGTTTGATGAGGAAAATGTAAAATTGGTATTTGAGACTGTAGATGTGCTATCATGTCCTAGCGTAAAATGAAGTACGACTTGGGTTAAGTTATTACTGCAGGTAGTAAGCTAACTAGCAGGATATGCTCACGTGTGCAGCTCACGTTACAGCAGACAAACACTGTTTAATCCATTCCTTACACTTTTGCTCTTGTGTTTTTGGTTCTGAAAAGGTCAAATTAATGCTCCACCCTCCAAACTCTTATAATGTCATGTATCGCACTTACCACAGCCCAGAGCACGCTGCTTCAATATGTGCAGAAATTCAAAGTTCACAGACCTGCTGTGCTTAGTTACGGTCGCTAAGATAAGATTGCCTCATTTTCATGATTGGTCAATTTGGACCATATTTGGTACAGTAGGTTCAGGTGGTTTTAGTTAATGCGTCTGGTGCTCCTTTATTCATGCATCGAGGCAGACTTGTGAAGTTAACTCTGTTCCTCTGTTTTCTCTTCATCGCTATTTCCCGGCGTGTCCTTTCGTTCACTCTAGGAGCACGTTTTGAACGACGCCATCTTGGACTGAGGGCCTCTACTAACACTTAGACAGAATTCAAAGTGGAACCTTATAGCCTCCAGCTTCTTACAGCCAGGCTCGTTCATGTACAGCGACACGCGGAGAGAAGAGACGAGAGAACTCACTGTGAAGGATGAAGAGTTTCATGCTCGATCAAAGTTGTCTTTCATTCACGCGTCTCGACCACATACTCAACACTCCCAGCCATCATCAAAAAGCAACAGTCATAGGGAGAATCAAAGAGGGAAAGACCAACAAAACATGTTCACCCATTCATCCATACAGCCATTGATTGGGAAGTGTGCAACGTCTACAGGAAAATGTGACACTGACTACTATTTAGATAGTGAAGTGCATTTGAAGGGTAATACCAGCGTCAGATGAGGAAAATGAGACAAATCAACATGTTGATTTTGCGATTGTTATATTTTGAATGCAGTGCGTGCCTGTGAGCATTCGCTTTAATGAGCCCATTTATCTGAGGCCATCAGATTAGTTATTCCATTAAAGTAGACGCAGCTGCGGGCGGATCAATACGCAAGCATGTCTTATTCAACATTGAATTGAGGGCGGTGTTTGCTAACCCATAAATATTGACAGGTGATAAATGCAGACGGGATCAGCGGTATTAGTTTAAAGCAGTGAAGGTAGACACGTTTTCCTGCTTTTCTTCTCGTACAAAGCAGATTTTGGATTGAGATTTTCGGGGGAAATTATTTCCAGTTTTCATAAAACTGTGGGTCAGCTGTCTCTAAAGGCGCCTCATGTGACCAAACTACCTCTGTGTTCAATGAGGCCACAGATGGATATCCAATCGTCACATTGTTAAGTATAAGTGATGCAACACTGTATAATTGAGTTTCAGGGGTTACTGTGAGATCAGAGTTCTTCTACCGATGCATTTTAATAAGCTTTGTGATGACAGGAAAACTGAAATGCCACTTGTTTCCGTGTCTAAATATTTAATGCCCAACAGTTATTATTGGGCCTGTGCTTAACTGTGGTATTTTGGCCGTTGGCTCTCGGTGCTGTTTGGCACCCTGAGAGAGAGAGAGGGAGAGAGAGAGAGAGAGAGAGAGAGAGAGAGAGAGAGAGAGAGAGAGAGAGAGAGACAGAGAGAGACAGAGAAAGAGAAAGAGAGAGAGAGAGAGACAGAGAGAGAGACAGAGCTTGTTAGAACTAAACAAATTCAGATGACTCGAGGAGTATGCTGTGTATCCATGTGAGAGTTCATGTGCTCAGTGATGTATAAATGCTGCTTGTTGATTCGTTGTTATCTTCGCTGTAACAACTGAAATCTTAGACAGAAGCCTTGTTTCAGCCTGGTCAGACTCCCTCGGGGGATGAATACCAACGCTTGGGCAGCGGCCCTCGACATCTTGATAGCTCTCGATAGCTTGATAGCTGCCTCGGCAAGGCAGCTTTTCAACTAACTCTAATGTGAGCCCATCTTTAACAGAGACACTCAGAGCAACGAACGTAGTAGAGAGACAGTCAGGCCAGGTGGATGGGTCAGACAAACACAGGACTTTAACTCTGGGGACCGACGTCTGTTTCCCATGCCAAACCAAAAGATGAGTCATTTTACTGACACCGTTATGTCACGTGACATTACGTCCATATTTATTACAAGCGTAGGTATTGTAAGCCAAACCACGACACTTTTTCTGACCCTAACCAAGTAGTAGTAGTACAACTTTTTTAGTAGCATTAACAAAGTCAGCTGCAACCGTCTGTTCATCCACTTTGTAAGCTGCTGGAGCCCAGCATGCATTGGACTTTGCATGTCTAGTATCCGGTCTATAACAGGGCTAACACTTGTAGACAAACACATTCACACTCGCATTCACACCAACGTGCAATTTAGAGTTTCTAGTTCAATATAATGTGTTTGGACTGCAGAAGGAACCGAAAGCACACAGAGACGGGAGAAAGCATGCAAACGGCACACAAACGGGCGGTAACACTGTGAGCCACACAAGTCATTTTCACACTTCTTCTCAAGGGACGAATGTTATCAGAAGGACTCGGGATTCAAATTGAGTTTTTTCGGGGCCACTATTAAGCCTCAGTGATTATGTACGCAATGGCGGCGTCATGTCACGTACATCATTTTCACGCGACAAGAATAGAATTTTCTCCGGAACGATTTCGGGATTCATTGTGATCTTTTTATGTTGCCGAGGCGTAGGCTGTGGAAAAGCACTGTGCGATAATGCAGTCTGGGAGACTAAACAATAATCAGGCAGCTTTGTAGGGAAATGTGCCTTGGGTGAAGAAGCTAATACTCACTGAGGACCGATGAAGATTCTGAGTTGCTGAGAAAGCTAATTACTCTCATAATTATTCCGTGCATGTGTGAATGTGTGCGTGTTGAAGTGTGTGTGTGTGTGTATAGGTGTGTGGTTGTGTGTGCGAGATTAATCATTATAGGGAGTCTTATCTGTCTCACAGCTCCTTGAATGTGTCAGACAGATTCTTGTCAGACATACACACATGAACAACACACATATAGATGGACACACAAACGCAAAGATTGCAATCTTTGTGCGTATCGGTCTTTGTGTCAATAGTTAGCACTCACTGGAAAGTGTACCGAGTACCACAATAATTTCAGATAATCTGACCATAAAAGAACACTCAGGAGATCTGTTCTTTTACAGACCAGACTGCAGTTTCTGGCCTCTGGTGAGAATTGTTCATGTACTCACATGAGCTTGCCCCTTATGAATAACATATCTGAATTTTTAAATTGAACTGCTGCAAGCTTGATAGGCAGCACGCTGACAAGGTTAGAGGCTCGATTTCCTCTTGCGTTCAAAGGGTCAAGCATGGAAGAAACTCTGCTGAGACTGTTTCACTGCAGCATGAATCAGCAGGAAACCGTTACCGTTCACACCAGGCCATTCTTCCACAAAAGGATCCGCACAAAGAAGGAGCACATCGAGTACAGGCAACCTCTCCGCATTGTCTGACTGAACAACCATAATGAACCGAATGATCATAAAATGCCACAGTATTGCAGCAGTCCGGGAAAACTGCTGATAGACAAAGAAGATCGTCTGCCGTCCCGTTGTGTGGCGTAATCACGATTTCACATGAATGCATTAAGAGGATTAAAGGAGAAGTGGGAAAACTCACAGCCAAGAAGTTGGGGCTTATTATGAATTGTGTCGTCTTTAACTGCAACAGAATGAAAAGAAGAAGACAGGTATGTGAGGACAGATACATTGATCCAGAGACTTGAGTGGAAATCGTTCTGTCTATTGGCAATAGAGCCAGTAGCCGGCTAGCTTAGCTTAGCATAAAAACTTGTTTATTATTTTTTTTTAATCTGTACAAAAAACAAAATAAAAAAATGGTTTTAAGGTTTGGAAATATCCATGCTAGCTATTTGCACCTGCTTCCAGTCTTTGTGCTAAGCTAAGCTAACCAGTTGGCTGTAGCTTCATTTACATTACATTACATTACAGTCAATTAGCAGACGCTTTTATCCAAAGCGACTTACAATTGAGTATCTATCTACACACCGTAGGCACAGCTACGGGAGCAATTTTGGGGTCTTGCTCAAGGACACATTGACATGAGACTATTGGAGCAGGAATCAAACCTCTGACCCTCTGATTGAAAGGAGGCCCTGCTCTCCACTTAGCCACGGTCACCCCTTCATGAGAGGCATAGATGTTCTCATCTCTGAGCAAAATAGCCAAACTAAAAGGTGCTAAATTCCAAATTCCATGCTTTAATATAACGGCAAACAGCTGTTTGCACTCTGCTCGTAAATGTCAAAATATTCTTTTAAAAGAGTTACAGCACTATATTCTCTATACTCATTATAATGAGATTGAAAGATATGAAAACACAACATCTCCATACATATTGCTGTGTTTTAATAGAGGCATACACAAACTAGTTAGTTTAATTGCCTGACTGTGTTTGGCTTCCACGTCATGTTTGGACTTACATCCCTGCTTCTTGCAGGCTTACGGTATTCCTAAAGCCACTTTCATCTCTGCAGTGTGCTGCCACTTCCACATTGTACTTGATGGTATGAAACCTCACTCAATAAATGCGAAAGTACGCTGCTGATCAAGGCAAGGAAGCACCCTTTTATGAGCTCTACAACATCAAAGTAAAGAAAATATCACGGCTTCCTCTCTTCAAAAGTCCAGGCTCTCTGCCTCAGTCTGAGAAAAGCAACCACCTGCTGGCAACTCCTCAGCACCGGAATCTGCGGAGCCATCCTATATAATTTAGGAGTTAAGAGTATTCTCAAGGCATAAATACATCACTTCATAAGATGTGGTCTTCCTTATAAAGATAGAATTAGATTTGAATCATCTCATACAGTTGAGGGCAGATTTTCTCTCAAAGCAGGTTCATGCCTACAACCCTGATTGGCTCAAAGAGCGGCAGCGATAGAGGTGCTGGTTCTGGTACAAAATGTTGAGGTGTAGGAGGCCTCGTGCAATGACTCATCGGTGGTGGGAGGTTCCCATGTTGATAACCACATAAGGCATACACTCTCTCTAATTGGTGTTGTTTTTGTGCAGTTGATTTTATAGGAGGGTTCGACTCGTATGGTTACCAGGGGCCTCAGAAGACCTCCCACCTTCAGCTACAGCCCATGTACATGTAAGTATTGTTATTCTCTATTTATACACAAATGTTACATGTTCAAACTAGATAGTTTGATGATGTTTTGTTTTTCATCACATACCCACAGTATAAGTCTTAAAGATGAGGATCAAATTGTGCTAAATGGTGACCAGAAATCCAGCTGTCATTCCTGGAATACACTCCTCAGACCCTCTTAAAGTCCAACCCCACCATCAACACATTTTTTATCTGTGTGTCATATGTTGAGTTCTGCACTGAGGATGATATAAGCACATTCTCGCTGTATCAGCATAAGGGCTTATCATTTATCAGCCCAAGGTCTCATCAGTTATCACTGATGTAGAGCTTTTATCACCTCGACACAAGTGGCAAATAGATGTGGGGCGTGTTAATGAAAGCCTCGGTATCCTCGATGTCACCCTCACTGAAGCTTTGTTTCATTGTTAGCTGTTTTATTGTTATCGTCGCATTTGGAAGCTTTTATTTTGTGTCCTGGCAGGCTAGATTGTAGTTTAATGCGGGGATTTCCAGAGACTCTAAACCACGGATTCCTGTTTCGTTGAGATCTTCAGCTATTCTTATGCCCGGAGAGCCAGGAATCGGATAACACAAAATGAGTCTGAGTCCAGGCTTAGACAGACCGGCATCAATCTCGCTGTCTCACTTCGTCCCGTGGAAGCGCCAAGCAATACAGCAAAAGCTTACACAACTGTAGCAAACAACAACAACACGAAAAATAATGGCGATTCCACTGACGAACAGCAGACAGTTGATCAATAACTGTTTTTATTAGAGAAAAGAGCCAGAACGAATTAGAGACAGATACAGACAGACAGAGATGGAGAACAGAGATGGAGAGAGAAAGTGAGATCAAGATAGGCGAGAGAGACTAGAAGAAAGAGAGAGAGGGGGGGGGGGGGGGGATAAACACAGAGTGATGGATGAAACAAAGGACTAAACAAAGAAGAAAGGCAATAAAGGACCATTCTGTAGTTTTATATGTCCCCTGTGGAAGTCATAACACAGATCATAAATCATCGACCCCCAAGATAATGGCTGCAAACTCACACAAGAGCTGGAGCATGAATATACACAGATGCAGGGGCGCACACACACACACACACACACACACACACACACACACACACACACACACACACAAGCACACACAAGCACACACACAAACAACACACAGTAAATGTGCTGATAGACATCTTGTGCTTGTACATTAATGCACACACACACACGCATGCATATGCACACACACACTTGCACAAACATCATCTATATGCTATCATTGTTCCCCAGCTGTTGTCCCTTCACTTTGGTGTTTATTGACTTTGGCCACAGGGACCAGTAAAAAAAAAAAAAAAAAAAAAAAAAAAAAAAAAAAAAAAAAGGGCATCAGCTGTATCGTCCCAATAGAAATCTCCCACACCCAGCCGCCCACACACACACACACGCGCGCACACACACAAAATAACTTCACAACATTCGCCGCCTCCAGAATTTTGTAGAAATGTGAGCTTCTTTGCGAAGAGAAAAAAAGGCCAATGTATTGTTGACCCCAAAAAGCATGTGTTGCATTCAGATGACTGTAAAGCATAATCCAAAACACATCATGACGTCTAAAAACATTAAATAGATAACAATGCAGAGCCAAAGTTGTGACCGTAAACGTCTCATTCATTTTGTTCATAAGTCAGAACTTATTAAATGCAATATAATTATAATTATAATACACAGGACAAGTGCTTCTGATGTCCTCATTGAACATTAATGTTGTTCAGCTTTTTTTGCCTGAGTGAATCGCTTTATCAAGGACGACGCTGAGCAAATGCACCGCTAAGCATTTCAACGTAACCCTCTTAATCCTCACTGTCCTCAATTACCTCTCAAAGAGTTGCAGTTTAAGAGGTTCACATAAACATTTACCTTTAAATCTATGCTGAAGCAATAAAAAGAGATGCAGTCACTATTTCGTGTAACCCTCTCCTCTCTTCATTCAGGTCAAAGTAAAAACACCAGGAGCTACTCCAGGAGCGCTGCCTTACCAACCACCACTGCTTAACATCCTGCTTTTACTACTCCAACTGTCTTTTAATAAAAACAACAGCCAAGACGCAGACAAGTAGACAGGATACAGAAGATACTCTGCGTTTCAACCTGTGCCCCCCCCCCCACCCCCCCACAGTAATCAGATCGCTTCCCTGGTCTGCCTGTCTGCTGTTCTAATGGTTAGTTCTGTTCCTGATGAAACACTGGCCTCTTATGGTTGAACACGGTAACTGCAGGACATGTGTGAAACACCAGGACAGGCAGCTCCGATAATACCTGCTTTTTTTTTTCTTTTCTTTTTTTTAATGTCTCTGAGGGACCCAATATATTCCTATTGTGATGTTGGGCATCTGCATTGTGAAGGAAAGTAAAAGGGATGTAAAGCGGCTCATTGGTGAATTACCGACCGTGTTTCTGAGAGATCTCTGGACCTTTTTGCTCTTCGTGCCTGAAGCATCAGACACCGGACTTCCAACCTGACTGACCAAGCATCTACTAGCAAGACTACCGATACAGGAATGTCAGACATCTTTCTTTTCTACGGTTACTTTTTTGGTGCATTCGGGTTCTCGTTGCAGCAAAGATGGGATCCCGATACAAGTCACGGTCCTGGACTCGAGCTCGAGTACACAGCCACACATTTTATTTCTGTTGTTTCATCAGAAACGTTGAATGTTAAAATGACAGTGCTGTGTGTAGATTGACATACTTTCATTCCACTCGTGCATGTGTACAGGAAACACGCATTGACATACACAGGCATTAGGTAATGCGTATGTGAATTCACACATGCATGCACAAATACATAAACACATAACAGATGTATTAACATTTTTTTTTTTTTATGTGAATCTTAACAATGTTTACAATACTCCAAAATTCAGAAAGACTGAACACCCGACAGACATGTAGACAGGCAGACTGGGAGAGACAGACAGGAGACGTTCTAGCTGCAGCATCCCAAAGGCCACTGGGTGTTTTCTACCATATTAATACAGACAGAGGAGTTTTGGTCTCTTGCTGTCTAAATACTTCCATCCAAGGCAGACTGGGAGAGGTAGATAGAGACAAAGAAAACAACCCCAGAAGAGGGATTGAGGTCAGGCAACAGTTTCCCTTCCACCTCAGTCCTTATGGCTCTCGATGCCAAGCGTCCTTCGTCACACTCGCCCATCTCTTTCAGCAGGCAAAATTTAGTTTTCCCTTTTTCTGAATTATAAAAAAAAAGTTGAAAAGCTGGAGGCCAGATCAAGTGCCCAATCAGCCTAATGTGCAGCATCCACCCCTCCTTAAAAACAGAAGTATTTCAGAATCTTCCACAGACAACGCTCACAGAAGTGACAATCACTGTCAGATCGTCCTGAATCTCATCATAGATTGGCATTTTTTGTACCGTACAAAATGTGCCAAAAAGCTGAAAAATGGCTGTCATGATTATGAGGGAACAGAGAAGCATCTTAGTTGGATTAGTTGATTAGTTATTTATTGTTTCGATTGATATATTGCATTTCCAAAACACCGGAAGCGTGACAAAGATTGGGGAAAGGAGGAGAAAGGAAACGACAGAGGCTGAATCTCCGTCGACAGTGCACACGTTCGCCCTCGCCTGCAGACTAACGAGGACAAAAATGATACCAGAGAGACGCCAGAGTCTTAGCAGCTCCCTCTCTTCACCTCACCACTCAAATTCTAATGTTGAAAGTGCCAACGATATCACCACATGGACATCCGTAGAGCCTGGTTTCTGAAAGCCACAGACTGGGACCAAAAATAATGGGTCTCAGGTTCACTTTTCTTGGGTTCCCATGTAAGAAAAAATTGCGAGAATATCACAAATCTCAAAAAAAATAAAATATAAAATCACATTTGCATTCCAGGCGACCAGCAGGTTTTCTCTTTTATTCTGCTCGGGAAAAAAAACAACAACAACTGATTCCTTCTGGAAGTGAAACAAATCGTGTTGCATTTGAGTTGCAATCACTGGACCAAAATGTTTGAGGCCTTCTCCGTCAACCAAGGAACATTTCTTGGTGAAAGCACTGACAAAATGATGGACTTTTCCCCCTCTACAAACTACAAAGTCCCCCCCCCTGCCAGTTATCTTCAGCCGTTCATGTGTTTTCTAACAGAACTGCGGGCTACGTTCAGAGTCGCTACGTTCAGAGTCGCTGCGTTCAGAGTCGCTGCGTTCAGAGTCGCTGCCCCGTGAGGCTCCACAGTCGCTCTGGAGGACAGAAACAACTTTTTGTGTGTTTGCATGAGGTGTTTCCAAACTGTTGCGTATTTAATCTCATGCTGCGTGTGACTAACTAGCTACTTAAAATGGGAACTGTTTGGTTTGTTGAATGCTCCTCAACTCTCGAAGAGTCCTAAATGTGAACTTTGTGATTTTTCTATAAATAACGCAGTCTGAAATGTCCGCCGAGTAAAGGAGGTAAAATAGCAACTACAATGTAAAACGATGAAATGTAACTTTGAACTTCTAGACGTTTTTTAATCACGTGTGGCCGTGTTTACTGTTTTTTCTAGTTGACTACTAATGTATGATGTTGTGTACAAGTGGGACTACTATGTTTTATTTCTTCTAACTGTACAGTGTATTTTGAGATGAGAGAGTAAGAGGAGATTGGGAGGAAAGGGAATTAGTTGCACTATAGTCTGTAATTCTTTCATTAACAATTCTGTCAGGGCTGGAAATTCACTTTCACTTCAGCACATAATTGATTTTAAAATATTAATTTAATAACCAGCACCACACGTTGCTTTTTAATAAATGAAATGACTGCAGATGAAGTGTCTTTTTGCAAAATTCAAATCAGGAACAAATGCTGTGAAAAGGGTCACATGTCCATTATTTAAAGCGTCATTAAAAAAGATAGTTGCTTGTGTCGTTAGAGAATTTGAAATGAAAGTGAATTTATATTTTATTTTATTTGCCTTTAATGGAGTCGATCAAGGCAATATCACCTGGCACTGTGGAACAATATCAAAGTAAAAAAAATGCCAATCTGGCAGATACAGGAGAGGAAAAAGATATAGTATAATGTGACCCGTGTGTGTATGTGTGTGAGTGTGTGTGTGTGTGTGTGTGTGTGTGTATGTGTGTGAGTGTGTGTGTATGTGTGTGAGTGTGTGTGTGTGTGTGTGTGTGTGTGTGTGTGTGTGTGTGTGTGTGTGTGTGTGTATGTGTGTGTATGTGTGTGAGTGTGTGTGTGTGTGTGTGTGTGTGTGTGTGTATGTGTGTGAGTGTGTGTGTGTGTGTGTGTGTGTGTGTGTGTGTGTGTGTGTGTGTGTGTGTGTGTGTGTGTGTGTGTGCGTGCGACTTTTCTTTGTCATGGTGAACTGAACGACACTTAACCCAGAACCTGCGAAGCCACAACTTCAACACAGACGAAGCTGAAGGAAATTGAAGAACTCATCAAAGATTGTTAATGAACAGCAATAACAACAGTTATAATATATTTTTTAGGAATAATGAAGACAGAATCCACACATGTCGTAAATTCATCTTCACGGCTGCTTGATCCCATTTAGACTTTGGAACAGTCACTAGAGCGTCTTGTCTGTAGATCTAGGAATGCACATCTGTACATAAAGAGTTAAAC